>NC_061511.1:111608610-111659218 GCF_022539505.1 Lolium rigidum
CATTACCCTGGAGATTTGCTTCTAGATTATGGACCAGAGGGAGTACTAGATTTGCTGCCATATTGGGCAAACAACGAGGGCCAAAAAAGGCACAAATAATTGAAGAAGACAGAAATGCAAGCTTCTCTAGATTTGATAGTACTGATTTGGTGAAAAAAGACAAAGAGGGGGAAAAGGTGCTCTTAAAAATGCCAATTTGCGCCGAGAGAGACAGAACCCAGCTCCTGCTCACGTACAACCAAACGCGGTCTCGTCCTGTCCCACGCGGTCCCTTTCTACTAGCCCCACGCGACGCGACCCCACACGACGCAGCCCCACACGTCAGCACGGAACGGTCAACTAAACGGGAATCCTCCCGTCTGAGCTCCTTCTGCGGGTTTCAAATAAGGGCTTGAGGAAAACTGAGGAAAAACATAAGGCTATCTACTTAGTATGTACCTTTTTGTAAAATAATTTCTTACATGTATTAGAAACTACCCCTCACTCATTCGCAAAAATAAAAAACTACCCCTCTCCTTTACGGATGCACCGGGACATTGTCATCCGGCCCTCTTCGGACAAACCCCTCGGGAAGGACAGTATATTTTGCACATTTCCCTACTAGTACTTCTAATTCCACCGCTTATTTTTCTAATCCGTTAAATCGTTAATTAGATGACCAACTGATGGAAGCTGCGATAGATTAAGTGGTGAATTGTGCAAAAGATAAGTCCGTGTTTTTTGCAAAAGAGTGATATGGAGATCTGGTGGAATCTTGAATCCTCTTCAGTGGTAGGCATACTTCACTTATTATAGCTGGAGTACATTGCGTACCTGGTGCATTTCGTCAGTACCGATCAGCCATTTTTGCTTATCCCGGAAGAGAAGGTAGTAGCCTTTTCAGTGCTACGGAGTTGTGCATTCCTTTGCTTGCTTTGTCCGCTCAAACGTCTCTCTTCTTGTCGGTCTCGCGAGGTGAGACTCCCCTCCCCCTCCTCCGCGCATCTGTCAAATATTCTGCCTCCTATTTAAAAGGACATTGCCACCGCTCGTGGGCCCCGCGCCTCCAGTGGGAATTGATGCTTTTCCATCGGAGTGTAGGACGAATGACAGAACAAGATTCGGGAGATAACTACGTAATGTACTCCGTAGCAATACTGATATTCTATGGTCCAACATGCGAAGATGCCATTTACGGGATTGAACTTCGGTGACTTTGCCAGGCTGACTTTGCCATGACTTTGGGTGACTGACATGTGGACCACACTTGTTAGTGACTCAAAGACACTGAATTTGGGGACTCTGAATGCTTCGTATATTTCGACGGTTTCGAATTATGTACAACTTTTGTAATATTGGTTAAACTAGTTTTGACCAGGGTTTGTGTAGGGTGGTTGAATTTTTTTGGTTGGTCTAAATGATGTAATCTTATTTCCTTTGGAAGTTAAGCATTAAACTCTACTAGTACAACCGTGGTGGTCTTGTGATGTAGTACTCTTTTGATGCATTTGTGATGTTGTAGTACTTTTTTTTTGAACTGGTATAGTACTATCTAAGAAAACTACTCCCTCCGATTCACATTCATTTTACACCAAGAAATATGGATCAGAGCGAGGGAGTAAATTAAACATGGCATCTCGTGCATGAAGCTTGACGGATCGATCGGGTTGGCTAGAATAGCAATACAATGCTGCTCATTAGGCAAATGCATGCCATGTACGATAGTATACATCCGAGTAAAGAAGTCTATCTTGACATTAAAAAAAGACTACATTGGGGATGAGAGTCAATTGGGGCATCTACAATACAGAAAATCTTGCTCGTAGCTGATTTTGGCTAAGAGGGTTTTACTCAGATTACATGTGCCACTTTCCTTGTCTGCAAAACAAGTTCCAATAATGGAAGAGGAAAGAAGAGGACATTGTGGGCGAGATTGAACATCTTTTTTATGTGTTAAGCTGAGGCCTCATTTAGCTGAGGATTTCGACTTAGGCCTAACAGCTCAACACACCCACAAATAAATCTAATTGCGCGCACCACCGTCAATAAAAATAACAAAATTAGCACGCAAGATTAAGAACAAAGTGAATTTAAGTATCTTGGTTAGCTTTTCAAGCAATATATTCAGAGAAAGAGCACACATGTTCGGCTCGAAATAATCGTAAGAGAAGAACAATAAATCTAAGGCACCCCACTTCATCGGCAGAAGGGGCGCGACAACACATGGATTCATACCTTGAGTCGACGCTGGCTTGTAGAAGGGCGACCGCGCCTTGAGGATGCCGACGACGTCTCCACCTCGGTCTCACATGTGACTGCTTCTCGGCGGGCGGTGCGCCGCGCCATGTAGAATATCTATCAAGAGAGGAGAGCCCGATGACGCTACCGACGCCTCAACCTTGATAGCAGCGGCCTGTTGCTCCGCACCGAGATGCGCCACGTGCGAGGATTTAGCGGATGCGACAATTTTAGAGATATGTCATGATCGTTGTAACAAATTTCAACGTGATCATGATTTGATCATGCACTCGTCCTTGAACATAAGTACTAGTACAGTCTCACAATTTTTTTATCATTATACTTTGCGAGATTTAGCGAAAGCGCCAAATTCAAAGATAGATCACGATCATGGTAACACAATTTTCAATGTAATGATGATTTGATGTTGCACTCGACCTTGAACATAAGTACTAGTACGGTCTCACAAATTTGTATCATTATACTTTGCAAGTTTTAGCGGATGCGCCCATTTTCAGAGGTAGATCATGATCTTGGTAACAAATTTTCAACGTGATGATGATTTGATGTTGCACTTGACCTTGAACAGAAGTACTACTATTGTCTCACAATTTCTTTATCATTATACTTTGCAAGATTTAGCGGATGCGCCAAATTTAGAGATAGATCATGATCATGGTAACAAATTTTCAACGTGATGATGATTTGATGTTGCACTCGGGCTTGAACAGAAGTACTAGTACGGTCTCTCAATTTTTATCATTATACTTTGCAAGATTTGGTGGATGAGCCAATTTTAGAGATAGATCATGATCATGGTAACAAATTTCAACGTGATGATGATTTGATGTTGCACTCGAACTTGAACGAAGTACTAGTATGGTCTCACAATTTTTATTATCATTATACTTTGAAAGATATAGCGGATGCGCCAATTTCAGAGATAGATCATGATCATGGTAACAAATTTTCAACGTGATGATGATTTGATGTTACACTCCGCCTAGAAGAGAAGTACTAGTACTGTCTCACAATTTTTTTTATCATTATACTTTGCAAGATCTAGAGGATACGCTAATTGCAGAGATAGATCATGATCATGGTAGTGACCGATATTCAAGGTGATGATGATTTGATTTTGCACTCGGCCTTGAACAGAGGTACTAGTACGGTCTCACAATTTTTTATCATTATACTTGGACCTTAGCCAAATTCAAAATCTCATAGCGGCAAAACTTCCCGCCTACAAAATACAAAAAAATCACACGCTTTCAAATTCCCATTCTACCCCTGTGGAGATGGCAGCAAAGTCGGTTGGTGGGGGGGTCTGCCCGTCATTTTTTGGATCACCACCTCCCTAGCCCGGAAACCCTCCCAAAAAAAATTCATTTCCCTCAGACCACCCACCGGAACTTCCCAAGTCCCTCTCTCCCACCTCCACGACCACCGCACCGGAACATCCCCGCCGGACTTCCCTGGCCTACCCGAGACCTCGCGATCCTCGTCATCCGGCTGCCTGCCGGAGCCGCTTCATCGACGCCGTCATCAACCGGACCGGATCATCCCCGCCGTACCTCGAAACCATATGCTCATCCAGCAGTCTACCGCAGTCGCTTCAGCTGCGGTATCGTCCACCCCGCCGGAGCCGCTTCGCCGGATCCGTCGTCCACCGCATCGGATCTTGCTCACCGACACCGCTGTGCATGAACCGTACTGCTTCACCGGCGCCTTGCATGATCTAAACTCTTCTACTGTCGCTTTTCTATTGCTTGCCTGCAAGTTCTTGTTTAATCTTGGGGGAACCTGTTTGTGCTAACGACGCGCCGTTACGTTTTTGCGAGATGAGATGAGTAATCATGAAGTGTAATGGCTGTCTCTCCAACCCCAAGTAGCACATGTAGCGTACTTCATCACCGGATCTATCAACCCCGGGAAGATCTGCTGTGACTCCCACGAGTGCTTCTCCTAATGTAAGTCCCTTGTTTTAGCGCCATGTTACGGGTTCGGATGCTTGTTTGTCCGAAGCTCTTTTAGTTCATTCCTAGCTATGACCGTAACACGTTGCTATTTTCTACTTCATTGCTAACTTTAAGCGATTGAACATTTTGGTTTGCATTCCCTGCTCTGTAGATGTAGCCATCATAACTTCTATCTTGCTCAATCGTTGTTACAAAAATTATAGGTATTATAGTAACATCCTGCTATTATTTAGTTCATGGCCAATTTTAAGTAATTGCACATGTTGGTTCGCATTCCCTGCTCTATAGCTTTTGGCATCGTAACTTCTATATTTGGTTTACATTCCCTGCTCCGTAGATCTAGCCATCATAACTTTATCTTGCTCAGTCGTTGTTACAAAAATTATGGCCTGCTACTATGTTGTTTGTGCCAATTTTTTACTCCATGAACATGTTGGCTTGCATTCCCTGTACTACAGGTGATGACATTGTTTTGTATCTAGTTCATTGTAAGCTAACAAAGTAAGGACTTAGTTTGGCATGCTATCACTCTGCTATCTAGCCTGTAGTACAAATAAACTTGTCATACTACTAGATAATAATTTTGCGTGCCATCTTATTCTTCAAAAGCTGCATTATTGACTTGTTTCTCTGACTTGGCATGACGCTCACATATGGAAAGCTGAACATATTGGTTTGCATTCCCTCTTATACAAGTTCACAGGTGATCCCACTATATTCTGTATCCGGTCCATCCTAAGCTCCGAGCATTAACTATCCTCTATGTGTTGCTCATTACAAGTTTATATCCCGAAACATCTTGATTTGCATCCCCTTCACTATAAGTTCAGGAGTATTATTTAGTTCACGGCCAAAATGAAGTAATTGCACTTGGCACATGTTGGTTCACATTCCCTCCTCTTTAGCTTTTGCCATCGTAACTTCTATTTTTGGTTTACATTCCCTCGCTCCGTAGATGTAGCCATCATAACTTCATCTTGCTCGATCGTTGTTACAAAATTTATAGCTCTGCTACTATGTTGTTCATGCCAATTTTGTACTCCCTGAACATGTTGGTTTGCATGGGACTCGACGAGTAGTAAGTCTCGCTCGTTTCATTCTAACATGCTCTGTTATATTGGCTGTTGGTATGCGGCATGCACTCTTTGTTTACTTATTGTGCGCATTACAATGATCTTGTTATAACGACGAAATGATGAGTTCCAAATTCTTTGGCAAACAATATTGTAGTGTCTTTGCCTTTCCATTGTTGCTGTCTTAACTTGTAATGTCTTTGTTTCAGATATAGGTGCTGCATGGAGAACTTAAAAGATTGCCGGATCACTTCATTGTATTGCTAGGTTTAATTACCATTCAATTTCTCTGGGTTCTGTAATATTTTTTCAATGCCTTGCAACTGATGTAATATTTAGTTAGTTTTTATAGTTCTTTCGCGCATTTTTTCTTTGGTGCTTGTGGTAAGTGAGGCTATCCGACAGAAATCAATGCTGCGTAAATATTCTCAGTATCTAATCACGAATTCCCATCCCTTAAACGGCCCAGTTAAACGAAATCACATATGGGCCAGCCCACTTGCTTTAAGGTGGACCCCACCCACTACTGGGCCGGCCCGCTAACTACTTGGGCCAGCCCAATTGCTTTTGTGGTGGACCCCACATACTAAATGGGCCGGTCCTTTAAGACGAAAGTGGGACCCACCAGTGTTTTTGGCCCGGCCCACTATCTTGTTGGGCCGGCCCACTTGCTATATGGTGGACCCACATACTAAACGGGCCGGCCCTTTAAGAGGAAAGTGGGACCCACCTGTGTTTTGGCCCGGCCCACTAGGGTGTTGGGCCGGCCCACTTGCTATATGGTGGACCCCACATACTAAATGGGCCGGCCCTTTAGCAGGAAAGTGGGACCCACCTTTGTTTTTGGCCCGGCCCACTATCTTGTTGGGCCGGCCCACTTGCTATATGGTGGACCCCACATACTAAATGGGCCGGCCCTTTAACCGGAAAGTGGGACCCACTCGTGTTTTGGCCCGGCCCACTATCTTGTTGGGCCGGCCCACTTGCTATATGGTGGACCCCACATACTAAATGGGCCAGCCCTTTAACTGGAAAGTGGGACCCACCTGTGTTTTGGCCCGGCCCACTATCTTGTTGGGCCGGCCCACTTGCTATATGGTGGACCCCACATACTAAATGGGCTGGCCCTTTAACAGGAAAGTGGGACCCACCTGTGCTTTTGGCCCGGCCCACTGGCTTGTTGGGCCAGCCCAGTTGATCTAATGTGGACCCCACGTACTAAATGGGCCGGCCCGATAGCAGGAAAGTGGGACCCACATGCTAATTGGGCCGGCCCAATAATTTTTTGGGCCGGCCACTTGCTTTAAGGCGGACCCCATTTGTTAAATGGGCCGGCCCGATAACGAGAAAGTGGGACCCACATGTCTTGTGGGCCGGCCCTTTTGGCTGTTGACCGGTCAAACGAGTGCATTCGGCCCGGCCCACATGCTTAGTGGGCCGGCTCATTAAAGTTTTGACCAGTCAACTTTAGAGGTTAGGCCCGGCCCACGTAACTAATGGACCAGCCCAGCTATATAGTTGACCGGTCAAACTAAGTCAGCTGGCCCGGCCCGTAAACTTAATGGGCCGGCCCGCTTAAGACGTGGCGAGCCTCGTGTGGGTCTACCATCTACCACGGGGTTTCAGCCGGTTAACGCCGTTAGCTGCCGGTTAACGGCGTCCGCCACGTGTCGGCTTGCATGACGTCGGCGAGTCAACGGGCTCCCGGAAACACTTGCGCAACGGTCCGATTTTCCGTGGCGGATGGGCGCCCAAGCGCGACGGACCGAAAAAACGTCGTTGGACTTTGCCTGACGCAGTTTCCACAACAGAACCCATATCGTCGGGTTAGGCCCATAGGCGACGAAAAATACCCCTTAGCGGACGATTTTGAGACGTTGTCTATCAGAACTTTTCTTGTAGTGTATGTCATATAGTAAGCATTCAAAAGTTTTTCTTTGAGAGAGTAGCATGCATTCAAAAGTTGATAAATAAGATTTGGACATATTCAAACCAGACAAATCATGTATCTACACCCCTAACCCTAAACTCTGTCTTATGAAGTCAATCATGAAGAGAAGTGCTTTTGGGTTTCAAACATGGAAATTTCACAAACCTCCCAAAAGCTTCATTTTACGAGTGACTAAGAAGGATCCAGGCTTACCTTTTCATTTTCATTTTTTAAACTTGTTTAAATCTTGATCAAACCTAGGATTTGACCAAGATTCAAATGGGCATAAAAAATCAGGAAAAAATCAAAAAATGAAAAAACAAAGCACATATATAGCCTTCTTATGTCATATATATATAGTAAGCATTCAATTAAGTTGATAATTTTAAACAAGGTCTATACATATTCAAACCAAAAAAAGCATGTATCTACCCATGCATATATAACCCTATACTTTTGTCTTATGAAGACGTCAAGGATGAAGAGAAGTGGATTTGGGTTTCAAACATGGAAATTTCAAAAACCCTAATCTTTGTCTTATGAAGCCAAGCATATGAAGAGAAGTGATTTTGGGTTTCAAACATTGAAATTTCAAAAACCTCCCAAAAGCTTCATTTTAGAGAGACTAAGAATGATCCATGCTTACCTTTTCATTGCCATGTTTTAAACTTGTTTTAACCTTGGTCAAACCTAGTATTTGACCAAGATTCAAATGGGCGTAAAAGTTCGGAAAAATTCAAAAAATGAAAAACCAAAGCACACATATATATAGCCTTCTTATGTCATATAGTAAGCATTCAAGTTGATAAACAAGGTCTAGACATATTCAAACAAGAAAAATCATGTATCTACACACCTAACCATAAACTCTGTCTTAAGTGGTTTTGGGTTTCAAACATGGAAATTTCACAAACCTCCCAAAAGCTTCATTTTACAGTGACTAATTAAGGAGGATCCATGCTTACCTTTTGGCTTAAACGTTTGAAACCAAAAACCACTTCTCTTCATGCATGCTGTTGACTTCATAAGACAGAGTTTAGCTAGGGTTAGGGGGTAGATACATGATTTTCCTGGTTTGAATATGTCTAGACCTGGTTTATCAACTTAATTGATTGTTTACTATATGACATAAGAAGACTATGTGCCTTGGTTTTTATTTTTTCTGTTTTTTTTTTGAATTTTATGCCCATATATTTGAATCTTGGTCAAATCCTAGGTTTGACCAAGATTTAAACAAGTTTAAAACATGAAAATGAAAAGGGAAGCATGTATATATCCTTCTTAGTCACTCTAAAATGAAGCTTTTGGGATGTTCTTGAAATTTCCATGCATGTTTGAAACCCAAAACGACTTCTCTTCATGCTAGACTTCATAAGATCGACATGGTGTAGATACATGATTTGTCTGGTTTGGATATACCTAGACCTCGTTTAACTTGAGTGCATACGATATGGCATAAGAAGACGTACTATGTGCTTTTGTTTTTCATTTTTCTGATTTTTTTGAATTTTGTGCCCACCCATTTGTATCTTGGTCAAATCCTAGGCTTGATAATGATTTAAACAAGTTTAAAATATGAAAATGCAAAGGTAAGCATGGATCCTTCTTAATTAGTCACTCTAAAATGAAGCTTTTGGGAGGGTTTTTGAAATTTCCATGTTTGAAACCCAAAACCACTTCTCTTCATATGCTTGACTTCATAAGACGGAGTTTAGGGGTTAGGGTCGGGGTATAGATACATGATTTGTCTAGTTACTATATGACATAAGAAAACTATTTGCTTTGGTTTTTCTTTTTCTTGATTTTTTTTTCAATTTTGATGCCCATTTGAATCTTGTCAAATCCCAGGTTTGACCAAGATAATTTAAACAAGCTTAAAACATGAATATGAAAAGGGAAGCATGTATCCTTCTTTAATTTGTCACTCTAAAATGAAGTTTTTGGGAGGTTTTTGAAATTTCCATGTTTGAAACCCAAAACCACTTCTCTTCGTATGCTTGACTTCATAAGATAGAGAGTTCAGGGGTTAGGGGGTATAGATACATGATTTGTCTAGTTTGAATATATATGTCTAGACCTTGTTTATCAACTTTAATGCTTACTATATGACATAAGAAAACTATTTTCTTTGGTTTTTCTTTTTTCTGTTTTTTTTTCAATTTTGATGCCCATTTGAATCTTGTCAAATCCTAGGTTTGACCAAGATAATTTAAACAAGCTTAAAACATGAATATGAAAAGGGAAGCATGTATCCTTCTTAGTCACTCTAAAATGTAGTTTTTGGGAGGTTTTTGAAATTTCCATGTTTGAAACCCAAAACCACTTCTCTTCACATGCTTGACTTCATAAGACGGAGTTTAGGGGTTAGGGGTATAGATACATGATTTGTCTGGTTTAATATGTCTAGACCTTGTTTATAACCTTTAATGCTTACTATATGACATAAGAAGACTATGTGATTTGGTTTTTCATTTTTCTGTTTTTTTATTTTTCTGCCCATTTGAATCTTGGTCAAATCCTTGGTTTGACCAAGATTTAGACAAGTTTAACACGTAAATGAGTTAACTTGGATTTCCTACCCTTGAATCCATAGGAAACTTTGTTCTAATGCACTATAATAATCAATCGAGTTTTTACACCAACGAGTCCGTCACTTACGTGTGGTGCCCACGCTTGAGGTCCCACACTTCAGTGAGCACAAGTCACGTGCAATAGGTACGCAAACTCCCAGCCATCTTCTTTGTCAAGAGAAGACGCGTCAGGATGCGTATTGGAATTCTGTGGGTCCTTCTGGATCCTTCGTTGTCCCTCTCACAAAAAAAACAAATCTCTCTCATTCTCGGCCTCGCTCGACTCGCTCGCTCGCTCGCTCGCACCTCCTGCTCACTGACAAACCCTGCACAAAAGTCAACATCATCACCCGAAAAAGGGAGACACCATAATGCTCTCCCTTCTTCTCTCCTTCCGAGTGATCCCTCTTCCTCCGAGTTTCACTCGACGGGCAAACACCCATGTGCTGCATAGTAATAATAAAAAGGTAGTACTCGTAGAAAAATCGATATGCGAATCTATAATTAAATAGGTTAAACTAGGGTTTTGCCCAATTCTACAGATCAAGGGTTCAAAAAAATCCAACTACGGGGTTCGAACAACACGATTCTAATCCAAGAATTTTTTCGACCTAGGTCACCCAAATGGCCTCAAACTATAGGGTTAGCATCTAGTGCAGTATGAGTGAAAATGTATGCACTATGTGTGCTATAACTTGTATGTCTTTCAAATTTGAACCAAATTTGAATAAGTTTGAAATATTTGAAAAGGGGATTTTGGCTTAAACGTTTGAAACCAAAAACCACTTCTCTTCATGCATGCTTTACTTCATAAGACAGAGTTTAGCTAGGGTTAGGGGGTAGATACATGATTTTCCTGGTTTGAATATGTCTAGACCTTGTTTATCAACTTAATTGAATGCTTACTATATGACATAAGAATACTATGTGCCTTGTTTTTTTATTTTTTGATTTTTTTAAAATTTTATGCCCATTTGAATCTTGGTCAAATCCTAGGTTTGAACATGGTTTAAACAAGTTTAAATCATAAATATGAAAAATTAAGCATCTATATATCCTTCTTAGTCACTCCAAAATGTAGCTCTTGGGAGGGTTTTTCGAAATTTCCATGTTTGAAACAAAAACCACTTCTCTTCATGCATGCTTGACTTCATAAGACAGAGTTTAGGGTTAGGGGTAGATATATACATGATTTTCTGGTTTGAATATGTCTAGACCTTGTTTATCAACTTGAATGCTTACTATATCTATGTGACATAAGAATGTTATGTCCTTTGGTTTTTCATTCTTCTGATTTTTTATGAATTTCCATGCCCATTTGAATCTTTTGGTCAAATCCTAGAGGTTTGACCAAGATTTAAACAAGTTTAAAACATGAAAATGAAAAGGGAAGCTTGTATATCCTTCTTAGTCACTCTAAAATGAAGTTTTTGGGAGGTTTTTGAAATTTCCATGTTTGAAACCCAAAACCACTTCTCTTCATGCTAGACTTCATAAGACAATTTAATTAGGGGTTAGGGGGTAGATACATGATTTGTCTGGTTTGAATATGTCCAAACCTTGCTTGTTTATCAACTTGAATGCTTACTATATGACATAAGAATGCTTATGATGGGGCCTAAGGCCACGTGGATTGCCCGATCTCACGAATTGACCGAGGGAAAGGCGGGGGAGAGGAAGAACACGAAGAACACGGCGATGAACACATTGAACACACGCAAACACACACCAACCCGATAGAATTCCGGTTTACTCCCGATAGCCCGAACCACTATCCCGATAGAATCTCTCAAGAGAAAGACACGCGGTAGAATCCCCGAGAGGAAGATCGGTATACGATCGGTAGAATCACACGAGTGAGAGACCGGTGGTAGAATCACGAGTGTGAGAGACTAATCATATAAGGAGTGCCTTGTACAATAGATTTGGATAAATCTAAGGAGGGGGTTTCCCTAATCCCAAAGGGATGGTGGAGGCATGAGCCAAATTCTAGTTCATCAACTCTAACTCATGAAGGGGGAGGTGGGAGCCTATATATAGGGAGCCACTAAGGAGGGGTAGTTTAGGGAAACAAGGGGCTACATGGGCCTTGGCCCGAATTGACTTGTGGCAGGCGCCTTCTCTTCTTGGCGACCTCGGACGCTCTTCTTCCTTCTTCTCTTCCATGCCTCCGTGACCTCGGCCTTGAGTGTGGTTCTTGACGTTGATGCACATGATGAAGCGAAGACCGTAGGTCGGGCTGCATCATCTCCCCCCACTTGAAAAAGAGTCGTCCTCGACGATAAGTCTTCATGAATGTGTAGAGGAGGTAGATGACACCAACGCTTGGATGTCTCTTCACTTGTCAAGAGCCCTATCAATAGCACAAGAAAAGCGAAGGAGCAATCAAAGCGTAGCCAAAGTTCAATGTATTTAGGAAGAGGGCGCAAGTAGAAGGAGGTCACCTTATCAAAGTGTCGGTGTGCTCTCATTGAGAGATCTTGTGTAGTGGAAGTGTGCGGGCAAAACCACTCATTGGAGCTCACTTGTATCATGCTCTCAAGAGCTCTTTTTGTCAACTCGTGCTCAATCGAGGTTGACATTGGAGTTTGGGTACCTACACACATGTTAGACAACAAGAACAACGTGTGTGCATGGTATATGAACACATCATCCATCATGATGCGCCATTTCTTTTGCACATCACCATTAGCGGTAAGCAAGATATTATAGTACACATGGTGAATATGCGGGGAAAACTTAGGAACATGCTCAACATGGATATATGCAAAGTCTCCAAAATTTGAGAGAGCTATGGGGGCAATCTCATTTACAAGCATATTAACACTATTGCAAGCCAAGCATTGGAAAGAGAAATTGTTCATCATTTTGGTTGCATTAATGTGAGAATATTGCAAGCATGTAGCACAAAACATGTTCAACATTTGATCATTGTGATCGACAAACCTAGGGAAAGAGCAATTGTTCGGCAAGGTTGTCACAACACAAGCATCATTATCAACATTGCAAGCAATACATGGGAAAGAGAAATTGTTCGACATATTGCAAGCAATAGGATAGAAATCGAAACACTCATAGCATGGCATGGTCAAAGTGTCACAAGCAACTACTTCCACATGATCAAGAATGGTGGCATCACAAGTATCACAAGGGAAAGTGAAAGAAGCATATGACATAGCAATAGGATCATCCAACTCATGCAAGCACTCACAAATCATCATGTCCACTAGTGGGATCATGGCATCATCAACACCCATGTATGTACCTTTGTAGTCCCGCTCATATGAGGTAGGTGTTGTGGAAGTGGTAGGCTCGATGTGGCCTCCATGTTCATCTTCAAGCAAGCATGGTGTGATATCATCATCTTCATGCACCATGTACATCTTCTCCATGATCGGCGTCTCGTCATCCATGGTACCTAATGAGACACAAGAGAACACACTAGAGGTAGAGGGTAAGTTGTTAGAACTTGAAATGGCCTCACATGACCTATCAACTACCACTCTCATCTCACTTGGTGTATCGCTCATGCTCTCGAAGTGGAGGCACTCCTCAAGCTCACATATAGTGGAGTCACTCATCTCACATATAGTGGAGTCGCTCATCTCACATATAGTGGAGTCCCTCATCTCCATGGCAATGGCGTCGCCGATTTCCGAGCAACCTAGCAAAGAGGAAGACAACACAAGAGGGGTAGAGGTTAAGTTGTTAGAAATCGAAACATCCTCACTCGACTCATGGGGTATGTCACTCTTGCTCTCAAGGTGTTTGAAGTATGTGTGGCACTCGGCTTTATCTTTGGGTGTCATATGGGCTTCTCGAGCATCTAGCTCGGCGAAGTATGCTCTCATCTCGGCTTGCTCTTGTGGGGTCATCATGTATATCTCTCACTAGGTAAGGTGTATGTGTATGTGGTGGAAGTAAACCTACACAAGTATCTCACCAATCAAGAAAGTATCGGAAAAATGGTTCAAGTCAAGAGCAAAGCCAAAATGTATCGGGGTTACTCACACACACACTCAAAGCACACGCAAAAGGCTAAGAACTCTATATGTGGTGTGTAAGGGTGGATAGAAAACGAAAAAGATCAACGGAAAAATCTATTGTCAAATGTGGGTAAGAACCAAAGTCAAATGTCAAAAGCGGTGATCTATGTCAAGGAAACACGGAAACACACACAAGAAGATCAATGGGGTTAGCGCGACCAAGGAAGTGAGCAAGTGACAAAGATGGTCCTAACGAAGACTATATGCTCGGTGTCACGCCAACACAAGAGAGACCGTAGCTTGGTTGCACAAGAAAGAAGCAACAAGATTTGCACAAGATGCCACTCTTCTCTTTTCTCTCTTAGTGCTCACAAACTTTGCACTCCTTTGTATCGGTGGACACACACTCTTTTCTATTTCTTTTCCTTTTTCTCTTTTTTTCACTTTTTTTCCCTATGCTTAGAAGCTTTATTTTTCTCTATGTATATGTCACACTTTTTCTTCTTTTGTGTATCTTTCTCACCGAGCTTGCTTCGGAGCTTTGCTCAACACAACGCACACACACAAACCCTCTCACGGTCGTGACACTTGTGCAATGCTTCGCAACACTCGGAAAGCCACTCTCAATGGGATAGGTACACAAAGAAAGAAACGGGGCTACAAGGGGTGAGGGGTGCAAGTTATACCTAGATGAAAAGGTTAGGCGGTGTCAAGCACACGAACTTGCGATGGTGTCGACGATGAAGGTGTCGAAGTTGCGCCGGGATCCGGGGTGCCAAAGGTGTCGTCGCGGTGTTGATGTAGGCGCGGAAGCGAAATATACAACCAATGCACTCCAAAACGGAAACCGAGCAAATTAAGTCAATGCCCGAAAAGTTGGGTCAAAACGAGCGGTCGAAAGTTGGGCTCCAAAAATCGTCAAAAATTAGAGATGGATTATGTGGAGTATTTGGGGGATGCTGTTAAAATTTGGAGTCAAACGGGCTCCGGAAAGTTTTCAAAATTTGGGGCAAAAAGTGGAGTCAAAATTGCGAAATCCGGTCATGGGGCCGGTTTGACCGGATCCTGGACCGGACCATCCGGTGTGCCGCCCGGTTTGGCTCCGGTCCGGTTGGCGCCCGGTTTGGCTCCGGTCCGAGAAAATTTTCTGCGAGATATCCGGCGTGGCGCCCGGTTTGGGGCCGGTCAGAGGAAGTTTGCGCGCAGGTGGGGAATCGGGGCAGGAGCTCGGGTCGAGCGGGCGTGCTGCTGTGGGGCGGAGCGAGCAGTGGCGCGGGCGTGTGGTTGTGCTTGCTGCTGGCGGCGGGAGCAAGGCAGGGCAGCGGGCGGCAGCGCGTGGGCGGGAGTGGCGCGCGGGGCGCTGTAGGAGCTGGCGGCGGCCGTTGGTTGGCGCTGGCGTGCTGCAGCAGGGAGCAAGGCGTGGTGGTGGGTTTGGCCAAGCGGAGGAGATGGAGCTCGGGGCGTGGTTGCTTGGCGGGTGGGCGCGCGCGGTGATACGTCTCCAACGTATCGATAATTTCTTGTGTTCCATGCCACATTATTGATGTTATCTACATGTTTTATGCACACTTTATGTCATATTCGTGCATTTTCTGGAACTAACCTATTAACAAGATGCCGAAGTGCCGGTTCCTGTTTTCTGCTGTTTTTGGTTTCAGAAATCCTAGTAACGAAATATTCTCGAATCGGACGAAATCAACGCCAAAGTTCCTATTTTCATCGGAAGCATCCAGAACACCCGGGAAGGACCGAGAGGGGGCCACAGGGCCACCAAACCCTAGGCTGGCGCGGCCGAGAGGGGGCCGCGCCGCCCTATGGTGTGGCCCCCCGTCAGCCCCTCCCGCGCCGCCTCTTCGCCTATATAAAGCCCCTGGATCAGAAAACCCGATACCAATTGACGAAACCCACAGAAACCTGCCAGAGCCGCCGCCATCGCGAAGCCAAGATCTGGGGGACAGGAGTCTCTGTTCCGGCACCCTGCCGGAGCGGGGAAGTGCCCCCGGAAGGCTTCTCCATCGACACCGCTGCCATCTTCACCGCCATCTTCATCACCGCCGCTGCTCCCATGAGGAGGGAGTAGTTCTCCATCGAGGCTCGGGGCTGTACCGGTAGCTATGTGGTTCATCTCTCTCCTATGTAGTTCAATACAATAATCTCATGAGCTGCCTTACATGATTGAGATTCATATGATGATGCTTGTAATCTAGATGTCATTATGCTAGTCAAGTGAGTTTTACTTATGTGATCTCCGGAGACTCCTCGTCCCACGTGTGTAAAGGTGACGAGTGTGTGCACCGTGTGGGTCTCTTAGGCTAGATTTCACAGAATACTTACTCATTGAATGGCATAGTGAGGTGCTTATTTATATCTCTTTAAGATTGCAGCATGTTGTATCACAATTTATCCATGTGCTACTCTAGTGATGTGTTATTAAAGTAGTTTATTCCTCCCGCATGTGTGTAAAGGTGACAAGTGCGTGCACCGTGTTAGTACTTGGTTTATGCTATGATCATGATCTCTTGTAGATTATGGAGTTAACTATTGCTATGATAATATTGATGTGATCTATTCCTCCTACATATGCATGAAGGTGACAAGTGTGCATGCTATGCTAGTACTTGGTTTAGTAGCGTTGATCTATCTTACACTAAAGGTTACTTAAACATGAGCATTATTGTGGAGCTTGTTAACTCCGGCATTGAGGGTTCGTGTAATCCTACGCAATGTGTTCATCATCCAACAAAAGTGTAGAGTATGCATTTATCTGTTCTGTTATGTGATCGATGTTGAGAGTGTCCACTAGTGAAAGTGTAATCCCTAGGCCTTGTTCCTAAATACTGCTGAGTTACTACTGCTTGTTTACTACTGCTGCGTTACTACTACTGAGTTACTACTGCTTGTTTACTGTTTTACTGCGTTACTACTGCTGCAATACCACCACCATCAACTACACGCCAAGCACTTTTCTGGCACCGTTGCTACTGCTCATACTTATTCATACCACCTGTATTTCACTATCTCTTCGCCGAACTAGTGCACCTATTTGGTGTGTTGGGGACCCAAGAGACTTCTTGCTTTGTGGTTGCAGGGTTGCATGAGAGGGATATCTTTGACCTCTTCCTCCCCGAGTTCGATAAACCTTGGGTATCCACTTAAGGGAAACTTGCTGCTGTTCTACAAACCTCTCGCTCTTGGAGGCCCAACACTGTCTACAAGAATAGAAGCTCCCGTAGACATCAAGCACTTTTCTGGCGCCGTTGCCGGGGAGGAAAGGTAAAAGGCTCTCATACTACGGTCCCAGGTAAAGTATTTTTCTGGCGCCGTTGTGTGTGTGCTCGAAGATATTTCCTTTAGATCCTGCAATTGCATCTTTTTGTTTCTTGTTTACACTAGTTTGGCATAATGTACAAGAGTGAGCTTCTTATTCTATTTCCTGATTTAAAACATGGATTGTTTGATGCGAAAATTAAAAAACCTATGAAATCTTCTTTGCATGCTGGTAGCAATATTAGTATGAACGCTTTGAACACCATTGTTGACAATAATATAGAAAGTTCTAAGCTTGGGGAAGCTGGTTTTCATGATATTTTTAGTCCCCCAAGCATTGAGGAGAAAATTTTCTTTGATGATACTTTGCCTCCTATTTCTGATGATGATAATGATAGTGGTCTTTTGTGCCACTTACTGCTGAGAGTAAATTTTGTTGTGATTATACTATGCCTCCTACACTTGATGAGAATAATAATGATAGCTACTTTGTTGAATTTGCTCCCACTACAACTAATAAATTTGACTATGCTTATGTGGAGAGTAATAATTTTATGCATGAGACTCATGATAAGAATGCTTTATGTGATAGTTATATTGTTGAGTTTGCTCATGATGCTACTGAAAGTTATTATGAGAGAGGAAAATATGGTTGTAGAAGTTTTCATGTTACTAAAACACCTCTCTATGTGCTGAAATTTTTGAAGCTATACTTGTTTTATCTTCCTATGCTTGTTACTTTGCTCCTCATGAACTTGTTTATTTACAAGATTCCTATGCATAGGAAGTATGTTAGACTTAAATGTGTTTTGAATTTGCCTCTTGATGCTCTCTTTTGCTTCAAATACTATTTCTTGCGAGTGCATCATTAAAACTGCTGAGCCCATCTTAACGGCTATAAAGAAAGAACTTCTTGGGAGATAACCCATGTGTTATTTTACTCCAGTATTTTTGTTTTATATTTGTGTCTTGGAAGTTTTTTACTACTGTAGCAACCTCTCCTTATCTTAGTTTTGAGTTTTGTTGTGCCAAGTTAAGCCGTTGATAGAAAAGTAAGTACTAGATTTGGATTACTGCGCAGTTCCAGATTTCTTTGCTGTCACGAATCTGAGCCCACTGCCCTGCAGGAAGCTCAGAAAATTATGCCAATTTACGTGCATGATCCTCAGATATGTACGCAACTTTCATTCAATTTGAGCATTTTCATTTGAGCAAGTCTGGTGGCCTAATAAAATCCATCTTTACGGACTGTTCTGTTTTGACAGATTCTGCCTTTTATTTCGCATTGCCTCTTTTGCTATGTTGGATGAATTTCTTTGATCCATTGATGTCCAGTAGCTTTATGCAATGTCCAGAAGTGTTAAGAATGATTGTGTCACCTCTGAACATGTTAATTTTTATTGTCCACTAACCCTCTAATGAGTTGTTTCGAGTTTGGTGTGGAGGAAGTTTTCAAGGGTCAAGAGAGGAGGATGATATACTATGATCAAGAAGAGTGAAAAGTCTAAGCTTGGGGATGCCCCGGTGGTTCATCCCTGCATATATCAAGAAGACTCAAGCGTCTAAGCTTGGGGATGCCCAAGGCATCCCCTTCTTCATCGACAACATTATCAGGTTCCTCCCCCGAAACTATATTTTTATTCCATCACATCTTATGTGCTTTTTCTTGGAGCGTCTCGTTTGTTTGCTTTTGTTTTTGTTTGTGTTTGAATAAATTGGATTACATCATGCTTGTGTGGGAGAGAGACACGCTCCGCTGGTTCGTATGAACACATGTGTTCTTAGCTCATAATATTCATGGCGAAGTTTCCTCTTCTTTAAATTGTTATATGGTTGGAATTGGAAAAAGATACATGTAGTAATTGCTATAATGTCTTGGGTAATGTGATACTTGGCAATTGTTGTGCTCATGTTTAAGCTCTTGCATCATATACTTTGCACCTATTAGTGAAGAATACATAGAGCATGCTAAAATTTGGTTTGCATAATTGGTCTCTCTAAAGTCTAGATAATTTCTAGTATTGAGTTTGAACAACAAGGAAGACGGTGTAGAGTCTTATAATGTTTTCAATATGTCTTTTATGTGAATTTTGCTGCACCGGTTCATCCTTGTGTTTGTTTCAAATAGCCTTGCTAGCCTAAACCTTGTATCGAGAGGGAATACTTCTCATGCATCCAAATACTTGAGCCAACACTATGCCATTTGTGTCCACCATACCTACCTACTACATGGTATTTCCCGCCATTCCAAAGTAAATTGCTTGAGTGCTACCTTTAAACAATTCAAAATTTATTACCTCTTATTTGTGTCAATGTTTTATAGCTCATGAGGAAGTATGTGGTGTTTATCTTTCAATCTTGTTGGGCAACTTTCACCAATGGACTAGTGGCTTCATCCGCTTATCCAATAATTTTGCAAAAAGAGCTGGCAATGGGATTCCCGAGTCCCAAATTAACAAACTAAAAATAGACACTCCTCCATGGTATGTGATTGTTGGACGGCACCCGAAGGATTCGGTTAGCCATGGCTTGTGTAAGCAAAGGTTGGGAGGAGTGTCATCATAATAAAACTAAAATAAAAAGGTACTCCTTCATGGTATGAGATTGTTGGCAGGCACCCGAGGATTCGGTTAGCCATGGTTTGTGAAAGAAAGGTTGGAAGGAGTGCCATCCAAAAATAAAATAAAATGGGAGCCGCTCTTTGAAGGTTTGTCCGGCAAGGGGGTTAGAGTACCCGCTACCATTCGTTGACAACAACATACACCTCTCAAAACTTTATTTTTATGCTCTCTTTATGTTTTCAAAATCAAAGCTCTAGCACAAATATAGCAATCGATGCTTTCCTCTATGGAGGACCATTCTTTTACTTTCATTGTTGAGTCAGTTCACCTATTTCTCTCCATCTCAAGAAGCAAACACTTGAGTGAACTGTGCATTGATTCTTACATATTTGCATATTGCATTTGTTATATTGCTTTGCATTGACAATTATCCATGAGATATACATGTTACAAGTTGAAAGCAACCGCTGAAACTTAATCTTCTTTTGTGTTGCTTCAATACCTTTACTTTGAATTATTGCTTTATGAGTTAACTCTTATGCAAGACTTATTGATGCTTGTCTTGAAGTGCTATTCATGAAAAGTCTTTGCTTTATGATTCAGCTTGTTTACCCATGTCATATACATTGTTTTGATCGCTGCATTCTCTACATATGCTGTACAAATAGTATGATCAAGTTTATGATGGCATGTCACTCCAGAAATTATCTTTGTTATCGTTTTACCTCGCTCGGGACGAGCGGAACTAAGCTTGGGGATGCTGATACGTCTCCAACGTATCGATAATTTCTTGTGTTCCATGCCACATTATTGATGTTATCTACATGTTTTATGCACACTTTATGTCATATTCGTGCATTTTCTCGGAACTAACCTATTAACAAGATGCCGAAGTGCCGCTTCTCGTTTTCTGCTGTTTTTGGTTTCGTAAATCCTAGTAACGAAATATTCTCGGAATCGGACGAAATCAACGCCAAAGTTCCTATTTTCATCGGAAGCATCCGGAACACCCGGAAGGACCGGAGGGGGGCCACAGGGCCACCAAACCCTAGGCCGGCGCGGCCAGAGGGGGCCGCGCCGCCCTATGGTGTGGCACCCCTGTCAGCCCTCCCCGCGCCGCCTCTTCGCCTATATAAAGCCCCCGGATCGGAAAACCCGATACCAATTGACGAAACCCACGTAAACCTGCCGCAGCCGCCGCCATCGCGAAGCCAAGATCCGGGGGACAGGATCTCTGTTCCGGCACCCCGCCGGAGCGGGGAAGTGCCCCCGGAAGGCTTCTCCATCGACACCGCTGCCATCTTCACCGCCATCTTCATCACCGCCGCTGCTCCCATGAGGAGGGAGTAGTTCTCCATCGAGGCTCGGGGCTGTACCGGTAGCTATGTGGTTCATCTCTCTCCTATGTAGTTCAATACAATAATCTCATGAGCTGCCTTACATGATTGAGATTCATATGATGATGCTTGTAATCTAGATGTCATTATGCTAGTCAAGTGAGTTTTACTTATGTGATCTCCGGAGACTCCTCGTCCCACGTGTGTAAAGGTGACAAGTGTGTGCACCGTGTGGGTCTCTTAGGCTAGATTTCACAGAATACTTACTCATTGAATGGCATAGTGAGGTGCTTATTTATATCTCTTTAAGATTGCAGCATGTTGTATCACAATTTATCCATGTGCTACTCTAGTGATGTGTTATTAAAGTAGTTTATTCCTCCCGCATGTGTGTAAAGGTGACGATGCGTGCACCGTGTTAGTACTTGGTTTATGCTATGATCATGATCTCTTGTAGATTATGGAGTTAACTATTGCTATGATAATATTGATGTGATCTATTCCTCCTACATATGCATGAAGGTGACAAGTGTGCATGCTATGCTAGTACTTGGTTTAGTAGCGTTGATCTATCTTACACTAAAGGTTACTTAAACATGAGCATTATTGTGGAGCTTGTTAACTCCGGCATTGAGGGTTCGTGTAATCCTACGCAATGTGTTCATCATCCAACAAAAGTGTAGAGTATGCATTTATCTGTTCTGTTATGTGATCGATGTTGAGAGTGTCCACTAGTGAAAGTGTAATCCCTAGGCCTTGTTCCTAAATACTGCTGAGTTACTACAGCTTGTTTACTACTGCTGCGTTACTACTACTGAGTTACTATCGCTTGTTTATCGTTTTACTGCGTTACTACTGCTGCAATACCACCACCATCAACTACACGCCAAGCACTTTTTGGCACCGTTGCTACTGCTCATACTTATTCATACCACCCGTATTTCACTATCTCTTCGCCGAACTAGTGCACCTATTTGGTGTGTTGGGGACACAAGAGACTTCTTGCTTTGTGGTTGCGGTGGTTGCATGAGAGGGATATCTTTGACCTCTTCCTCCCTGAGTTCGATAAACCTTGGGTATCCACTTAAGGGAAACTTGCTGCTGTTCTACAAACCTCTGCTCTTGGAGGCCCAACACTGTCAACAAGAATAGAAGCTCCCGTAGACATCACGCGGCCGTGGAGCGGGGCCACGGTGAGCAGCAGGGGCGCGTGGAGGTTGGGCGGAGGCGGTAGCTGGTGGCGGCCCGAGTCGAGGCGAGCGGAGCCAGGGGGCCTTGGCCAGGCGAGCGGTGTGGTAGCTGGTGGCGCGTGCGAGCGCTAGGCAGCGGCGGCGGGATGCAGGTGGGACCGGGCGGCCAGGCGTTGGTTGTTGAGTTGACCTGCTTGGGAAGAACACAGGGATGAACTGAGCCAAGAACAGCACGAAAACGGTGGTCAAATCCTCTCAGATCTGGATGGAATTGATGAAATTTGGCAACAAAAATATGGGGGAAACATAGATTAGCACCAAAGACATCAAATCTGTGAACCAAAACCACAAAAAACTCAACAAATTTGTAGATCAAATTTCGAGCTATTTTTTGGGAAATTTTTTTGGACGAAAATGAAAAGATTTGGGGGTCAAATTCGTGGCAACCTTTGCTCTGGTACCATATGATGGGGCCTAAGGCCACGTGGATTGCCCGATCTCACGAATTGACCGAGGGAAAGGCGGGGGAGAGGAAGAACACGAAGAACACGGCGATGAACACGATGAACACACGCAAACACACACCAACCCAATACAATTCCGGTTTACCCCCGATAGCCCGAACCACTATCCCGATAGAATCTCTCAAGAGAAAGACACGCGGTAGAATCCCCGAGAGGAAGATCGGTATACGATCGGCAGAATCACACGAGTGAGAGACCGGTGGTAGAATCACGAGTGTGAGAGACTAATCATATAAGGAGTGCCTTGTACAATAGATTTGGATAAATCTAAGGAGGGGGTTTCCCTAATCCCAAAGGGATGGTGGAGGCATGAGGCAAATTCTAGTTCATCAACTCTAACTCATGAAGGGGGAGGTGGGAGCCTATATATAGGGAGCCACTAAGGAGGGGTAGTTTAGGGAAACAGGGGGGTACATGGGCCTTGGCCCGAATTGACTTGTGGCAGGCGCCTTCTCTTCTTGGCGACCTCGGACGCTCTTCTTCCTTCTTCTCTTCCATGCCTCCGTGACCTCGGCCTTGAGTGTGGTTCTTGACGTTGATGCACATGATGAAGCGAAGACCGTAGGTCGGGCTGCATCAGCTTACCATATGTTTGAATTTTAAAAGCATATAGTCTTCTTATGTCATATAGTAAGCATTCAAAAGTTTTTCTTTGAGAGAGTAGCATGCATTCAAAAGTTTATAAATAAGATTTGGACATATTCAAACCAGACAAATCATGTATCTACACCCCCTAACCCTAAACTCTGTCTTATGAAGTCAAGCATGAAGAGAAGTGCTTTTGGGTTTCAAACATGGAAATTTCACAAACCTCCCAAAAGCTTCATTTTACAGTGACTAAGAAGGATCCAGGCTTACCTTTTCATTTTCATTTTTTAAACTTGTTTAAATCTTGATCAAACCTAGGATTTGACCAAGATTCAAATGGGCATAAAAATCAGGAAAAAATCAAAAAATGAAAAAACAAAGCACATATATAGCCTTCTTATGTCATATATATATATAGTAAGCATTCAATTAAGTTGATAATTTTAAACAAGGTCTATACATATTCAAACCAGAAAAAAGCATGTATCTACCCATGCATATATAACCCTATACTTTTGTCTTATGAAGACGTCAAGGATGAAGAGAAGTGGATTTGGGTTTCAAACATGGAAATTTCAAAAACCTCCCAAAACATGTATATATCTACCCCTAAACCCTAATCTTTGTCTTATGAAGCCAAGCATATGAAGAGAAGTGATTTTGGGTTTCAAACATTGAAATTTCAAAAACCTCCCAAAAGCTTCATTTTAGAGAGACTAAGAATGATCCATGCTTACCTTTTCATTGCCATGTTTTAAACTTGTTTTAACCTTGGTCAAACCTAGTATTTGACCAAGATTCAAATGGGCGTAAAAGTTCAGAAAAAGTCAAAAAATGAAAAACCAAAGCACACATATATATAGCCTTCTTAGAGCATCTCCAGTCGCGTCCCCCAAAGCGTCCCCCAAACCGCGCCGGATTGAGCGTTTGGGGGACGTGTTTTGCTCGTGCCGCGTTTGGGGGACGTCGCTCCCCAGCCGCGTCCCCCAAACGCCGCCCCCAAACATTTAAAATAATTTTTCTTGGCATTTTTATTTCAATTTCCACAAACTAATACATAATTGGGAACGTGGTTTACACCAAAACATAGTTTGGAACATGGTTTTCCACAAACTAATACATAGTTTGAACCATGGTGGACACAAATATAAAATATTGCAAAAAAACTAAACCTAACTAGGCCGTGCATCGAAGGTTTCCTGTGTTCGCTGCTAAGAAACAACACTCGAGGCCACACCCGAGTCACCTAAACCGGAAAATCCAGCGGGAGGATGGTGCCCTTGTTGGTTCTACCGATGAGGCGAATAGGCGAAACCTCCGTGCACGTATTCGCTGCGAAGAAACAACACTCGGCCGTCCTCCTCGTCGGTGCTCGTCGTCGTGGGAGTCCCTGTCGGCGTGGTAGTCCCGGAGGCAGCGCCTCTCGTCGAAGACCTTGACGCTCATGTCCCTGTTGCCGAAGTAGGAGAACACGAGGATGAAGCCGGCTTGGAGGCTGTGGTGGCGCGCGAACTTTCTCCCAGCCGATGTTGAGGTACATCTTGCCGCGCGCGTCGTAGATCGCGTCGACGATCCACCGGCAGAAGCCGCACGAATGCTCCCGCAGATGCATCTTGCGCGGGCGTACGCCACCGACGTACTCGGCGAAGGAGTCCGGCAGCCTCTGGATGCCGCGCGGGTCGCCCTTGAGGACGTGGACAAACTCGAACAGGACGTCCGGCTCCACGTCCATCTCCGACGAAGACGACGGCGTGGGAGGCGACGGCGAGCGTTCAGCTATGCCGCGGCCACGACCACGACCACGACCACGGCCGCGGCCGCGAGGTCGGCCTACGCCTCTACCAGACATAGCGTCGAGTCTTGTTGAGAGATGGTGGCGGCTAGGGTTTGGGAGGGAGGCGCTAGGGTTTGTGTGTGAGAGGGACGATGAGAGGCGCCCCTTTTTATAGGCCGGAGGGAGGCGGAGGAGCGGTGGCGCTCATTACGCCGGCACGCAGAGCTAGGCGCGACGGGACGCGTCGCTGCGCCCTCTGCGGGAACTGCACCGTCGCTGCGCGCCAATAACTTCCGTCGCGAGGTAGGCGACGGTTAGGTTTAAATTAATTGTGCCGCTGACGGGTCGGCCCCGCCACTCCCCGCCTCGCTTTCGTTGTGTCCGGCGTCCCCGGTGCGTCCCCCGTGGGACGGGGACGGGCTCGGGGCGCCGGACACCGTATAGGGGCGCGCCGGACAAAAAAGGGCTTTCGGGGACGCGGCTGGATAGCATTTTTGGTCCGGCGCGCCCCAAATCCCTTTGGGGGACGGTTTGGGGGACGCGGCTGGAGATGCTCTTATGTCATATAGTAAGCATTCAAGTTGATAAACAAGGTCTAGACATATTCAAACAAGAAAAATCATGTATCTACACACCTAACCATAAACTCTGTCTTAAGTGGTTTTGGGTTTCAAACATGGAAATTTCACAAACCTCCCAAAAGCTTCATTTTACTGTGACTATATAAGGAGGATCCATGCTTACCTTTTGGCTTAAACGTTTGAAACCAAAAACCACTTCTCTTCATGCATGCTGTTGACTTCATAAGACAGAGTTTAGCTAGGGTTAGGGGGTAGATACATGATTTTCCTGGTTTGAATATGTCTAGACCTGGTTTATCAACTTAATTGATTGTTTACTATATGACATAAGAAGACTATGTGCCTTGGTTTTTATTTTTTCTGTTATTTTTTGAATTTTATGCCCATATATTTGAATTTTGGTCAAATCCTAGGTTTGACCAAGATTTAAACAAGTTTAAAACATGAAAATGAAAAGGGAAGCATGTATATATCCTTCTTAGTCACTCTAAAATGAAGCTTTTGGGATGTTCTTGAAATTTCCATGCATGTTTGAAACCCAAAACGACTTCTCTTCATGCTAGACTTCATAAGATCGACATGGTGTAGATACATGATTTGTCTGGTTTGGATATACCTAGACCTCGTTTAACTTGAGTGCATACGATATGGCATAAGAAGACGTACTATGTGCTTTTGTTTTTCATTTTTCTGATTTTTTTGAATTTTGTGCCCACCCATTTGTATCTTGGTCAAATCCTAGGCTTGATAATGATTTAAACAAGTTTAAAATATGAAAATGCAAAGGTAAGCATGGATCCTTCTTAATTAGTCACTCTAAAATGAAGCTTTTGGGAGGGTTTTGAAATTTCCATGTTTGAAACCCAAAACCACTTCTCTTCATATGCTTGACTTCATAAGACGGAGTTTAGGGGTTAGGGCCGGGGTATAGATACATGATTTGTCTAGTTACTATATGACATAAGAAAACTATTTGCTTTGGTTTTTCTTTTTTCTGATTTTTTTTTTCAATTTCGATGCCCATTTGAATCTTGTCAAATCCCAGGTTTGACCAAGATAATTTAAACAAGCTTAAAACGTGAATATGAAAAGGGAAGCATGTATCTTTCTTTAATTTGTCACTCTAAAATGAAGTTTTTGGGAGGTTTTTGAAATTTCCATGTTTGAAACCCAAAACCACTTCTCTTCGTATGCTTGACTTCATAAGATAGAGAGTTCAGGGGTTAGGGGGTATAGATACATGATTTGTCTAGTTTGAATATATACGTCTAGACCTTGTTTATCAACTTTAATACTTACTATATGACATAAGAAAACTATTTGCTTTGGTTTTTCTTTTTTCTGTTTTTTTTCAATTTTGATGCCCATTTGAATCTTGTCAAATCGTAGGTTTGACCAAGATAATTTAAACAAGCTTAAAACATGAATATGAAAAGGGAAGCATGTATCCTTCTTAGTCACTCTAAAATGTAGTTTTTGGGAGGTTTTTGAAATTTCCATGTTTGAAACCCAAAACCACTTCTCTTCACATGCTTGACTTCATAAGACAGAGTTTAGGGGTTAGGGGTATAGATACATGATTTGTCTGGTTTAATATGTCTAGACCTTGTTTATCAACTTTAATGCTTACTATATGACATAAGAAGACTATGTGATTTGGTTTTTCATTTTTCTGTTTTTTTATTTTTCTGCCCATTTGAATCTTGGTCAAATCCTAGGTTTGACCAAGATTTAGACAAGTTTAACACGTAAATGAGTTAACTTGGATTTCCTACCCTTGAATCCATAGGAAACTTTGTTCTAATGCACTATAATAATCAATCGAGTTTTTACACCAACAGGTCTGTCACTTACGTGTGGTGCCCACGCGTGAGGTCTCACACTTCTGTGAGCACAAGTCACGTGCAATAGGTACGCAAACTGATGAGGTCTAAGACCCCGTGTGTGGCCCGATCTTGCGGTTGACCCGAAATCCAAAGGGGAAAGGGAGGGAGAGCGCGAAGAACACGAAGAACACGAAGAACACGAGGAACTCACTCACGCACACCAACCCGATACAATCGATACTTACCCCCGTGGCTCGATGGACCACGCCAATAGAATCAACCCGGAAGAGACGCGCGGTAGAATTCCAAGGTGAGAGATCGGTGAAGGAGATGAATCTAGGAGTGGGAGAGAGAGTGGTAGCACTAGAATCTCACACACCAAATCCAATCATCCAACAAGGGTAGCCTTGATACAAAGGGGATGAAACCCTAGGGAGACAAAGCTCAAATCCATGTCTAAGCCTAAAATCTTGTCTAAAGAGGTAAGGGGGGCGTCATGGGTCTATATATAGGCACCCAAGACGACACATGGCGAAAAGGTACATAAGTGGGTAACTTAGGCAGCTTGGTGGGTAATCCCATCGGATCCGGTTGGCGGCCGGTCAGACCGGGTCCTGGACCGGATGGTCCTGGTCGTGGGTCCGGTTGACCGGGCGCCAACCGGACCGGGCCTCCTCCTCCCTCTTCCTTCTTCTCTTCTTTCCTTCTTCTTCTTCCTTCTTCCTTGCACCATGGGAGTTCCTTCTCTCTTGGTCCTTGTCGATGTCGGCACCTATAGACACCATGACGATAGGCATGAGGTAGCATACCATTCGAGTTGGTGTTGAGGTCGACCATAGAGAGGAAGGAGTTCACCTTTACATATATGGCGGGGTTTTGTGTTGTTGGTCCACTTGCGGGACTCCTTGGCCATGGTGTAGCGTCGACGATAGGCGGGGCTACATCACAAACTCCCAGCCATCTTCTTTGTCAAGAGAAGACGCATCAGGATGCGTATTGGAAGTCTGTGGGTCCTTCTGGATCCTTCTTAGTCACTCTAAAATGAAGTTTTTGGGAGGTTCTTGGAATTTCCATATTTGAAACCCAAAACCACTTCTCTTCATGATTGACTTCATAAGACATAGTTTAATTAGAGTTTTAGGGGTAGATATATACATGATTTTTCTGGTTTGAATATATATGTCTAGACCTTGTTTATCAACTTGAATGCTTACTATACATATGACATAAGAATGCTATGTGCTTTGGTTTTTCATTCTTTTGATTTTTTTCTGAATTTTTAGGGCCATTTGAATCTTGGTCAAATCCTTGGTTTGACCAAGATTTAAACAAGTTTAAAACATGAAAATGAAAAGGTAAGTATGTATCCTTCTTAGTCACTCTAAAATGAAGCTTTTGGGATGTTCTTGAAATTTCAATGTTTAAAACCCAAAACGACTTCTCTTCATGCTAGACTTCATAAAATCGACAGGGGGTAGATACATGATTTGTCTGGTTTGGATATATCTAGACCTTGTTTATCAACTTGATTGCTTACGATATGACATAAGAAGACTATATATGTGATTTGGTTTTTCATTTTTCTGATTTTTTTGAATTTTGTGCCCACCCATTTGTAACTTCGTCAAATCCTAGGTTTGACCAAGATAATTTAAACAAGTTTAAAACATGAAAATGTAAACGGAAGCATGTATCCTTCTTAGTCATTCTAAATGAAGCTTTTGGGAGGTTTTTGAAATTTCCATGTTTGAAACCCAAAACCACTTCTCTTCACATGCTTGACTTCATAAGACAGAGTTAATTAATTTAGGGGTTAGGGGGTATAGATACATGATTTGTGTGGTTTGAATATGTATGGACCTTGTTTATCAACAACTTTAATGCTTACTATATGACATAAGAAAACTATTTGCTTTGGTTCCTTTTTCAGATTTTTTTTTCAATTTTGATGCCTATTTGAATCTTGTCAAATCCTAGGTTTGACCAAGATAATTTAAACAAGTTTAAAACATGAAAATGAAAAGGGAAGCATGGATCCTTCTTAGTCACTCTAAAATGAAGCTTTTGGGAGGTTTTTGAAATTTCCATGTTTGAAACCCAAAACCACTTCTCTTCACATGCTTGACTTCATAAGACAGAGTTTAGGGGTTAGGGGGTATAGCTACATGATTTGTCTGGTTTGAATATGTCTACACCTTGTTTATCAACTTTAATGCTTACTATATGACATAAGAAAACTATGTGATTTGGTTTTTCATTTTTCTGTTTTTTTATTTTCTGCCCATTTGAATCTTGGTCAAATCCTAGGTTTGACCAAGATTTAGACAGGTTTAACACGTGAAAACGAATAAGTAAGCCTGGATCCTTCTTAGTCACTCCAAAATGTACCAATTGATAGATGTGTTAACTTTGCTTCATGGAAAAAATAATGTCATGTAAATGAGTTAACTTGGATTTCCTTCCCTTGAATCCATAGGAAACTTTGTTCTAATGCACTATAATAATCAACCGAGTTTTTACACCAACAGGTCTATCACTTACGTGTGGTGCCCACGCGTGTGGTCCCACACTTCAGTGAGCACAAGTCACGTGCAATAGGTACGCAAACTCCCAGCCATCTTCTTTGTCAAGAGAAGACGCATCAGGATGCGTATTGGAAGTCTGTGGGTATCCTTCGTGATAAGGGGTTGCCCGATCTTCTCAGTAAGCGACGGGTGGTGATGAACACACGATGGTAGCAGCGGATGAAATCGATGATGATGAGGAGGATAACTTGTATGATGCCGACGAAGTCTCTCGATTGATTCCTGATGCCAACGCAACAGCTCTCAACCCTGCAAGATATTCGCAACTCCACACACTTGCGCACGTAGCCGCCGACCACGAAGCGGTAGATTGCAATCTTCTAATCCCCAATGGAACAGCAGATCACACAAACTTTCAGTAGCATAAATGATGCAGCCCGACCTTCGGTCTTCGCCACATCATATGCATCAACACCGACACGTCACGCAAAGGTGAATCTTCTCCTTTATGCGTGCCTACAATTGCCTATGTGGAATGGTATGCTACTTCATCCTCCGTCATATGACCATGATAGGAATACATCGCCAAGTACGGAGGAAGTGGATGACGCCGTGGATTCTCGAGGACTCAAGTCCGAGGTCGTGGATGCATGGAAGAAGCTCCAGGCGCAGCTACACCGGAGTCACCGACCTCGCCAACTCACACCGGAGTCTCCGGCATACATACACGAGAGTCTCCGAACTATGTGAAGCGCTAGCCATAAGTCAATTAGGGCCAAGGCCCATGTACCCCCTTCAATGCCTAAACTACCCCTCCTTAGTGGCTCCCTATATATAGGCTCCCCCCTCCCCCTTTCATAAGATAGAGTTGAACTTGAGAGAACTAGGCTCATGCCTCCACCATCCCTTTGGGATTAGGGAAACCCCCTCCTTAGATTACCCAAATCTATTGTACAAGGCACTCCTTATATGATTAGTCTCTCACACTTGTGATTCTACCACCGGTCTCTCACTCGTGTGATTCCACCGATCGTATACCGATCTTCCTCTCGGGGATTCTACCGCGTGTCTTTCTCTTGAGAGATTCTATCGGGATAGTGGTTCGGGCTATCGGGAGTAAACCGAATTGTATCGGGTTGGTGTGTGTTTGCGTGTGTTCATCGTGTTCTTCGCCGTGTTCTTCGTGTTCTTCATCTCCACGCCTTTCCCTTGGTCAATTCGTGAGATCGGGCAACCCACGTGGCCTTAGGCCCCATCAATAAAACTCCAGATCGCAACGAATTGGAGATTTGGGGAACAATAGTTTTTCTTAGCAAACAACTATGAACTAGGGTTTATCTTAAACGTGGTCTAAAGCAGCTAGGGGGTCGTCCAAGGCACTTATATAGACGTCCGGGACGAGTTCTGGTCGAAAAGATACAAGAATAACCGACCCAGAATAGATCTGGTCGAGACGGACTCGGACTGGTCCGGTCTGGAATCCGGTCAACCGGGCTGTGGACCGGGCGGGCCGGTCTGTGGTCCGGTCAACCGGGCGGCAACCGGAAACTTCGCAACTTTCCGGTTTTTGCCCGGTACGATAAATCTCATCCGGTTGGCGGCCGGTTGGCGACCGGTCGACCGGGCCAGGGACCGGGCGGTCCGGTCTGGGGGCCGGTCTGACCGGGTTCTGGACCGGCCTGGACGTCGTCTTCTCCTCTCGCGCATGCCTCCCGCTCCTCCCTCGCGCGTCCATGAGATATCTTCATGTCCAGCTCCATGTCCAGCTTCACGGCCATCTTAACGTCCGTCTTCATGTCCAGCTGCTCCTCTCCTCGTGCGATGCTCGTCTCCTCTTGATACCTAATGATACATAAGTAATAGGACTTAGGCAGTATAAAGTTCTCATCAATCAAAGTATCGTTTAGAAACAAGTTCGCCTGTTGTTTAAGTAGCTTCGCACGAGCTCTTGTAATTGGTCCAATCCGAACTTCATTGGACTTGAGCTTCACGAAGCAGGTTCATCTTCATTTGTCAATGACGGAGGTAGTGGTGAAGTAGGGATGTCCTCATCATCTCCCCCCTTCAAAAGGCGTCGACCTCGACGCTCCAAGGTCTTCTCCGTCATATGGTGTCAAATCAGCAACATTGAAAGAATTACTGACACCAAACTCATCAACTCGGAAGATCTATCGAGTATGCATTATCATTGATCTTGGCAAGCACTTTGTAAGGACCAAGCACCACGAGGCTTCAACTTAGACTTCCGCAGCTTCGGAAACCTATCCTTGCGAAAATGTACCCGGACCATATCACCAGGCTTGAACAACATCTCTTTGCGCTTCTTGTTCATCCTTGCAGCATTGCTCTTGCCTTTCTTCTCGATCAACTCTTTAGTCTTCACATGGATCTTACGCACAAAATCTGCCCTCTTGGATGCCTCCATATTAACTCTCTCATGTATGGGCAAAGGCAACAAGTCAAGTGGAGTAATGGGTTTGAAACCATACACCACCTCAAAAGGACACAGCTCCGTGGTAGAGTGTACCGCCCTGTTGTAAGCAAACTCCACATGCGGCAAACACTCTTCCCACTCCTTCGAGTTCTTCTTTATCATGGATCTCAACGAGTTGTGACAATGTTCTATTCACCACTTCGGCTTGACCATCGGTTTGGGGATGACAAGTAGTACCGAACAGTAGCTTTGTCCCCAGCCTTTCCCCAAAGTGTCTTCCGAAGTAGCTCATGAACTTCACATCACGATCGAAACAATAGTCTTCGGGACTCCATGTAGTCGAACAATCTCCCCGAAAAACAGGTTAGCAATATGCGACGCATCGTCGCTTTTGTGGCAGTGCAATAAAGTGTGACATTTTAGAAAATCTGTCCACTACCACAAATATAGAATCATGGCCTCTTTTAGTACGCGGCAAACCCAACACAAAATCCATACTAATATCTTCCCAAGGTGTAGTAGGTGCGGGTAACGGAGTATACAAACCGTGAGGCTTTAGCTTGGACTTGGACTTGTTGCAAGTAATGCACCTCTTCACATACCTGTCCACGTCCCGCCTCATCTTTGGCCAATAAAAGTGATCAGCGAGCATGAGTAGCGTCTTCTCACGCCCAAAGTGACCCATCAAACCTCCAGCATGAGATTCCTGCAATAAGAGCAAACGCACAGACGATTCTGGAACACATAGTTTGTTAGCTCTAAACAAGAACCCATCATGTATGTGATATTTTTCCCATGCTTTACCAATAACACACAAGCGGTATGGTTCAGCAAAATCATGATCAGTCGCATATAAATCACATAACACCTCTAATCCAGGAATTTTAACATCAAGATGAGTTAACAACATAGTCTTCCTAGATAGAGCATCAGCAACAATATTATCTTTTCCCTTCTTATGCTTAATAATGTACGGAAAAGACTCAATGAACTCAACCCACTTAGCAAGACGCCTATGCAAAGTAGATTGGGCTTTCAGATATTTCAAAGCTTCATGATCGAATGTATGATAAATTCTTTTGGCCACAAGTAATGTTGCCAAACCTCAAGAACTCTAATTAAAGCATACAATTCTTTATCATATATAGGATAGTTCAACTTAGCACCGTATAATTTCTCAGAAAAATATGCAATTGGACGACCCTCTTGCATCAACACACCACCAATTCCAATACCACTAGCATCACATTCAATCTCAAATTGCTTATTGAAATCAGGAAGTGCAAGCAACGGTGCAGAAGTTAACAATCGTTCCAGTTCATCAAAAGCATGATCTTGGGCAACGCCCCACTCAAAAGCAACACCCTTTTTAGTCAAATCATTCAAAGGTGCAGCAATAGTAGAAAAATTGGGCACAAAACGGCGATAAAACCCAGCTAGACCATGAAAACTTCTAACTTGACTCACATTCATGGTAGTAGGCCAATTTTGAATAGCTTCAATTTTAGACACATCTACTTCTACTCCATGCTTAGAGACAACATAACCCAGAAATATGACCTTATGTTTGCAAAATGTGCACTTCTCAATATTACCATAGAGTTTACTATCACGCAACACTTGCAAAACATGTCGAATATGTATAATATGATCAGATTCATTGCGGCTGTAGATTAATATGTCATCAAAATACACAACCACAAACTTGCCAATAAAATCACGCAAAACATGGTTCATCGGTCTCATGAAAGTGCTAGGTGCATTAGTCAAACCAAAAGGCATTACTAACCACTCATATAAACCAAATTTTGTTTTAAAGGCGGTTTTCCACTCATCCCCTTGTTTCATCCTAATTTGATGATAACCACTACGCATTTGGATCAACATCATCTCCAGTTTCATACTCATTGTCCTCATTATGTATCATAACTTTGCGATTAGGACAATCCTTCTTGAAGTGACCCTTGCCACCACATGTATGACAAACCATATCACGGTTGCGCGCTGTCGACATATTAGAACTAGTTCCACTTGCTGCAGGGACGGGCTTCTTTGTGTTAGACACATTGGAGACCGGCTTGCTAGACGAAGTAGGGACATCCGCAGGGCGCGATGATGGCGCCATGGAGGGCGGCGCGCGGGGTGTGTAGCGCCCAGCGCCTGTAGTACGGCCCTTCATTTGCGGTTCTTCAGCCAACTGTGACTCAACTTCTCTTGCATGATGTAGTAGCTCATTCATAGTAGCGTAGCTGTGATGACGCACAATTCCCTTGATATTAAACCGCGAGACCATTCGGAAAACGCTGTAGTGTCATCTCAAGAGACTCACGGACACGGGCACGCTGCATAAGCATCTCCATCTCCATGTAGTAAGCATCAACCGTCAACACACCTTGCTTCAATTGGGTCAACTTGTCAAAGACGGAACGCAAGTAATTGGTAGGCACAAAACGAGCTCTCATTGCCGCCTTGATAGCACGCCAAGTGATAATAGGCAGCTCTCCATCTTCTTCTCGAGCACTCACAAGTCCATCCCACCAACGCAATGCATAGCCATCAAACTCAGAGGAAGCAAGCTTGATCTTCCTATCTTCAGTATAGTCAGGATGTAAACGCCATAATCTCTCAATCTTCAGCTCCCATGTAAGATATTCTTCAACATCAGTACCTCCTTCAAATCTGGGAATTGAGAACTTGGGTTTACCCAAACCATCGTCTTGTTGTTGTAGAACACGTTGGGCTCCGACGGGGACAAAACCACGACCACGAAACGCATCACCAACGCCACGTCCAAGACCACGACCAACACCACGCCCTTGAGCATTAGCAGCGTCAGCATTGTTGATGTCTACGGGTGCTTCTATTCTTGTAGACAGTGTTGGGCCTCCAAGAGCAGAGGTTTGTAGAACAGCAGCAAGTTTTCCCTTAAGTGGATCACCCAAGGTTTATCGAACTCAGGGAGGAAGAGGTCAAAGATATCCCTCTCATGCAACCCTGCAACCACAAAGCAAGAAGTCTCTTGTGTCCCCAACACACCTAATAGGTGCACTAGTTCGGCGAAGAGATAGTGAAATACAGGTGGTATAAATAAGTATGAGCAGTGGCAACGGCACCAGAAAAGTGCTTTGCCCAGGATAGTAAACAAGCAGTAGTAACGCAGCAGTAGTAACGCAGTAAAACCGTAAACAAGCAGCGATAGCAGTATTTAGGAACAAGGCCTAGGGAATAGACTTATCACTAGTGGACACTCTCAACATTGATCGCATAATAAATAACTCTTTCTCATATGTGCTACATACACTCTTTTGTTGGATGATGAACACATTGCGTAGGATTACACGAACCCTCAATGCCGGAGTTAACAAGCTCCACAATTCAATGTTCATATTTAAATAACCTTAGAGCATAATAGATCATTGCAAAATAAACCAAGAACTAACATAGTGCACACACTGTCCACATTACACTATGAAGGAGGAATAGATCACATCAATACTATCATAATGATAATTAACTCCACAATCTACAAGAGATCATGATCATAGCCTACGACAAGAACCACACGGTGCACACACTAGTCACCTTTACACCATGCGGGAGGAATAGACTACTTTAATAACATCACATGAGTAGCACACAACTAGTAGCGATACAAAGCTCATCATATGGATCTCAATCATGTAAAGCAGCTCATGAGATCATTGTATTGAAGTACATAGGAGAGAGATTAACCACATAGCTACCGGTACAGCCCCGAGCCTCGATGGAGAACTACTCCCTCCTCATGGGAGACGAGCAGCGTTGATGAAGATGGCGGTGGTGTCGATGGAGGAGCCTTCCGGGGCACTTCCCCGTCCCGGCGGCGTGCCGGAACAGAGACTCATGTCCCCCAGATCTTGGCTTCGCGATGGCGGCGGCTCTGGAAGGTTCCTCGTACCGTGGCTTTTTCGTATCGAGGTTTTAGGTCTGGGACCTTTTTATAGGCGAAGAGGCGGCGTCAGAAGGTCGAAGGGGCGACGACACCATAGGGCCGCGCGGCCAGGGGGTGGGCCGCGCCACCCTATCATCCGGGGCCCCGTGGCCCCCTCCGGCGGCTCTCGGGTGTTCCGGATGCTTCCGGGCAAAATAGGAACACAGGGCGTTGATTTCGTCCAATTCCGAGAATATTTTGTTACTAGGATTTCGAAACCAAAAACAGCGAGAAAACGAGAACCGGCCTTTCGGCATCTCGTCAATAGGTTAGTTCCGGAAAACGCATAAATATGACATAAAATGTGCATATAACATGTAGATATCATCAATAATGTGGCATGGAACATAAGAAATTATCGATACGTCGGAGACGTATCAGCATCCCCAAGCTTAGTTTCTGCTCGTCCCGAGCAGGTAAACGATAACAAAGATAATTTCTGGAGTGACATGCCATCATAAACTTGATCATACTATTGTAAACATATGTAATGAATGCAGCGATCAAAAAATGGTAATGATATGAGTAAACAAGTGAATCATAAAGCAAAGACTTTTCATGAATAGTACTTCAAGACAAGCATCAATAAGTCTTGCATAAGAGTTAACTCATAAAGCAATAAATTCAAAGTAAAGACATTGAAGCAACACAATGGAAGATTAAGTTTCAGCGGTTGCTTTCAACTTGTAACATGTATATCTCATGGATAATTGTCAACATAGAGTAATATAACAAATGCAATATGCAAGTATGTAAGAATCAATGCACAGTTCACACAAGTGTTTGCTTCTTGAGGTGGAGAGAGATAGGTGAACCGACTCAACATAAAAGGTAAAAGAATGGCCCTTCGCAGAGGGAAGCATCGATTGCTATATTTGTGCTAGAGCTTTGGTTTTGAAAACATAAAGAGAGCATAAAAGTAAAATTTTGAGAGGTGTTTGTTGTTGTCAACGAATGGTAGTGGGCACTCTAACTACCTCATCAACCAGACTTTCAAGAGCGGCTCCCATGAAGGACGTTATCTCTACCAAGCAAGGTAGATCATCCCTCTTCTCTTTTGTTTACACATGTACTTTAGTTTAGTTTTTCTTTATTTATGGATGACACTCCTCCCAACCTTTTGCTTACACAAGCCATGGCTAACCAAATCCTCGGGTGCCTTCCAACAATCACATACCATGAAGGAGTGTCTATTTGCAAAATTAAGTTGCTTACCGATGAATCGAGCAAAACATGTGAAGAGAATTATTTATGCAAGTTAATTAATCGGGGCTGGGAACCCCATTGCCGACTCTTTTTGCAAAATTATTGGATAAGCGGATGAAGCCACTAGTCCATTGTGAAAGTCTCGTAGAAGTAAACGACAAGATCGAAAGATAAAACACCACATACTTCCTCATGAGCTATAAAACATTGACACAAATCAGAGGTGATAAATTTTGAATTGTTTAAAGGTAGCACTCAAGCAATTTACTTTGGAATGGCGGAGAAATACCATGTAGTAGGTAGGTATGGTGGACACAAATGGCATAGTGGTTGGCTCAAGGATTTTGGATGCATGAGAAGTATTCCCTCCCGATACAAGGTTTAGGCTAGCAAGGTTATTTGAAACAAACACAAGGATGAACCGGTGCAGCAAAACTCACATAAAAGACATATTGTAAACATTATAAGACTCTACACCGTCTTCCTTGTTGTTCAAAACTCAATTACTAGAAATTATCTAGACTTTAGAGAGACCAAATATGCAAACCAAATTTAGCAAGCTCTAAGTGTTTCTTCATTGATGGGTGCAAAGTATATGATGCAAGAGCTTAAACATGAGCACAACAATTGCCAAGTATCACATTGTTCAAGACATTTTACCAATTACTACATGTAGCATTTTCCAATTCCAACCATATAACAATTTAACGAAGCAGTTTCAACCTTCGCCATGAAAATTAAAGGCTAAGAACACATGTGTTCATACGAACCAGCGGAGCGTGTCTCTCTCCCACACAAGCATTTATTCAAACAAAAACAAAAACAAAAGCACACAGACGCTCCAAGTAAAGTACATAAGATGTGGCCAAATAAAAATATAATTTCAAGAGAAGGAACCTGATAATTTGTCGATGAAGAAGGGGATGCCTTGGGCATCCCCAAGCTTAGACGCTTGAGTCTTCTTAAAATATGCAGGGATGAACCACGGGGGCATCCCCAAGCTTAGACTCTTCACTCTTCTTGATCATAGTATATCATCCTCCTCTCTTGACCCTTGAAAACTTCCTCCACACCAAACTCGAAACAACTCATTAGAGGGTTAGTGCACAATAAAAATTAACATGTTCAGAGGTGACACAATCATTCTTAACACTTCGGACATTGCATAAAGCTACTTGGACATTAATGGATCAAAGAAATTCATCCAACATAGCAAAAGAGGCAATGCGAAATAAAAGGCAGAATCTGTCAAAACAGAACAGTCCGTAAAGATGGATTTTATTGAGGCACCAGACTTGCTCAAATGAAAATGCCCAAATTGAATGAAAGTTGCGTATATATCTGAGGATCACGCACGTAAATTGGCTTAATTTTCTGAGCTACCTACAGGGAGGCAGGTCGAAATTCGTGACAGCAAAGAAATCTGAAACTGCGCGAGTAATCCAAATCTAGTATTCACTTTACTATCAAAGACTTTACTTGGCACAACAAAGCACAAAACTAAGATAAGGAGAGGTTGCTACAGTAGTAAACAACTTCCAAGACACAAATATAAAACAAAGTACTGTAGCAAAATAACACATGGGTTATCTCCCAAGAAGTTCTTTCTTTATAGCCGTTAAGATGGGCTCAGCAGTTTTAATGATGTACTCGCAAGAAATAGTATTTGAAGAAAAAGAGAGCATCAAGAGGCAAATTCAAAACACATTTAAGTCTAACATGCTTCCTATGAAGAGGAATCTTGTACACAAATGAATTCATGAAGAACAAAGTGACAAGCATAGGAAGATAAAACAAGTGTAGCTTCAAAAATTTCAGCATATAGAGATGTGTTTTAGTAACATGAAAATTTCTACCACCATATTGTCCTCTCTCATAATAACTTTCAGTAGCATCATCAGCAAACTCAACAATATAACTATCACATAAAGCATTCTTATCATGAGTCTCATGCATAAAATTATTACTCTCCACATAAGCATAATCAATTTTATTGGTAATAGTGGGAGCAAATTCAACAAAGTAGCTATCATTATTATTCTCATCAAGTGTAGGAGGCATAGTATAATCACAACAAAATTTACTCTCCATAGTAGGTGGCACCAAAAGACCACTATCATTATAATCATCATAAATAGGAGGCAAAGTATCATCAAAGAAAATTTTCTCCTCAATGCTTGGGGGACTAAAAATATCATGAAAACCAGCTTCCCCAAGCTTAGAACTTTCTATATCATTATCAACAATGGTGTTCAAAGCGTTCATACTAATATTACTACCGAGCATGCAAATAAGGTTCCATAGGTTTTTTAATTTTCGCATCAAACCATCCATGTCTTAAATCAGGAAATAGAATAAGAAGCTCATTGTCGTCCATTATGCCAAACTAGTGTAAACAAGAAACAAAAAGATGCAATTGCAGGATCTAAAGGAAATAGCTTCGAGTACTTACAACGGCGAAAATAGCTTAGTAGCCGAGATCCGGAGTGTGAGTACCTTTTACCTTTCCTCCCGAGCAACGGCGCCGTGAAAATAGCTTGATGTCTACGGGTGCTTCTATTCTTGTAGACAGTGTTGGGCCTCCAAGAGCGAGAGGTTTGTAGAACAGCAGCAAGTTTTCCCTTAAGTGGATCACCCAAGGTTTATCGAACTCGGGGAGGAAGAGGTCAAAGATATCCCTCTCATGCAACCCCGCAACCACAAAGCAAGAAGTCTCTTGTGTCCCCAACACACCTAATAGGTGCACTAGTTCGGCGAAGAGATAGTGAAATACAGGTGGTATAAATAAGTATGAGCAGTGGCAACGGCACCAGAAAAGTGCTTTGCCCAGGATAGTAAACAAGCAGTAGTAACGCAGCAGTAGTAACGCAGTAAAACCGTAAACAAGCAGCGATAGCAGTATTTAGGAACAAGGCCTAGGGAATAGACTTTCACTAGTGGACACTCTCAACATTGATCGCATAATAAATAACTCTTTCTCATATGTGCTACATACACTCTTTTGTTGGATGATGAACACATTGCGTAGGATTACACGAACCCTCAATGCCGGAGTTAACAAGCTCCACAATTCAATGTTCATATTTAAATAACCTTAGAGCATAATAGATCATTGCAAAATAAACCAAGAACTAACATAGTGCACACACTGTCCACATTACACTATGAAGGAGGAATAGATCACATCAATACTATCATAATGATAATTAACTCCACAATCTACAAGAGATCATGATCATAGCCTACGACAAGAACCACACGGTGCACACACTAGTCACGTTTACACCATGCATGAGGAATAGACTACTTTAATAACATCACATGAGTAGCACACAACTAGTAGCGATACAAAGCTCATCATATGGATCTCAATCATGTAAAGCAGCTCATGAGATCATTGTATTGAAGTACATAGGAGAGAGATTAACCACATAGCTACCGGTACAGCCCCGAGCCTCGATGGAGAACTACTCCCTCCTCATGGGAGACAGCAGCGTTGATGAAGATGGCGGTGGTGTCGATGGAGGAGCCTTCCGGGGGCACTTCCCCGTCTCGGCGGCGTGCCGGAACAGAGACTCCTGTCCCCCAGATCTTGGCTTCGCGATGGCGACGCTCTGGAAGGTTTCTCGTACCGTGGCTTTTTCGTATCGAGGTTTTAGGTCTGGGACCTTTTTATAGGCGAAGAGGCGGCGTCAGAAGGTCGAAGGGGCGACGACACCATAGGGCCGCGCGGCCAGGGGGTGGGCCACGCCACCCTATCATCTGGGGGCCCTGTGGCCCCCCTCTGGCGGCTCTCGGGTGTTCTGGATGCTTCCGGGCAAAATAGGAACCTGGGCGTTGATTTCGTCCAATTCCGAGAATATTTTGTTACTAGGATTTCTGAAACCAAAAATTAGCAGAAAACAGGAACTGGCCTTTCGGCATCTCGTCAATAGGTTAGTTCCATAAAACGCATAAATATGACATAAAATGTGCATATAACATGTAGATATCATCAATAATGTGGCATGGAACATAAGAAATTATATATACGTCGGAGACGTATCAATTGTCACCTTGCACACTGCCATCTTCATCAGGTGGTGGTTGTTGTTGTTGCACCAGTGTACGTATTTCTCCAACGGCGTTTGTCAAAGCTTGTATGGATGCTTGAAGAGTCGTCACCGATGTCTGAACGGTATTAACCGCTGTAGTAGCCTCATCGACCTTCAAGTGAACACCCTGAATTTCCTTGTCCAACACGTCACTAGCAACACGGATTTCACGTTGCATATGATCACGAAGACCCTCATATTCACGCCAAGTAACTGGTGTATCGTCGGGCTTTTTCTGCATCACGTCAAACTCAGAAGAAGACATGATTAGTAGGTTAGTGCACTAAAAAAAATCTTTGGTGGTACTCTCACAACTCACTCAAAACTGATAAGAAAGGTAAATCTTACCGCTCCAAAGTGAATTAGTATTTGCTTACCAACTTGGATTGACGGACTAGTGCACGGATGTAGCGAAGCGAATATCAAGGGTATAAGAACAATCACACGACAAAGCAGGATATATGTGGGGCTGTAGGTAGGCTACCTATTTGCACCAATAACAAGCTCTAGCGCTGACCGTAGACAACCAATGATACTCACACAAGGCGATATAATGGGGTAATGCAACTATATGTGGGAAAAGTTGCAATGCACTAGAGAGACGCTAGCAAAGCTCAACGAGACAGGCACAAGATTGCTCAACTACGGGTGCAGTAAAGTAAACTTAGGCCTTCACTTGATTCAACTAGCACTTCACTTTTCTTTTTGGATTTTTCTTTGTGTATAACACACGCAGCTATGTAGCTCTTTTTGCTTCTTTTCAATTTTCTCTTTTTTTTGATATATGACACAACTCCTTGATAACACGACCAACGTAAATATGCAAAGCACCGAAAACCTAACGAGCAGCCTGTCGAGCGGTAAAACTAGTCTCTTCTGGGGAAGTTCCTAGTCACTTTATATCGATAGGCTGTGTCTATGGTTGGAAACAAGCACACTGTACGCTATGTGGACTCGTAGTAACAAAAACTGACACACTATGATAAACTAGATGATAGAGAAAACACAAACCCTAACAATTCTACTAGAAGAAAGATAAAGATACGCAAAAACAACTACGAAAAGCAACTAAAACTCGAAATTAGTGCAATCTAAGGCTATGGCAAACCCTAACCCTAACTTTTTATGGCTTTTTCTGGATAGGAAACACTCACAACTCAACTATGGGGTGGATTGTGGATGGCTTACCGAGGAAAACTGGAAATCTGATACCAATATGATAAGGGGTTGCCCGATCTTCTCAGTAATCGACGGGTGGTGATGAACACACGATGGTAGCAGCGGATGAAATCGATGATGATGAGGAGGATAACTTGTATGACGCCGACGAAGTCTCTCGATTGATTCCTGATGCCAACGCAATAGCTCTCAACCCTGCAAGATATTCGCAACTCCACACACTTGCGCACGTAGCCGCCGACCACGAAGCGGTAGATTGCAATCTTCTAATCCCCAATGGAACAGCAGATCACACAAACTTTCAGTAGCATAAAACTCCAGATCGCAACGAATTGGGGAGTTGGGGAACAATAGTTTTGCTTAGCAAACAACTATGAACTAGGGTTTATCTTAAACGTGGTCTAAAGCAGCTAGGGGGTCGTCCAAGGCACTTATATAGACGTCCGGGACGAGTTCTGGTCGAAAAGATACAAGAACAACCGACCCAGAATAGATCTGGTCGAGACAGACTCGGACTGGTCCGGTCTGGAATCCGGTCAACCGGGCTGTGGACCGGGCGGGCCGGTCTGTGGTCCGGTCAATCGGGCGGCAACCGGAAACTTCGCAACTTTCCGGTTTTTGCCCGGTACGATAAATCTCATCCGGTTGGCGGCCGGTTGGCGACCGGTCGACCGGGCCAGGGACCGGGCGGTCCGGTCTGGGGGCCGGTCTGACCGGGTTCTGGACCGGCCTGGACGTCGTCTTCTCCTCTCGCGCATGCCTCCCGCTCCTCCCTCGCGTGTCCATGAGATATCTTCATGTCCAGCTCCATGTCCAGCTTCACGGCCATCTTAACGTCCGTCTTCATGTCCAGCTGCTCCTCTCCTCGTGCGATGCTCGTCTCCTCTTGATACCTAATGATACATAAGTAATAGGACTTAGGCAGTATAAAGTTCTCATCAATCAAAGTATCGTTTAGAAACAAGTTCACCTGTTGTTTAAGTAGCTTCGCATGAGCTCTTGTAATTGGTCCAATCCGAACTTCATTGGACTTGAGCTTCACAGCAGGTTCATCTTCATTTGTCAATGACGGAGGTAGTGGTGAAGTAGGGATGTCCTCATCACTTCGGTTGTCCCTCTCACAAAAAAAACAAATCTCTCTCATTCTCGGCCTCGCTCGACTCGCTCGCTCGCACCTCCTGCTCACTGACAAACCCTACACAAAAGTCAACATCATCACCCGAAAAAGGGGAGACACCATAATGCTCTCCCTTCTTCTCTCCTTCCGAGTGATCCCTCTTCCTCCGAGTTTCACTCGACGGGCAAACACCCATGTGCTGCATAGTAATAATAAAAAGGTAGTACTCGTAGAAAAATCGATATACGAATCTATAATTAAATAGGTTAAACTAGGGTTTTGCCCAGTTCTACAGATCAAGGGTTCAAAAAAATCCAACTACGGGGTTCGAACAACACGATTCTAATCCAAGAATTTTTCGACCTAGGTCACCCAAATGGCCTCAAACTATAGGGTTAGCATCTAGTGCAGTATGTGTGAAAATTTATGCACTATGTGTGCTATAACTTGTATGCTTTCAAATTTGAACCAAATTTGAATAAGTTTGAAATATTTGAAAAGGGGCTTTTGGCTTAAACGTTTGAAACCAAAAACCACTTCTCTTCATGCATGCTTGACTTCATAAGACAGAGTTTAGCTAGGGTTAGGGGGTAGATGCATGATTTTCCTGGTTTGAATATGTCTAGACCTTGTTTATCAACTTAATTGAATGCTTACTATATGACATAAGAATACTATGTGCCTTGTTTTTTTATTTTTTTATTTTTTTAAAATTTTATGCCCATTTGAATCTTGGTCAAATCCTAGGTTTGAACATGGTTTAAACAAGTTTAAATCATGAATATGAAAAATTAAGCATCTATATATCCTTCTTAGTCACTCCAAAATGTAGCTCTTGGGAGGGTTTTTCGAAATTTCCATGTTTGAAACCAAAACCACTTCTCTTCATGCATGCTTGACTTCATAAGACAGAGTTTAGGGTTAGGGGTAGATATATACATGATTTTCTGGTTTGAATATGTCTAGACCTTGTTTATCAACTTGAATGCTTACTATATATATGTGACATAAGAATGTTATGTCCTTTGGTTTTTCATTCTTTTGATTTTTTATGAATTTCCATGCCCATTTGAATCTTTTGGTCAAATCCTAGAGGTTTGACCAGGATTTAAACAAGTTTAAAACATGAAAATGAAAAGGGAAGCTTGTATATCCTTCTTAGTCACTCTAAAATGAAGTTTTTGGGAGGTTTTTGAAATTTCCATGTTTGAAACCCAAAACCACTTCTCTTCATGCTAGACTTCATAAGACAATTTAATTAGGGGTTAGGGGTAGATACATGATTTGTCCGGTTTGAATATGTCCAAACCTTGCTTGTTTATCAACTTGAATGCTTACTATATGACATAAGAATGCTTACCATATGTTTGAATTTTAAAAGCATATAGTCTTCTTATGTCATATAGTAAGCATTCAAAAGTTTTTCTTTGAGAGAGTAGCATGCATTCAAAAGTTGATAAATAAGATTTGGACATATTCAAACCGGACAAATCATGTATCTACACCCCCTAACCCTAAACTCTGTCTTATGAAGTCAAGCATGAAGAGAAGTGCTTTTGGGTTTCAAACATGGAAATTTCACAAACCTCCCAAAAGCTTCATTTTACAGTGACTAAGAAGGATCCAGGCTTACCTTTTCATTTTCATGTTTTAAACTTGTTTAAATCTTGGTCAAACCTAGGATTTGACCAAGATTTAAATGGGCATAAAAAATCAGAAAAAACAGAAAAAATGAAAAACCAAAGAACATAGCCTTCTTATGTCATATAGTAAGCATTCAAGTTGATAAACAAGGTCTAGACATATTCAAACCAGAAAAAGCATGTATCTACCCCTAACCCTAAACTCTGTCTTACGAAGTCAAGCATGAAGAGAAGTGGTTTTGGGTTTCAAACATGGAAATTTCAAAAACCTCGCGAAAGCTTCATTTTAGAGTGACTAAGAAGGATCCATGCTTACCTATTCATTTTCATGTTTTAAACTTGTTTAAACCTTGATAAAACCCAGGATTTTCCCTATTTAATCATAGATTCATAGGTCGATTTTTTACTTTTTTATTATTACTATGCAGCACATGTGTGTTTGCCCGTCCAGTGAAACTCGGAGGAAGAGGGATCACACGGAAGGAGAAGAAGGGATAGCAGTCACGGGGCCCCTCTTATTATTTATGGTGTATATCTTTTTTCTAGTGATGTTGACTGTTGCGCAGGAGGTGCGAGGCTGCGAGCGAGCGAGTCGAGCGAGGCCGAGAATGAGAGAGATGTTTTTTTTCTTTTTCTTTTCCGTGAGAGGGACAACAGAAGGATCCAGAGACGACTTCCACTACGCATCCTGGTGCGCGTCTTCTCTTGACAAAGAAGATGGCTGGGAGTTTGCGTACCTACTACACGTGACTTGTGCTCACTGAAGTGTGGGACCTCATGCATGGTCACGTAAGTGACATACCTGTTGGTGTAAAAACTCGGGTGATTATTATACGGAGTACAATATTAGTACCAAGTTTCCTATGGATTCATGGGTAGGAAAGCGAAGTTAACTCGTTTACATGACATTATTTTTTCCATGAATCCAAGTTAACTCATCTATCAATTGCAATTTGGAGTGACTAAGAAGGATCTAGGCTTACTCTTTCTTTTTCATGTTTTAAACTTGTTTAAATCTTGTCAAACCTAGGATTTGACCAAGATTCAAATGGGCATACAAAATTCAAAAAATTCAAAAAAAGAGAAAAACCAAAGCACATAGTCTTCTTATGTCATATAGTAAGCATTCTAGTTGATAAACAAGGTCTAGACATATTCAAACCAGAAAAATCATGTATCTACACCCTAACCCTAAACCTTGTATTTGTGGGCTTGAATATAGTATAACAATTCAAACCTAGGATTTGACCAAGATTCAAATGGGTATAACAATCCAAAAAAATCAGAAAAATGAAAAACCAAAGCACATAGCTAGTATTCTTATGTCATATAGGAAGCATCCAAGTTGATAAACAAGGTCTATACATATTCAAACCAGAAAAATCATGTATCTACCCCCTAACAGCCCTAAACTCTGTCTTATGAAGTCAAGCATGAAGAGAAGTGATTCTGGGTTTCAAACATGGAAATTTCACAAACCTCCCAAAAGCTTCATTTTACAGTGACTAATATAAGAAGGATCCATGCTTACCTTTTCATTTTCGTGTTTGAACTTGTTTAAATCTTGGTAAAACCTAGGATTTGACCAAGGTTCAAATGGGCATAAAAATTCAGAACAAAATCAGAAAAAATGAAAAACCAAAGCACATAGTCTTCTTATGTCATGCATATAGTAAGCATTCTAGTTGATAAACAATGTAGCCATAATCAAACCAGAAAAATCATATGTATACCCCCTAACCCTAAACCCTGAATTTGTGGGACCCCTAAAACTTGCAAATACGAGCGATGCATCCAAAAGAAACACACTCCTCCCCTACCCCTGTGATTTTTACCAGATTTGAATCAGGCCAAAGGTGGTTCATAAAAGGCAATCGAACATCATGGATTAATTGCTCATCTTTTTCTAAATTTATAGCTAGGGAAAATACGAGACATGCCATACCAATTAATGTTTTAGAAAATAGCACATGTGTGAGCTTGGTACACGTACTACTATAGTACCACTACACAAGAACCATATACATGTCAAACTTTTGAATCATGACCCACATGCATTTTATGTATATATTCACAACTTTTAATGCATGCATGAAAACTCAGCAAAATATGTGCATTTTGGGTTGTCGCACATAAATGTGCTTTTACTTGTCTGCCACCAATCCAATTTTCATGTGAGGGGGAAACATGACACACGATGGACATTTCCAATGTTTCACGAATTAATTATCTCAATTTGCATCCATATATATATGCGCCTAGTTACTGAAAGATCGAACCAAAGGTGAACTTGAAACGTTTTCATTTTCATGTTTTAAACTTGTTTAAATCTTGGTCAACCCTAGGATTTGACCAAGATTCATAAAAAATTCAAAAACATAGTCTTCTTATGTCATACAGTCAACATTCAAGTTGATAAAACAAGATCTAAACATATTCAAAGAAGAATCATGTATCTACCCCCTAACCCTAAACTCTGTCTTTTGAAGTCAAACATGAAGATACGTGGTTTTGGGTTTACAAGATGGAAATTTCAAAAACCTCCGAAAAGCTTAATTTTGGAGTGACTAAGAAGGATCCATGCTTACTTTTTCATTTTCATGTTTTAAACTTGTTTAAAGCTTGGTCAAACCTAGCTAGCTAGGATTTGACCAAGATTCAAGTGTGCATAAAAAATTCGAAAAACCCCAAAAATTAAAAACCATAACACATAGTCTTCTTGCGTCACATATATTGTAAGCATTCAAGTTGATAAACAATATCTAGACATATCAAACAAGAAAAATCATGTATCTATACCCCTAACCCTAAATTTGTCTTATGAAGTCAAGCATGAAGAGAAGTGGTTTGGGTTTTCAAACATGGAAATTTCGAAAACCGCCCAAAAGCTTCATTTCGGACTGACTAAGAAGGATCCATGCTTACCTTTTCATTTTCATGTTTTAAACTTGTTTAAATTCTTGTTCAAACCTAAGATTTGACCAAGATTCAAATGGGCATAAAAACAATCGAAAAAATCAAAAATGAAAAACCAAAGCACATAGTCTTCGTATTGCACATAGTAAGCCATTCAACTTGATAACAAGGTCTAGACCTATTCAAACCAGAAAAATCGTGTATCTACCCCTAACCCTAAACTCATCTGTCTTATGAAGTCAAGCATGAAGAGAAGTGGTTTTGGGTTTCAAACATAGACATTTCAAAAGCCTCCCAAAAGCTTCATTTTGGAGTGACTAAGAAGGATCCATGCTTAATTTTTCATTTTAATGTTTTAAACTTGTTTAAATCTTGGTTAAACCTATGATTTGACCAAAATTTGATTAGGCATAAAAATTCAAAACAAATCAAATAAATGAAAAACCAATGCACATAGTACGTCTTCTTATGTCATATACTAAGCATTCAAGTTGATAAGCCAGGTCTAGACATATTCAAACTAGAAAAATCATGTATCTACCCCTAACCCTAAACTCGATTTGTCTTATGAAGTCAATCATGAAGAGGTGTTTTGGGTTTCGGACATGGAAATTTCAAAAACCTTCCAAAAGCTTCATTTTGAAGTTACTAATTAAGAAGGATCACTACAAGAAAAGTTTGGCAACTTTTCTTGTAGTGGATCCAGGCTTAATTTTTCATTTTCATGTTTTAAATCTTGGTCAAACCTAGGATTTGACCAGGATACAAATGGGCATAAAAGTTCAAAAAATTAAAATAATGAAAAATCAAAGCACATATGATGAGGTCTAAGACCCCGTTTGTGGCCCGATCTTGCGGTTGACCCGAAATCCAAGGAGGGAGAGAGGGAGAGCGCGAGGAACACGATGAACACGAAGAACACGAAGAACTCACGCACGCACACCAACCCGATACAATCGATACTTACCCCCGTGGCTCGATGGACCACGCCAATAGAATCAACCCGGGAGAGACGCGCTGTAGAATCCCGGAGTGAGAGATCGGTGAGGGAGATGAATCTAAGAGTGGGAGAGAGAGTGGGTAGCACTAGAATCTCACACTCACAAATCCAATCATCCAACAAGGGTAGCCTTGATACAAAGGGGATGAAACCCTAGGGAGACAAAGCTCAAATCCATGTCTAAGCCTAAATCTTGTCTAAAGAGGTAAGGGGGGTGCCTTGGGTCTATATATAGGCATACAAGGCCAGCAAGGGCTGAACAGTACGCGAATGGATAAGTTAAGGCAGTTTGGTGGGTCATTCCCGTCGGATCCGGCTTGGGGTCCGGTCCGGCCGGGCTCGTGACCGGGCTGTCCGGCCAAGGGTCCGGCTCCGACCGGGCTCGTGACCGGGCTGTCCGGTCGGGAGTCCGGTCGACCGGTCGGAAACCGGGAAGCTGCGAGGTTTCCGGTCTTCGCCCGGTACGAGGGAGCTGCGCCTGTAGGGCGCCCGGTTGACCGGGCCCGGGACCGGACGGCCCGGTTGTGGGTCCGGTCTGACCGGGTCCTGGACCGGCCAGGCTGGGCCTCTTCCTCCCGCCTCTTCTTCCTCTTCCTTCTTTCCTTCTTCTTCTCCTCTTCCTTGCACCATGGGAGTTCCTTCTCTCTTGGTCCTTGTCAATGTCGGCACCTATAGACACAATGATGATAGGTATGAGGTAGCATACCATTCAAGTTGGTGTTGAGGTCGACCATAGAGAGGAAAGGGTTCACCTTGACATATATGGCGGGGGTTTGTGTTGTTGGTCCACTTGGGGGACTCCTTGGCCATGGTGTAGCGTCGATGATAGGCGGGGTTGCGCTTGTTGGTCCACATGGGGGACTCCTTGGCCATGGTGTAGTGTCGACGATAGGCGGGGCTACATCATCTCCCCCCCCTTGGGGAAGAGTCGTCCTCGACTCTTGTTCCTCCTCACCGACGGTGTAGTCCATGATGCTTGTCCCATGTTGTGGTAGAGGGATAAAGTCGCGTTCGAAGAAGAGCTTGGGGAAAAACAACTTGCGAAAGGAAAGCTTGTGCATGCCAAATTTGTGATCGGCGAACAAAAGGCTCTCAATAAAACACGGAGCATCAAGTCGTTT
>NC_061511.1:111659318-111797422 GCF_022539505.1 Lolium rigidum
TGCCAAAAAATCCAAGAAAAGAAAGTTTTATTGTACATAGAGGATGACATGCGGGTCCCATTTAGCAGCAGCGGTATCACCGTTTGAGAGGCGGCAGGGGATCGAAAAAAAAGGCAAGTGACCAAATATGAGGTGCCAAAAAAACTCCAAGAAAAGAAAGTTGATTGCTCATAGAGGATGACATGCGGGTCCCATTTAGCAGCAGCGGTCTCAACGTTTCCAAGGCGGCAAGGGATCAAAAGAAAAAGGAAGTAGCCAGAAATCGGGGGGTCAAAAAAATCCAAGAAAAGAAAGAAATTTGGTTCATAGAGGATGACAAGCGGGGCCCATGATCCCGCATCGTAAACGGCTCGATCGGAGAGCGTTGAACGAGATGGCGCGATCGAGAAAAAAACAATGCTAGAGAGGCTGCCATCTGGGCCCTACATCCCTGGGCGGTGCGGATTTGCGTTGACTCGGCCGGCGAACCCGAGAATTCGCGATGCACCACGTCCCGGGCCACCATACGCGACGTTTTGGCCGTTTTCGTCGGGCTAGGTGGCCTCAAAAACGAGAAAAAATAAGTTTTGACATGAACCACGGAGGGACCAAAAATCGTCGGCCATGGTGCACCAGCAACCACGGCGCGACTTCAACTTCGTCGGCCATGGCAACTTTTCTTGTAGTGACCCCCCCAAGGAAAGGTGGGAGTCCCACCTTGAGTAGGAGTCCCATCTTGAGTAGGTTTCATCCTTATGGCGAGTTTTTGAGTTTGGGTCTTATTCGAAGACTTGGACTCTAACTCCTGGGGGTTTCCACCTATATAATGAGGAGCAAAGGGGAGGGGGCCGGTCACTTCAAGCCAACACCTTGGCCGGCGCCCATAGCCCCCTCTCCCCAAACCCTAGCCGCCCCTCCTCCTCCACCTCTCCCGCATACGCTTTGGCGAAGCCCTGCCGGAGTTCCCCACCACCACCGCCACCACGCTGTCGTGCTGCCGGGATTCCGAGGAGGATCTACTACTTCCGCTGCCCGCTGAAACGGGGAGAAGGACGTCGTCATCAACATCGAACGTGTGACCGAGTACGGAGGTGCTGCTCGACTGTGGCACCGTCAAGATCTTCTACTCGCTTTTGCAAGCGGCAAGTGATCGACTACATCCACAACGAGATCTAATCTCGTAGTCTTTGGGAATCTTCAAGGGTTAGTCTCATGATCTTCTCGTTGCTCCCATCTACTAGATTAGATCTTGGCTTGTTATTCGTTCTTGCGGTAGGAAATTTTTTGTTTTCTATGCTACAAATCCCATCAGGGTGTACATGACGAGTTATGTGTAACTCGAAGATGTACGGTAAAAATACTTTGTCTGCAATTCTATATTGTCTTGTTATTCTCTTCTTTCTTTTCATCCATAATTCATCGGGTGCGCGACCAGCGCTCCCGATGGGAGTAGCCCTCGAGGCTACAGCCGAGTGTTTGCACTTGGATGTAGGCTCAACTTTTGCTACTTTGGTCAACTCTGTATTTTTTCTTTCGCCTCATCCTATTATCACAAGTATAGACAATACTTCTGATAAGAGTAGCCCCCGAGCATATGAACATATGCTTGCATTTGATCATAGGCTCTAGAATTTTTTTCTTTTTACCCATGCACTTTTTTAGAACTCGAAGTTTTCTTGTCGCTATATTTTATTATACCACTCAAAGCTTTCTTGAATGACGTCGCTGCTGACGATAGCCACGTACGCCCACCTTGGGAAGCCACGACTCATGTCAATCCACTGGGTCATGGGTCCGAAACTCTGCGTCATCGGCACGTCGCGCAAGTGGGGCGCACACGTCCTCCGGAATTTCCGGCACGCGTGAAGTAACTTCCCTTCAGTAAATTTGAGCGGTAAGACCATTTTACCCTTTGGACACGCGTAGGGTTTGGAACACTCCCCCTTTTTCATCCAACGGCTAGACACATCATCTTCTCCCTATAAATTCACTTCTTACTCCTCATTCATCCCCTTCACTGCGTCGCACAAGTCCTGTCTCTCACTCCGCCATTGCTGCTTCTCAAGCTCCTCGCGCACACGCCCTCCTAGTCCGTGTTTCTCCACCAAACTGTCCTCCATGGCTCCGCGCACCAAGCAGTGCAGGAACCGTGCCCCATGCACCAACAAGCTCGTGGAGAAAGCTAAGATCTCCGGCTTGGAAAGGTCCAAGCTTTCTGCCCAAGACCACAAGCTCTTGAAGAAGATGGGTCTGCTGAAGAAGGAGGCCCTGAAGATGCCCGAAGATGAGAGCTATCCTCATCCTCCCATTGGATTCCGGGTAACTTTCGTCGACTTCCTCACTCGCGGCCTAGCTGTTCCTGTCCACGAATTCCTTCGTGGTTTGCTTTTTTATTTACGGGATCCAACTGCACCAGCTGACCCCAAACTCCCTTCTCCATATTTCCATCTTTATCACCCTCTATGAGTGTTTCCTAGGCATCCACCCTCACTGGGGCCTTTGGAAACGCATTTTCTTCCTCCGGCGAAACAACTCGAAGAATGTCATCTACAACATGGGTGGCGTTTGCATATGCGTCCGCCTCGATGTCGACTACTTCGACGTGAAGTTCGCCGACTCCATCCAAGGCTGGCGTAGGAAATGTCTCTACATCAAGGATGAGTCTTCCTCTGCCCAGGAATATGGTCTTGCGCCCTTTGACGGTGCCAAAGAAATTCAGAGGCGCAAGTCCTGGGATGCGGAGGCCACAACCGAAGAAAAAGCGGCCTCTGATGCCCTGATTACCCGCATCCACGAGCTTCAAAACACCAACGGGGCAGAACTTTCGAGTGTGCAAATCATTGCATACTTCCTTCGGATTCGAGTGCAGCCCTTGCAGGCTCGCAAAAATCCTCTTTGGATGTATTCGGGTGCTGAAGATGTCGACCGTACTTCCAAGGATCTCTCTGTGAAGGACTTGGAGAAACTTGTCCGCCGCTTGACCTCCTTGAACAAAAACCATGAAGTTCCTTCATCCTGTCGCTTGGAGCCATTTAATGGTAGCCACGCCCTTCCAGAAGTAAGTACTTTCTTTCGAGTTGTACTTTCTGTTTTTCGACTGCTGTTGTTTTCCCTTTGTGTGTTTATTTTCTTGTCTTCTCTTGCGTTGTACCTTGCAGAACCACCAAACTCTCTCTTCTCTCCCCCACTACCTGAAGGTGGGGAAGTGGATGAGCGGGTCGTTGTTGCCGACGACTCGCAAGAATCCTCCCTTCCTAAGAGTGAACCTGTAGGATCTCAAAGATCTGCGGGTTCTTCTAACAAGGACACAGAATCAGAACAACGTTCTGGATCTGCTCACTCCGTCTCTCCTCCTCCGGCCACTTCTCCGGATGGGCGCAAGAGGAAGAGAAATGATGACGAAGATTCCGGCGGGTCCAAGCTCGCCGAACTAGCTGCCGAAGAATCTTCTCCAGATAAACAAGAGGACTTCGTCCCCTTCACCATGATTGGCGTTGTTAGCTCGTAAGTTGCTCTTTTTTGTCTTTTTCTATCTCCTGTTCTTTTTGGTTCTCTCATATTTTTATTTTGCTACTATGTTGACAGAGCTGACGAGGGGGAAGAGGAAGAAGAGGAACCCGCATCTCATGGGCTGGCTCCTACGAGCACCTCCAACACGCTGGTTCTTTCCGAAGAACATCGTGTCGCTGTACCTCGCCTCCCCCACAACATAACTCAGAAGCACCAACTCCCGTGCCAAGCCCCCGAGCGTCGAAGTCTAAGAAAGCTAAAACCAGGGCTGGCAGCACACAGGAGCTTGCCACTGGGAGCACGTCAGGTCCTCTTCTTGAGGATGTAAGTTCCTTTTTTCCTGCTTGTCGCCTTTTTTGCTTGTCGAATTTTTCTCCCCTGATGTTGTTTTTCTACCTTGTCGAATTTTGTGCGGCCCTTAATGAAAGAGATGGTCAACCTAGGCTCTCGATTTATCGGGTTCCGTGACGAGGCCGCCACTTTAAGAGGTAAAGCTTTGCTGCTCCTAAGAGCATCTCCACTCGTTTGGCCTGCCCACGACAAAATCCGGACGAAACAACCGCCGGATTGGACGAAATAAAGTCGTGGGGAGTACCGTATTTCCAGTCGTCCACCCGGAGTTCGGCGGACATAGTTTAAATTCAAACATACCGTCGTCCCGCGCTACAAATACGGCCAGTTGATCGGCAAAAGGACCAGCAAAAGAATCAGCCACAGATCGGCGATAGGAGGGAAATTACACGGAAACAGGCTCATCGGCCGTCCCGGCTGGCTCATCGGCCGTCCCGGCAAGCACGGCGGTGTCCGACGGACCAGTTTCCTCACACGCCGTGGTCGAAGCGGCAGCAGTCGACGACGAAGCAGCGGCAGTCGACGGCGTAGACGGTGAGGAAGACGAGGTAGGAGCCGGCGGAGACGATGAAGACGAGGAGGAGAACGGTGGTGGACGAGAAGACGAGGACGGGAACTGGAACTGGAAGACGAGGAGGAGGATGGACAAATTCGGCGGGAGAGATTGGGGATATGCAAGCAAATTGGAGGGAAATCGACAGGATTTGGCTTTCCTGTCGCCGACTACGAGGGTCCACACGACGTTTCGCTCCAAATTCTTTCGTCCGGAGTCCCCGAGCGCGCCCCGGGGGACCGGGGATGGCGTGGGCTCGCCGGATGGATGAAGGGCCAAATCCGGACGAAAACGAGGAACCGGGGGGGGCGACTGGGCCGAATTACGCCGTCCGGATGGAAAAAACGTCGCTCGGGGGCCTCGTCGGGGCGACGAGTGGAGATTCTCTAACATATTACATATCCCCATCTTGTTTATGCGTCCTCTAACATTTTCCTTTCAGATGCACTCCGTCGTGCCGAGGAACGTGCCGACGATCGGGAGGCCAAGCTCGAAGCCAGCGAGACGGCTTGCAAAAAGGCTGAAAAGGATGTCACTGCTGTCGAAGGTCTTTGCCATAGGCTTCAAGCCGCTAAAGATGCTTTGAGCGACAAAGAGGCCCAGCAAGTTGAGCGCAAAAATGGTATAGTGGAGCGCTTCGAAACGCAAAACCGAAGATTTTTGAGTAAGCCGTCCTTTCATTTACCTTCTGCTTTTGCTTGTTTTTATTTATCTTTGGTGTTGACGAACGCCTTCTTTTCTCCAGCAGGGAAGATGGGTGAGCAGTATACTTTGAACTAAGAATCTGATGATCTTCTTATGGACGCTCTCTATATTCTTCAACTGAACTGCGACTTGGCGCGCACATGCATTTCATCCGCACGGCCGCCCTAAAGCTCGTCTTCCCCCACTTCTTCCCGAAGGATACCCAGCCGAAGATCTTCTCCCAGCTCACCCAACATTTCCTGGCGAAGGATGATCCGGCTTTGGCCTATCGTCGGGCTAGCCTGAAGATTGGAGTCGAAGGTGATGAGAACATCCCTACCGAACCATTACCTCCGTCATTACAAGATGAAGACGATGCTGCTGTAAAGCTCATGTCCAATGAAGTTAGGAGTGGACCCATTACAAGGGCTCATGCGAAGCTACTCAAACAACATGTGAAATTGTTCTAAATGATACTTTGATCGATGAGAACTTTATACTGCCTAAGTCCTTTTACTTATGTATGATCAGGTACGAAGAGGGAGCAAGCATCGCACGAGGAGAAGAGGAGCAACTAGACGTGAAGCTGGACATGGAGCTAGACATGAAGCTGGACATGGAGCTGGACATGAAGCTGGACATGAAGACATCCCATGGACGCACGAGGGAGGAGAGGGAGGCATGCACGAGGGAGGAAGACAACGTCCAGGCCGACGCCACGCCGGCCGGCCCAGTCCCACGTCCGGTCCAACCGCCCCCCACGCCGGGTGAGCCCGACGCCACCGGATCCTGCGCTGGTGCCAACCGGGCGGGTGTACTGCGTGACACCGCCTTGGCCCGGTCATGGTCCGGTCCCAGGCCCGGTCTAAACCGGACCAGCCGGTCCTTGGCCCGGTCGACCGGCCCCAGGCCGGCCGTGTCTGAGTCAGTCTCGACCAGATCCCGATCTGGATCGGTTTTAATGTATTTTCTCGACTTCTGGTCATCCTGAAACCCTATATAAGTGCCCAGGACGCCCCCAAATTAGGTTTACACCACGTTTAAGATAAACCCTAGTTCATAGTTGATTGCTTTGCAACTCTATTGAATCTATACACCAATTCGCATCGATCTGGTGTTTTGCTACTGAAAGTTGTGTGATCTGCTGTTCCATTGGGAATTAGAAGATTGCAATCTACCGCTTCGTGGTCGGCGGCGACGTGCGCAAGTGTGTGGAGTTGCGAATATCTTGCAGGGTTGAGAGCTGTTGCATTGGCAACAGGATCTATCGAGAGATTTCGTCGGCATCATACAAGTTATCTCCACCTTCTCATCGTGTTATCTCCGCTGTGTTCATCGTGTGTTCATCACCACCACCGTGCTTACTGAGAAGATCGGGCAACCCCTTATCATCTTGGTTTCCTCGGTAAGCCATCCACAATCCACACCATAATTGAGTTGTGAGTGTTTCCTATCCAGCAAAAGCCAAAAAAATATTAGGTTTAGGGTTTGCCATAGCCTTAGATTGCATCAATTTCGAGTTTTAGTTGCTTTTTGTAGTTGTTTTTGCGTATCTTTTTCTTCCATCTAGTAGATTGTTAGGGTTTGTGTTTCCACTATCATCTAGTTTCAGTTTTTGTTGCTCTGAGTCCACATAGCGTACAGTCTGCTTGTTCCCAACCATAGACATAGCCTTTCGATATACGTGACTAGGAACTTTCCCATAAGAGACTAGTTTTACCGCTCGACAGGCTGCTCGTTAGGGTTTTGTTACTTTGCAATTTTCTGTTTGGCCGTGTTACAAAGAGTAGAGTCATAAAATCAAACAAAAAATAGAAAATAGAAAAGAAGCAAAAGAGCTACATAGCTGCGTGTGTGATACAAAAGAAAAATCAAAAAAGTGAAGTGCTAGCAAGATCAAGTGAAGGCCTAGTTTACTTTTCTACACCCGTAGTTGAGCAATCTTGTGCCTGTTTCGTAGAGCTTTGCTAGTGTCTCTCGAGTGCATTGCAACCTGTTCATCCATATAGTTGCATTGCCACTTTTATCGCCTTGTGTGAGTATCATTGGTTGTCCTACGGTCAGCGCTAGAGCTTGTTATTGGTGCAAATAGGCAGCCTACCTACAGCCCCACATATATCCTGCTTTGTCGTGTGATTGTTCTTATACCCTTGATATTCGCTTTGCTACATCCATGCACTAGTTGTCACTACAAGTGGTAAGCAATACTAATTCATTTTGGAGCGGTAAGATTACCTTTTCTTATCAGTTTTGAGTGAGTTGTGAGAGTACCACCACATATATTTGTTTTACTGCACTAATCTACTAACCATGTCTTCTAGTGATGCTTAAATTGTTAACCAGAAAAACAAGGATGGAGCTAATGTTATGACTTGGAGGGAGTATGAAGCCCTTCGTAATGAGATGCGACGTGAATTTGGCGATCAAGGCCAAAAACTTAATGATGACATTGAGAAATTCACCAAGACGCTTGACACTACCAATGAGACCATCAATACAATCCAAGTACAAGTGACGGACATTCAACACTCTATTCAAGCGTTGTAGTTGGCTGTTGAGAACTTGACCCAACAACAATAACAACAACAGGAAGATGGGGATAGTGTTCATGGTGACTATGAAGAACAACCTGTTGCTGGATCTAATGCTGCTGGTCGTGGCGTTGGACGTGGTAACCATGGTCGTGGCTTTTTTGAACTTGGAGCTCGCCGTGTTCAGCCACAACCGCAAGACGATGGTTTGGTTAAGCCAAAATTCTCAATACCTAAATTTGAAGGAGGTATTGATGTTGAAGAATACCTCACTTGGGAGGTGAAAATTGAGAAATTGTGGCGCCTACATGACTACACTGAAGATAGGAAGATCAAGCTTGCTTCCTCAGAATTTGATGGTTATGCATTGCGTTGGTGGGATGGAGTTACACGTGCTCGTCAAGAGGATGGAGAAGTGTCTATTCTTACATGGCGTGAGATGAAGGGAATTATGCAAGAGCGCTTTGTTCCCACTAATTATTTGCGATCTATATTTGATAAGTTGACCCTCTTGAGACAAGGTGTTCTGACGGTTGATGCTTATTTCATGGAGATGGAGATTCTTATGCAGTGACGTGGGCATTACCCTTCGGGTAACCGACATTGCCCTATCCTGTGCGGCCCAACTGGAGGCCCATGAAGATACCCGAAGGGAAGGTGGGCCACTAGGACGGTACTAGAGAGGATTCCTTGAAGAACAAGACGATGAAGAGCTGAATAAGGAAAGTTTAGAGCTAGGTCTTTTGTAAACCTAGTCGTACCCAGACAGATCTCTTGAGACCTGGCCTCCTATATAAGGGCCGGGAGAGGGGCTGCTGAGGGACACAATCAATCTTAGCAACTTTAGCCATGATACGTCCAATTTGCATCACTATTTTATATCATAATTTGCTGTTATTCATTGATATATTTCATATTGGGACACAATACTTATGTTATTTCATCTATTTTGCATGTTTCATCATTATTGGAGGATCGAACACCGGAGCCGGGATTCTCGCTGGAAAAAGCACCGTCGAACGCAATATTTCGGAAGATCAACTGTGGAAGGAAATTATACCAAAAATCCTATTTTTCAAGATGACGAAGGAAGCCGAAGGAGGAGCCGGGAGGAGCCGGGGTGGGCCCACACCCTAGGGCGGCGCGGCCCGGGCCCCGGCCGCGCCGCCATGTGGTGTGAGGGGCCCACGACCCCTTTCGCCTCCTTTTCTTCGCCAAACCCTTCGTCCCGAAGACCTAAGCCACGAGAGGGTACCTCACGAAGAGTTACGGCCGCCTCGCGGGGCGGAGAACACCAGAGAGAAAAGAGCACTCCGGCGGGCCGGAATCCGCCGGGGAAATTCCCTCCGGGAGGGGGAAATCGACGCCATCGTCACCGTCATCGAGCTGGACATCATCTCCATCACCATCATCATCATCTCCACCATCATCACCGCCATCTCCTCCGCAGCACCTCGTCACCGCCGTAGCAATTTGGGTTTGATCTTGATTGTTTGATAGGGGAAACTCTCCCGGTATCTATTCATACTTGTTGTTGATGCTATTGAGTGAAACCATTGAACCAAGTTCATGTTCAGATTGTTATTCATCATCATATCACCTCTGATCATGTTCCATATGATGTCTCGTGAGTAGTTCGTTTAGTTCTTGAGGACATGGGTGAAGTCTAAATGTTAGTAGTGAACTATGGTTGAGTAATATTCAATGGTGTGATATTTAAGTTGTGGTGTTATTCTTCTAGTGGTGTCATGTGAACGTCGACTACATGACACTTCACCATTTATGGGCCTAGGGGAATGCATCTTGTACTCGTTTGCCAATTGCGGGGTTGCCGGAGTGACGAAACCTAAACCCCGTTGGTATATCGATGCAGGAGGGATCGCAGGATCTCAGAGTTTAAGGCTGTGGTTAGATTTATCTTAATTACTTTCTTGTAGTTGTGGATGCTTGCAAGGGGTATAATCACAAGTATGTATTTAGTCCTAGGAAGGGCGGTACATTAGCATAGGTTCACCCACACAACACTTATCATAACAATGAAGATTATTTAGCCGTATGTAGCGAAAGCACTAGACTAAAATCCCGTGTGTCCTCGAGAACGTTTGGTCATTATAAGTAAACAAACCGGCTTGTCCTTTGTGCTAAAAAGGATTGGGCCACTCGCTGCAATTGTTACTCTCGCACTTTACATACTCGTACTTTATTCAACTGTTACATCAAAACCCCCGAATACTTGTCTCGTGAGCATTTACGAGTGAATCCTTCATCGAAACTGCTTGTCAACACCTTCTGCTCCTCGTTGGGATCGACATTCTTACTTATCGAAGATACTACGATACACCCCTATACTTGTGGGTCATCAAGAATATTTTCACGGCGCCGTTGTCGGGAGTGAAGCGCTATTGGTAAGTGGAATTGGTAAGGAAAACCTTTCATTGTTGTGCTGATTTTATTTCTGCTTGCTGCTATAAGTCATTATGGAGAGATCTTCTCTTCAATTTCTATTTGGGAAATCTACTACTACTGCAACGGTAGTAGATGAGGCGCCAGGTGAGGAAGTGATACCATATAAAATACCTATGAAAATTATTGAACGTGTTATGGATAACCGCTATGAAGGGGATGGAACTGTCCACCCCGGTGATCATTTACTGTTTTTGCATGAATTATGCGGGTTATTCAAATGTGCAGGTATTGCTATGGATGAAGTGAGGAAGAAATTATTCTCTTTATCGCTGTCCGGTAAGGCGGCGCATTGGTATAAATTACTTGGATAATGGGGATTCTCTTGAATGGAATGATATTGTGCCCCGGTTTTATTCTAAGTTCTATCCTCCAAGTGAAATTCATAAGGATCGGAATCGCATATATAATTTTTGGCCTCATGATGGAGAGAGTATTGCCCAAGCTTGGGGGAGATTGAAGTCTTTAATGCTCAAATGCCCCATTCATGAGCTTCCTGGTAATGTTATTATTGATAATTTCTATGCAAGACTTTCTTTTCAAGACAAGACCTTGCTTGGATACTTCTTGTTCCGGATCATTTACACGCAACAAAGAAGAGTTTAAAAGGGACCTTCTTGATCGAATCCAAGAAAATACCGAAGGTTGGGAGAACGACAAGGATAGAGAATCGGGTATAATTTATGATTATAAATGCATTGAAGCTTTTATGGATACTCGATTTATTTCGTAATATGAGTGCTACATATGGTCTTGATTCCCAAGTTGCTGTAAATCTTTATAAAGCTTTTGCCTCTCATTATGAATTGCCTAAGAAGAATTTTGATAAGTATCATGAACCATACAAAGATAAAATTGATTCATCTATTAATAAGTGTGTTGTAATTGAAACTGCTGATCATGTTATTCCTGAAGCTTATATTGAAAAAACTCCTTTCCCTGCTAAAATGAAAGAGTACTCGTTATAAATAGTGCGGTTCATAAAAGTGAAAAGAAACCTAGAGAACTCGAAGAACAAATAAAAATTGAACCTCGTTGTTGCAATAGTTAAAGATCTTGTGACTCGAAAATGTTGAGGATGGTCATATTATTTTCTCGTGAAGATGCTTCTAATATTGTTTCACATCCTAATAAACCCAAGCAAGCTAGTGTTCCTATGCTATCTGTTAAAATTGGTGATCATTGCTATTATGGATTATGTGATATTGGTGCAAGTGTTAGTGCTATTCCGTATGAGCTTTACACGGAGATTATGTACGAAATTGATTCTTGTGAACTTGAAGATATTGATGTGGTTATTCAGCTGGCTAATAGAGAAACTATTTCTCCAATTGGTATTGTTCGAGATGTGGAAGTTCTATGTGGTAAGATTAAATATCCTGCTGACTTTTTGGTACTTGGTTCTGCTCGCTAGTGATTATTGTCCTATCATTTTTGGTAGACCTTTTCTAAATACTTGTGGAGCTATTATAGATTGCAAGAAAGAGAAAATTTTGACTAAATTTGCTGGTGAATCTTATGAGTTTAACTTCTCTAAATTTACTAAAACTCCTTATAAAGCTGATTTGCCTAGTAATGATTTTAAAATGGAGCAGTGTGCATCTATTGTTCTTGTTCCTAACAATCCTTTGCAGCAACATTTGGAGGATAGCGAGAGTGAAATTTTTAGGAAAGAAAGAGATGAACTTGAGGAAATCTTTCTTCGCCAACCTATTCTCAAGCACGATTTACCGGTGGAAGATTTGGGTACAATACCGCCACCTAAGGAAGATCCTGTTTTTGATTTAAAGCCTTTACCTGATAATCTTAAATATGCTCATATTGATGATAAGAAAATATATCCTGTTATTATTAGTTCTAAGCTTACAGAGTTTGAAGAAGAAAGATTATTGCAAATATTGAAGAAACACCGAGGAGCTATTGGCTACACTCTTGATGATTTGAAGGGGATTTCTCCATCTATTTGCCAACATGCTATTAATATGGAAGATGATGCAAAGCCTGTTGTTGAACCTCCGCGTCGTCTAATTCCGAAGATGAAGGAAGTGGTAAGGAATGAGGTATTACGACTTCTTGAAGCTGGTATTATATATCCTATTGCTGATAGTAGATGGGTTAGTCCTGTACATTGCGTTCCCAAGAAAGGAGGTATGTCTGTTGTGCCTAATGATAATGATGAGCTCATTCCTCAAAGAGTGGTTGTAGGGTATAGAATGTGCATTGATTTTCGAAAAGTTAATAAAGTTACTAAGAAAGATCATTACCCTTTACCATTTATTGATCAAATGCTAGAAAGATTGTCTAAAAATACTCATTTTTGCTTTCTTGATGGTTATTCTGGATTTTCACAAATTGTCGTTAAAGCTAAAGATCAAGAGAAAACCACCTTTACTTGTCCCTATGGAACTTATGCTTATAGACGTATGCCTTTTGGTTTATGTAATGCTCCTGCTACTTTTCAAAGATGCATGTCTGCTATTTTTCATGGTTTTTGTGAAAGTATTGTAGAGGTATTCATGGATGATTTTTCTGTTTATGGGAATTCTTTTGATAGTTGCTTGCGAAACCTTGATAAAGTTTTGCGAGAGATGTGAAGAAACTAACCTTGTTCTTAATTGGGAGAAATGCCACTTTATGGTTAATGAAGGAATTGTATTGGGACATAAAATTTCCGAGAGAGGTATTGAAGTTGATAGAGCTAAAGTTGAAGCAATTGAGAAGATGCCTTATCCGAGGGATGTTAAAGGTATTCGTAGTGTTCTTGGTCATGCTTGGGTTTTATAGGAGGTTTATTAAAGATTTCTCCAAGATTTCAAAGCCTCTTACTAATCTTCTTCAAAAAGATGTACCATTTGTTTTTGATGATGATTGTAAGGAAGCTTTTGAAACTCTTAAGAAAGCCTTAACAACTTGCTCCTATAGTTGAACCTCCCGATTGGAATTTACCATTTGAAATTATGTGTGATGCTAGTGATTTTGTTGTAGGCGCTGTTCTTGGACAGCGAGTAGATAAAAAACTGAATGTTATTCATTATGCTAGTAAAACTCTTGATGTCTGCTCAAAGAAATTATGCTACAACCGAAAAGGAATTATTAGTCTGTAGTTTTTGCTTGTGATAAATTTAGATCTTATATTGTTGATTCAAAAGTCACTATTCATACTGATCATGCTTGCAATTAGATACCTAATGACAAAGAAAGATGCTAAGCCGAGGCTTATTAGATGGGTACTTCTTTTGCAAGAATTTGATTTACATATTGTAGATAGGAAAGGTGCTGATAATCCGGTTGCTGATAATTTGTCTAGATTGGAAAATATTGCTTATGATCCTGTTCCTGTTAATGATAGCTTTCCAAATGAACAATTGGCTGTAATAAAGGTGAGCTCGCGAGACAGTCCTTGGTATGCTGATTATGCTAACTTTATTGTTTCCAAGTACTTGCCTCCAACCTTTTCAGCTCAGCAGAGGAGGAAATTCTTTTATGACTTGAGGCATTATTTCTGGGATGATCCACACTTACATAAAGAAGGAGTGGATGGTATTATGCGAAGATGTGTTCCCGAATATGAACAACAAGAGATATTGAGTAAATGTCATGGCAGTGCTTATGGAGGACATCACGCCGGAGATAGAACCGCGCAAAAAGTTCTACAATCAGGTTTTTATTGGCCAACTCTCTTCAAGGATGCGAGAAAGTTTATTTTATCTTGTGATGAATGCCAAAGGGTTGGTAATATCTCCGGACGCAATGAAATGCCTATGAATTATACTCTTGTTATTGAACCGTTTGATTGTTGGGGATTTGACTTCATGGGACCTTTTCCCTCTTCAAAAGGTAACACTCATATACTTGTTGATGTTGATTATGTTACTAAATGGGTGGAAGCCATACCTACAAAAAGTGCTGATGGTGAGACCTCTTTAAAAATGCTTTTAGATATTATTTTTCCTAGATTTGGAGTGCCTAGATATATTATGACTGATGGAGGTTCTCATTTTATTCATGGGGGTTTTAGAAAAACTCTTGCTAAGTATGGAATTAATCATAGAATTGCTTCCGCTTATCATCCTCAAACTAGTGGTCAGGTAGAATTATCAAATAGAGAAATTAAATCTATTTTGGGAAAGACTCGTTAATAAATCTAGAAAAAATTGGGCTAGTAAATTGAAAGATGCACTATGGGCTTATAGAACTGCTTATAAAAACCCCATGGGAATGTCACCTTATAAAATGGTTTACGGAAAAGCTTGTCATTTACCTTTAGAGCTAGAACACAAAGCTTATAGAGTCTGTTAGAGAATTAAATAAAGATCCTAAACTTGCCAGGTGATAAGAGGTTGCTACAATTAAGTTCTCTAGATGAATGGAGAAGTGAAGCTTATGAAAATGCTAAACTCTTTAAAGAAAAAGTTAAAAAATGGCATGATAGGAGGATCATCAAAAGAGAGTTTAATATTGGGGATAAAGTCCTATTGTATCGGTCTCGTCTCGGATTCTTTGCGGGAAATTACTCTCGAAATGGGAAGGACCATATGTTGTCGAGGAGGTGTATCGCTCAGGAGCAATCAAGATTAGCTCTCTCCAAGGCAATGCTACGCAAGTGGTGAATGGACAAAGACTCAAGCATTATATCTCGGGTGATTCTTATAATGTTGATGTTGATATTATCCAAGTGGAAACACCGGAAGCTTTCATCAAAGGACAAATTGACAGTCCGCCGAACTCGACTTTGAATAGGTAACGATGCTGGTAATGAAAAGTACGCAATTTACTTTCCGAACAATATTTTCGTTGTTTTTGGAAAATATGAGAAATTACGAGTTCGAAACGGAGTGGAAAGGACGCACGAGGGCGTGGCACCATAGGCCGGCGCGGCCTAGCCAGGGCCCGCGCCGACCTAGGGTTTGGCCGCCCCGTCGCCCCTTTCCGACTCTGGTTCGATCTGGTACTTTCCTTTTGTCGAGAAAATTTTTGCTATATAATCCCCCGGACCCCTGGAGGTCCGTATATCGTGTTTTCGACGTGTTTTGTTTCGAGCTGTTTCTGCCAGGATTTGCTTCGTATCTAGAGCCACCATGTCTTCGTCGGAAGCTCCGAAGGACAACTCCAGCAAGGATGTTGGCAACTTGTACATGGAGGAGCTGAAGATGCACCCCAAGGAGTTGCTGCTCGTTGGAGGAGAACTGCAGGTCAAGGATGTCCAGGGTCCTAAAGGAGAAGGAAGCCCGGAAGACAGGATGGAGAAGCTAGAACAAGAGGTTTTCAAGTACAAGAAGATGGCTGAGCGTGAGGTGGATATCTTCCACGGGATTGTGTCCGAACTCATTGCTTGAACATGAAAAGGAAAGCTGGAAAGCTTTGGAGCGACATCCTCTCACTTCACGACACCACCAACAAGCTCCAAGCACAACTCTATGACGTTCAGAATCAAAACTGTGAGTATGAAAACAGGTTTAACTACATAAGCCGTGCTGCCAGTTTCAGGATTCCCGAGACCAAGATGTCGTTCCTTGATGGGGAGCCTCTTCCTTGGAAGTCTGATGACGGGAAATCATCACCACCATCTCCTCGGGAGTAATTCATCATCGGTATTGGCATCCCCTTGGTTTGTTCCAAGCTTGGGGAGTGCCGCGGTATCACATTATCACTACCTTTTACTTTTATTGTTAAGTAGTGTCATATCATGAGTAGGGAAGTTATCGTATGAGATGGGTTGCGGTGTGGAGTATCTCTCCTTTAGTTTGTCTATGTATCCCTTGGTGTGAGTTATCGATATGGAATATTAATGAGAAGTCTTATCATTTACATATTGCACATCTTATTTTAGTTTGCAATCTCTATGATTCATCTTGTTGTTAGTATTGGTATCACTTTGGGAGCATTGAATAAATCTATTTGGTTTTGGCAAACTTAGCATTGGTCAATAGCAACAACTCTTTGAGGTTTAAATAGAAAAGAGAAATACATGTAGATGTTTCATTGTCTTTCTTGTTAGCTCATAGCTCATTATTCTGAAGTTAAAATTGTTTGTGCTTACAAGGAAGATGCATGATTGTTTCTATCATATGTATACTTGTTTGTTTCCCTCGACTCTTATGCTTGCTAATTAACCTTGCTAGCCAAAGACCTGTACTGAGAGGGAATACTTCTCGTGCATCCAAACCTTCAACCAAACCTATGCCATTTGTGTCCACCATACCTACCTACTACATGGTATTTTCTGCCATTCCAAGTAAATACTTCATGTGCTACCTTTAAACAATTCAAAACTTAGTATCTTTTATTTGTGTCAATGTTTCATAGCTCATGAGGAAGTATGTGGTGTTTTATCTTTCAATCTTGTTGGGCAATTTCCACTAATGGACTAGTGGCTTCATCCGCTTATCCAATAATTTTGCAAAAAGAGCTGGCAATGGGATTCCCGAGTCCCAAATTAATTAAACTAAATAGACACTCCTCCATGGTATGTGATTGATGGACGGCATCCGAAGGATTCGGTTAGCCATGGCTTGTGTAAGCAAAGGTTGGGGGAGTGTCATCATCATCATAAAGCTAAAATAAAAAGGCACTCCTTCATGGTATGAGATTGTTGGCAGGCACCCGAGGATTCGGTTAGCCATGGTTTGTGAAAGAAAGGTTGGAAGGAGTGCCACACAAAAGGAATATATTATGGGAGCCGCTCTTAGGAGGTTGTCTGGCAAGGGGGTTAGAGTACCCGCTACCAGTCGTTGACAACAATAAACACCTCTCAAAATGTTACTTTTATTATCTCTATATGATTTCAAAACTGAAAGAGCTCTAGCACATGATTTAATCCCCGCTTCCCTCTGCGAAGGGCTCTGTCTTTTACTTTATGTTGAGTCGGTAAACCTATTTCTCTCCATCTCAAGCAAGCATTTGAGTAGTTGTGATCAAACCATTATATTGTGATTTGCTACATCATGTCTTTTATTCTTCCTTGTTTAGTACAAGTTTTATCTGAATGAATATAGCTTTGCAAGTTATCAATGATTATGAAAAGACCATTATGATTGAGTATGCAAGTTGTGCATTATAAACTTTAAACATAAGAGCGCTGCTCAAGGAGATAAATATAATCTATTAATTGTTCTCTGACCAAGAACGAAGTTTGCCATCACCAATTATGATTTCTCATGCACCTTTACTTGTGATTACCTTATACTTGTTTCAATATGAGTTATAAGAGGTTGTTTACTACAATGTCCTGTGTGAATGAATATGATGTTTCTTGTCCGTATTTTGGTTATCGACTCTTCACTCCATAAACATGTGGTCATGTCTATTGAGTTCGGTTTCGCTTGGGGACAAGCGAAGTCTAAGCTTGGGGGAGTTGATACGTCCAATTTGCATCACTATTTTATATCATAATTTGCTGTTATTCATTGATATATTTCATATTGGGACACAATACTTATGTTATTTCATCTATTTTGCATGTTTCATCATTATTGGAGGATCGAACACCGGAGCCGGGATTCTGCTGGAAAAAGCACCGTCGAACGCAATATTTCGGAAGATCAACTCGTGGAAGGAAATTATACCAAAAATCCTATTTTTCAAGATGACGAAGGAAGCCGGAAGGAGGAGCCGGGAGGAGCCGGGGTGGGCCCACACCCTAGGGCGGCGCGGCCCGAGCCCCGGCCGCGCCGCCATGTGGTGTGAGGGGCCCACGACCCCTTTCGCCTCCTTTTCTTCGCCAAACCCTTCGTCCCGAAGACCTAAGCCACGGAGGGTACCTCACGAAGAGTTACGGCCGCCTCGCGGGGCGGAGAACACCGAGAGAGAAAGAGCTCTCCGGCGGGCGGGAATCCGCCGGGAAATTCCCTCCGGGAGGGGAAATCGACGCCATCGTCACCGTCATCGAGCTGGACATCATCTCCATCACCATCATCATCATCTCCACCATCATCACCGCCATCTCCTCCGCAGCACCTCGTCACCGCCGTAGCAATTTGGGTTTGATCTTGATTGTTTGATAGGGGAAACTCTCTCGGTATCTATTCATACTTGTTGTTGATGCTATTGAGTGAAACCATTGAACCAAGTTCATGTTCAGATTGTTATTCATCATCATATCACCTCTGATCATGTTCCATATGATGTCTCGTGAGTAGTTCGTTTAGTTCTTGAGGACATGGGTGAAGTCTAAATGTTAGTAGTGAACTATGGTTGAGTAATATTCAATGGTGTGATATTTAAGTTGTGGTGTTATTCTTCTAGTGGTGTCATGTGAACGTCGACTACATGACACTTCACCATTTATGGGCCTAGGGGAATGCATCTTGTACTCGTTTGCCAATTGCGGGGTTGCCGGAGTGACGAAACCTAAACCCCCGTTGGTATATCGATGCGAGGAGGGATCGCGAGGATCTCGAGTTTAAGGCTCGTGGTTAGATTTATCTTAATTACTTTCTTGTAGTTGCGGATGCTTGCAAGGGGTATAATCACAAGTATGTATTTAGTCCTAGGAAGGGCGGTACATTAGCATAGGTTCACCCACACAACACTTATCATAACAATGAAGATTATTTAGCCGTATGTAGCGAAAGCACTAGACTAAAATCCCGTGTGTCCTCGAGAACGTTTGGTCATTATAAGTAAACAAACCGGCTTGTCCTTTGTGCTAAAAAGGATTGGGCCACTCGCTGCAATTGTTACTCTCGCACTTTACATACTCGTACTTTATTCAAGCTGTTACATCAAAACCCCCGAATACTTGTCTGTGAGCATTTACAGTGAATCCTTCATCGAAACTGCTTGTCAACACCTTCTGCTCCTCGTTGGGATCGACATTCTTACTTATCGAAGATACTACGATACACCCCCTATACTTGTGGGTCATCAAGCCACCATAAATTTAGAGCTAGGTCGCCGTAGCACTTAGCCTCTCGACGAGATCACAGCCGAAACCTTCGGCACCCCATTGTAAACCCGATATTATCATAATCAAGATCAGACAGGCAGGACGTAAGGGTTTTACCTCATCGAGGGCCCCGAACACGGGTAAATCGCTCTCCCCGCTTGTCTGTTAACCGATGTCTCGTGTCAGCCTACAAGATTCCATCAACCCTAAGCCCCAATCGGAGGGCATTGCCGAGGAGTACCCTCGACAATTGGCACCGTCTGTGGGAAGCCTGTCGGCACAAGGCAGGTCATCGGCAGTACCGGTCACGTCTGCAGCGTTCGTGCTAGAGTCACCAACGCCATCAGACCTGAAAAATTCAGTTCGCTGCGGGTCCTTCGAGTTCGTACCACATACCGAGGCGTCGCATCCGATCCCCGCTGAATCACGCGGCAACATGGATACTACTTTCGGTGGTGTTCGCTTCATCATTGATTCCAGAGGGTTTCTTCGCCCCCCTAGTTCAAACGCATCAAGCCTAAGAACTTCGGTTCCAGAAGACATCACGCCAGCAGCGGCTTTGGCAGTCCTATCCAGGAGTGCGGGAGAGGGTAGGCGAAGCAGCTTCAGCGCTGTAGAGGAGCAAAGGAAAAGGCGAAGGGACTCACGTCGTGAAGAAGAAGAGCAAACCGCGACTCGCCCCCGACAGTACGAACGAGGATGCCACAGCACGCAGTCAAGCAGGAATCACCTTCGCACGCCTTGCCTATCGGCCACGGAGCAACTTGAAGCGCCGTGTTACCTGCACTCTTACATCGATCCAAAGGATGGCCTTGAAAAATCCAGTCATTTGCTCAGAAATTGTCGGCAGTTCCTCGAAATTCGGCAGTTCTGCGACGATCTTAGGGCTGAAGCCGCGGCAAGGGTTCACACAATGGAGAGAAGAGCGGCATCCTATAGTTACCCGCCAGAACCATATATACCAGAGCCATACGTACCCGTAGGAGGAGACAAGTACGTACCAGTCGAGGTGTTCCTAGAGTCTCGCAGACAGGTCGGCATGATCCATAAAACCAGCTTGTCGAAGAGAGAAGTCAAGAAGTTTTCACGAGAAGTAAAGTACGCAGAAGTTTCCATGATCGACACACCCGAATATATCGACTGGTCAGACCGAAGCATATCTTTTAGCAAGGCAGATCACCCGAAGGCCGTTCCAAGGCCTGGCCACGCAGCCCTAGTCCTTGAAGCGCAGATTGGAGGGTACAATATGAGCAAAGTGTTCATGGATGGAGGAAGCGTCCTGAATCTGTTGTTCGCCAGCACAATGAAAGCAATGGGCCTAACAGTCGACATGCTAAGAGAGTCCGACACAGGATTCCATGGCATCATACCGACTTGACCCGCTTATTCTCTTGGCAAAATATCGTTGGACGTAGTTTTCGGCACACCTAGCAACTTCAGAAAGGAAAAAATCGAGTTTGAGGTGGTTGACTGGGAATCTCAATACCATGCCATCCTCTGCAGACCTGCGTTTGCCAAATTCATGGCGGTACCCTACTACGCGTACTTGAAACTAAAGATGCCATACAATAATGGGACAGCGATAACCATCCATGGAAGCTTCTCCCGTTCGGACAGCTGCGACAGGGACTTCCAAAAGATCTCCTCGAAGTTCGGGGCTAGGGAAGAACTTAATGCAGTCGATGCCATCACAGACCACACGAAGCCACCAGCCGATATTTGAAATGTGAGATCCGATGAGTTTGACGTCGCAAAGGAAGCAAAGAAGCAGCAGGTGCATCCCACTGACCCGAAGAAGACGGTCAATATTTCGGCAGACCTCACTATCGCATAGGAAGGCGCGCTCATTGAGTTCCTCCGTGAGCGCTGGGAAATATTTGCATGGGAACCATCCGACATGCCAGGTATTCCCAGGGAACTCGCTGAGCACGCCCTCAATGTTGACCCGAAAGCCAAACCAGTACAGCAGTCGATGCGCCGGTTTTCTGAGCCAAGAGAAAAGCGATCGGAGAAGAAGTTAGTCGGCTCCGCAAGGCCGGATTCATTCCGGAGCTCAAGGAAGCCGAGTGGGTGGCCAACCTGATACGGGGCGACCTTCGGTCTCCACCGCATCATGTGCGTCAACATCTACACGTCACGCAAAGGTGAATCTTCTCCTTTATGCGTTCCTACAAATGTCTCTCCTGAATGGTATGCTACTTCATCCTACGTCATATGACCATGATAGGTATGCATCGCCGAGTATGGAGGAAGTGGATGACGCCATGGAGGCTCGAGGACTCAAGGTCAACGTCAAGGTCATGGGAAGCATGGAAGAGATCGTCAAGGAGAAGAGGACGCGCCGCGAAGGCCGGCCTGCTGTTCGGGACGACCGGCACGCCGCCCATCTCCACCGGCACCGCCGCCCTACCACTACACCCGAGGATGACGGCCCTGTCGCCCTACCTGCGCCGGCACTACCGCCCCACTGCAAAGAGCATCAAATCTGAACCCTTTATCCCTTTGTATGCCTAAACTACCCCTCCTTTGGTGGCTCCCTATATATAGGCTCCCACCTCTCCCTTCATTAGGTAAAGACATAACTTGAGTGAGAACTTGGCTTATGCCTCCACCATCCCTCCGGGATTAGGGAAACCCCTCCTCTCTTAGACACAAATCTATGAGTTGTATCAAGGCACTCCTTATATGATTTATCTTTCGCACTTGTGATTCTACCGCGGTCTCTCACACGTGTGACTCCATAGATCGTATATCGGTCTTTCTCTCGGGATTCTACCTCGTGTCTCTCCTTGAGGGATTCTATCGTGATAGTGGTTCGGGCTATCGGGAGTAAACCGGAATTGTATCGGGTTGTGTTGCGTGCGTTTGCGTGTGTTCATCGTGTTCTTCGCCGTGTTCTTCGCCGTGTTCTTCGTGTTCTTCCTCTCTCTCGCCTTTCCCTCGGTCAATTCGTGAGATCGGGCAACCCACGTGGCCTTAGGCCGCATCATATGGTATCAGAGCAAAGGTTGCCACGAATTTGACCCTCGAATCTCTCCAATTTCGCCCAAAAATTTTCCCAAAAAATTGCCCCAAAAAATAGCTCGAAATTTGATCTGCGAATTTGTTAAGTTTTTTGTGGTTTTGATCCACTGATTTGGTGTCTTTTGTGCTGATCTACACTTCCCCATCTTTTCCTCTTCAAATTTCATCAAATTTGGCTCCAATTTGAGAATTCCTGATCCGTTTTGGTGAACAACTGTGAAGAACAGATCGAGTTCTTGGCCAACCCGAGCCGGTCAACGCTCGTCCAGATCCGCTCCCGCTCGAGCGCGTTGGCCCCATGCCGCCCCTGGCCCCGCCTCGTCCGCTCGCCTCTGGCCGCTCCTCGATTTCCGCCACCAGCCAACTGCGCCACCACCTCGCTCGCCCACCAGAGCTGCCGGCTGGCCACCATCACCCGCTGCTCCACCCCACGAGGCGCCCCGCTCCCTACCCAGCACGCGCCGCCGCGCCCTGCCAGCCAACCACCACGCCGCCGCGTCCGCCTGATCAGCGCCGCACGCGCCCAGCTCACCTTCCGCCCAAGCCACCGCTCGCCGCCTTGCCCACAGCGCAGCAGCCACGCGCAGCATTGCTCGCCTCCGCCCGCCTTGGCCTTGGCCGCACCAGCAGCCGCACGCGCAGCACTGCTCGCCTCCGCCCGCCTTGGCCGCACCAGCAGCCGCACGCGCTCGCCACCATCCGCTGGTCTTCTCGATTTCCGTGTGCCTAATACTTGCTCCGCTTTGCAATTCCTCTGCCAAAGTACACGCGCGCACAGCAAATTGCTCGCCCGCGCACATAGCGCCCAGCACCAACCGGAGCAAACCGGGCGGCACGCCGGCTGGCCCGGTTGAAACCGGAGCACAGACCGGTGCCATCCGGCCGCAGTCCAGGCACTCTGCCCGAGTTTGGTTCAGTTTTGGTCCACCTTTTTCCCCCAAATCTTGACAACTTTACGGCGCCCGTTTGACTCCAAAATTTTACAGCCATCTCACAATATTGTGAATCTAATTTTGACACCTTTTCCGTAATTTTTGGAACCCAAATTTTGACCGCTCGTTTCGACCCAACTTTTCGGGCATTGACTTAATTTGCTCGGTTTTCGTTTTGGAGTGCCTTTGGTCCGTGAGAACCGCTTCCGCGCCTACATCAACACCGCGACAACGGCATTGGCACCCCGGATTCCGGCGTATCTTCGCCACTTCGACACCACCACTTCGCCATCGCAAGTTCGCGTGCTTGACACCGCCTAACGTCAATAGGTATAACTTGCACCCCTCACCCCTTGTAGCCCCGTTTCTTTCTTGGTGTACCTATCCCATTGAGAGTGGCTTTCCGAGTGTTGCGAAGCATTGCACAAGTGTCACGACCGTGAGAGGGTGTGTGTGCGTTGTGTTGAGCAAAGCTCCGAAGCAAGCTCGGTGAGAAAGATACACAAAAGAAAAAAGTGTGACATATACATAGAAAGAAAAAAAGCTTCTAAGCATAGAAAAAAAAGTGAAAAAAAAGAGAAATATAGAAAAGAGTGTGTGTCCACCGATACCGAGAAGTGCAAAGCTTGTGCGCACTAAGAGAGAAAAGAGAAGAGTGGCATTTGTGCAAATCTTGTTGCTTCCCTCTTATGCAACCGAGCTACCGTCTCTCTTGTGTTGGCGTGACACCGAGCTTATAGTCTTCGTTAGGACCATCTTGTTACTTAGCTCACTTCCTTGGTCGCGCTAACCCCATTGTTCTCCGTTGTGTGTGTTTCCGTGTTTCCTTGACATAGATCACCACTTTTGACATTTGACTTTGGATCTTACCCACATTTGACAATAGACTTTTCCGTTGATCTTTTTCGTTTGCTATCCACCCTTACCCACCACATATAGTGTTTCTTAGCCTTTTGCGTGTGCTTTGAGTGTGTGTGTGACAGTGTGAGTAACCCCGATACATTTCGACTTTGCTCTTGACTTGAACCATTTTTCCGATACTTTCTTGAAAGGTGGGATACTTGTGTAGTTTTTCTTCCACCATACATATACACCGATCCTAGTGAGAGATACACATGATGACCCCACTAGAGCAAGCCGAGATGAGAGCATACTTCGCCGAGCTAGATGCTCGAGAAGCCCAAATGACACCCAAAGAAAAAGTCGAGTGCAACGCATACTTCAAACACCTTGAGAGCAAGAGTGATACACCCCATGAGTCGAGTGAGGATGTTTCGATTTCTAACAAATTAACCTCTACTCCGCTTGTGTTGTCTTCCTCTTTGCTAGGTTGCTCGGACATCGACGACGCCATTGCCATGGAGATGAGGGACTCCACTATATGTGAGATGAGCGACTCCACTATATGTGAGATGAGTGACTCCACTATATGTGAGCTTGATGAGTGCCACCACTTCGAGAGCATGAGCGATACACCAAGTGAGATGAGAGTGGTAGTTGATAGGTCATGTGAGGCCATTTCAAGTTCTAACAACTTACCCTCTACCTCTAGTGTGTTCTCTTGTGTCTCATTAGGTACCACGGATGACGAGACGCCGATCATGGAAAAGATGTACATGGTGCATGAAGATGATGATATCACACCATGCTTGATTGAAGATGAACATGGAGGCCACATCGAGCCTACCACTTCCACAACACCTACCTCATATGAGCGGGACTACAAAGGTACGTATATGGGTGTTAATGATGCCATGATCCCACTAGTGGACATGATGAATTGTGAGTGCATGCATGATGATGATGATACAATTGCTATGTCACATGCTCCGTTCTTATTCCCATGTGATGCTTTGCTTGATAACAATGTTGACCATGTGGAATTACTTGCTTGTGACCATATGACCATGCCATGCTATGAGAGTTTCACGTTCTCTCCTTTTGCTTGCAACTTGTCGAACAATTTCTCTTTCCCATGTGTTGATTGCAATGAGGACATTGATGCTTGTGTTGTGACAACCTTGCCGAACAATTGCTCTTTCCCTAGGTTTGTCGACAACAATGATAAAACTTTGAACATGTTTTGCTCACAATGCTTGCAATATTCTCCCATTAATGCATCCAAAATATTGAACACTTGCTCTTTCAAATGCTTGGTTTGCAATTATGTTAATGTGCTTGTTAGTGAGATTGCCCCCATAGCTCTCTCAAATTTTGGAGACTTTGCATATATCCATGTTGAGCATGTTTCCATGTTTACCCCGCATATTCACCATATCTATTATGATGCATTTCTTAACGCTAATGGTGATGTGCAAAAGAAATGGAACATCATGATGGATGATGTGTTCATATACCATGCACACACGTTGTTCTTGTTGTCTAACATGTGTGTAGGTACCCAAACTCCAATGTCAACCTCGATTGAGCACGAGGTGACAAAAAGAGCTCTTGAGAGCATGATACAAGTGAGCTCCAATGAGTGGTTTCGCCCACACACTTCGACTACACAAGATCTCTCAATGAGAGCACAACGACACTTCGATAAGGTGACCTCCTTCAACTTGCGCTCTCTTGCTATACCCATGGAACTTCGGCTACTCTTTGAATGTTGCTTTGCTTGTCTTGTGCTATTGATAGGGTTCATGATAAGTGATGCCACATTCAAGAGTTGTTGTCAACTCCCACCTCTACCCGGTCATGATGAGTTATCGTCGAGGACGACTCTTTTTCAAGTGGGGGGAGATGATACGGGGCGACCTTCGGTCTCCACCGCATCATGTGCGTCAACATCTACACGTCACGCAAAGGTGAATCTTCTCCTTTATGCGTTCCTACAAATGTCTCTCCTGAATGGTATGCTACTTCATCCTACGTCATATGACCATGATAGGTATGCATCGCTGAGTATGGAGGAAGTGGATGACGCCATGGAGGCTCGAGGACTCAAGGTCAACGTCAAGGTCATGGGAAGCATGGAAGAGATCGTCAAGGAGAAGAGGACGCGCCGCGAAGGCCGGCACTGCCGTTCGGGACGACCGGCACCGTCGCCCATCTCCACCGGCACTGCCGCCCTACCACTACACCTGAGGATGACGGCCCCGTCGCCCTACCTGCGCCGGCACTACCGCCCCACTGCAAAGAGCATCAAATCTGAACCCTTTATCCCTTTGTATGCCTAAACTACCCCTCCTTTGGTGGCTCCCTATATATAGGCTCCCACCTCCCCCTTCATTAGGTAAAGACATAACTTGAGTGAGAACTTGGCTTATGCCTCCACCATCCCTCCGGGATTAGGGAAACCCCTCCTCCCTTAGACACAAATCTATGAGTTGTATCAAGGCACTCCTTATATGATTTATCTTTCGCACTTGTGATTCTACCGCGGTCTCTCACACGTGTGACTCCATAGATCGTATATCGGTCTTTCTCTCGGGGATTCTACCTCGTGTCTCTCCTTGAGGGATTCTATCGTGATAGTGGTTCGGGCTATCGGGAGTAAACCGGAATTGTATCGGGTTGTGTTGCGTGCATTTGCGTGTGTTCATCGTGTTCTTCGCCGTGTTCTTCGTGTTCTTCCTCTCTCCCGCCTTTCCCTCGGTCAATTCGTGAGATCGGGCAACCCACGTGGCCTTAGGCCGCATCACAACCCAGTCATGGTAGCGAAGAAAGACACAACCGCTCTTCGCATGTGTATCGATTACACAAGCCTCAACAAGCATTGCCCTAAGGATCACTTCCCACTGCCTCATATCGATCAGATAGTCGACTCCACTGCAGGGTGTGATCGTCTCTCTTTTCTAGATGCGTACTCCGGTTACAACCAGATCAAGCTCAAGAAGGAAGACCAAGAGTTGACCGCATTCATCACTCCGCACGGCGTTTTTTGCTACAACGTCATGACTTTCGGGTTGAAAAACGCAGGAGCAACCTATCAGCGGTGTATGCAAGCCTGTCTTGGAGAGCAGATTGGAAGGAATATCGAAGTCTACATTGATGATATCGTGGTGAAGACAAAGCGCACGGCCACTCTCATCGAAGATTTACGGGAAACTTTCGACAACCTCGACAGGTATAAAATCAAGCTGAACCCGAAGAAATGTTTCTTCGGGGTGCCAGGAGGACAAGTGCTCGGGTACTTCATTTCAGCCAGAGGGATAGAGGCTAATCCCTTAAAGATCAAAGCTATTCTCGACATGGAGCCGCCAAAGAATTTGCACCAAGTGCAGCAATTGGCAGGACGGCTGGCAGCACTCAGTAGGTTCATTGCCAAGATGGGAAAGAAAGCTTTGCCCTTCTACAGCCTGATGAAGAAGTCAGAAAAATTTGAGTGGACAGACGAGGCGCAGGAATCTTTTGACAATCTTAAGAAGATCTTATCGACATCTCCGGTACTCGTAACCCCACATGACAAGGAAACATTGCTCATGTACATAGCAGCAACAGTGCAAGTCTTCAGAAGCGTCCTAGTCGTTGAACGAGAGGAGGCAGGAAAAGTTCACGGCGTGCAAAGGCCCGTTTACTACCTCAGCAAAGTACTCACACCAGCAAAACAGAGATATCCTCACCATATGCGGTATGGAGGACGGCTCGCAAGCTACGCCACTATTTCACGGAGCATCCGATCATTGTCGTAAGCGAGGCACCATTGAAGAATATACTCACTAACCCAGAAGATACGGGTCGAGTGTCCCAATGGGCCATCGAGATAGCGCCACACGACATAACCTACGTCAACCGGAAGGCAATTAAATTTCAAGTCCTCCCAGATTTTGTGGCGGACTGGATCTAGTCACAAACACCGGCAGCACCCGACATGTCTGGTTTGTGGACAATGTATTTTGACGGATCTCAGCGGAGCACAGGCGCAGGAGCAGGGGAGATACTGATATCGCCACAAGGGGACAAGATGAAGTACATCCTACGTATGGATTTCTCCTTGCCGACAAATAATGAAGCAGAGTATGAAGCGCTGTTGCACGGAATGAAGATGGCAAAGGCATGTGGAGCAACTCGCCTGGAGATTTATGGAGACTCGAACCTGGTGGTACAACAGTCGATGAATTTATGCGACGCGGTCAGCGACAACATGATCGCCTACCGTCAATTGTACCAGAACATGGAAGGCAAATTTGAAGGGTGCGAACTTAAGCATATCGACAGAGCCAGCAACGAGGAAGCCGACGCTCTGGCGAACATTGGATCCACGTGTTCCCCCATACCAGACGGAGTATTTTACGAAGTTATCACTCAGCGATCAATAAAGGAGAAAACGTTGGCACCCCCAAAATCATCGGCTGATGATTCATAGGCTAGCTTGCAGCAAAACATCGAAGAACCTCCATCTCGACCTACAGAGCAGGTCCTCCTCCTTGAACCACTATGGACCAAACCCTTTCTAGCATACCTGATAGAGCAGCAACTGCCGGAGGATCCAGTGGAAGCCAGAAGGATTCTGAGACGGTCAAAAGCCTTCACCGTGGTAAACGGAGAACTCTACAAACGTAGTATCTCTGGCATTTTTCAAAGGTGCATCGCCATCAACGACGGAAAGGCTCTACTACGCAAGATACATGAAGGAACCTGCGGGCACCACGCAAGCAGCAGGGCCCTTGTGGCGAAAGCTTTCAGAGCAGGATTTTACTGGCCGACGGCAGCATCGGATGCACGGGACCTGGTCATGAAATGCGACCCTTGTCAACATTTTGCACCAAGACCTCACGCTCCCGCAACAGATCTGATGACGATACCACTCGCGTGTCCCTTCACACAGTGGGGACTCGATCAGGTCGGGCCGCTGCCGAGGTCATCACCTGGGGGTCACACGTATCTACTGGTCGCAGTCGACAAGTTTACCAAATGGATCGAGGCTGTACCTATTTGAAATCAGAAAGCCGAAACCGCCGTCCAGTTCTTCAAAGGAATAACTTGTCGATTTGGCATGCCTCATAGTATCGTCACAGACAACGGAACTAATTTTGACTCCAAAAAGTTCCGAAAGTTTTACAATGATGGTGGCATTAAGCTAAAATTCGCATCGGTGGCGCATCCCCAGACCAACGGCCAGGTCGAAATGATCAATGGTCTCATCGGAGACGGCCTCAAGAAACGCCTTACGGGTGCAGCTGGAGCCTGGGTCGAAGAATTACCATCTATGCTTTGAAGTTTGTGTACTACACCCAATTGGTCAACCCAGTACACCCCATTCTTCTTGATGTACGGAGCCGAAGTAGTTTTGCCAGCCGATGTTCGGTTCGAAGCCCCTCGGGTGACCGCGTACACGGAAGCTACTTCCAACATCGCGCTGCAGGATGCCGTAGACCTCCTTGACGAAGCTCGGGATATTGCCTTGGCAAGAACAACGGTGTATCAGCAGGCGCTAAGAAATTATCACAGTCGACGAATACGCAATCGAAGCTTCAATGTTGGAGATATGGTACTGCGATTGAAGCAAGAGATACCTTTGAAGCTCGAATCTCCATGGGAAGGGCCGTTCATCATCACTAAAGTGATACCAGGAGGAGCTTATCGGCTCAAGAATCCAGCTTCGGGAAAAGACGTTGAAAATCCATGGAACGTTGCACATTTGCGACGATTCTACGCATAGGATATAATTATCCCCTTCCTGTTATTTGGCAGCTCCTAAGCTTGTCTTATGTTATGAATAAAATTCTGATCAGGTTTTTTTACCTTTATTGTTCCAGGCCTCATCATCTGAACAAATTGTTCGGGGCCCTTGTCATTGGCTCTTACTCCCATCGGGAGCGCTGGCAAGAAACACGCTCAGTGTCGTTAATTAAATACTCCCATCGGGAGCTAAGGTTAATGACACACAACAACCCATCCAAGCCTCGAGAAAATACGCAAGTGCTGCAGTCGATGGACCTACTATCACAAACAAGGCTCAAACCAGTGCACCGCGTGACGAAGCCAAGCGTCTAAATCCCTCGATTATTCAACGGGTGTTGCTCTTACAGAACTTACGTATCGACTCCGCAATAAACTTGCAATTACAACGGAGTCGTCGGGTGAGCAGGTTGACTTGATCACTCAGCCGCCCCCGACAAAAAATTGTCAGTCGAATTAGCAAATTCACCAAAAGTACATGATGTACAAAACACAAATTAAACTTATATGAGATTATCCCTTGCAGGTACAAGGTCATTACATACATATGAATGCATAAATTCATGGCAGGTTTCTTTGGTCCTCTCGGGCCTTCAGATCCCTCTCAATACCTGTTTCCATCCGAGAGATGATAGTATATGCAGGATTTCTAGCAATATCGTAATACTGGTCTAAACTCCTATTGGTGTTTGCTATGGCCTCCAAATCTAAGGTCGTATGACACGCCAACACTGAAGCAAGGGCAAGTTCAGCGCCGGCCAGGAGCTCTTTTCGCACCAACAGTTGAATCCTTTCAGGGGTCTTGAATCGAGTAAACAGGGCAGACAAGGTTTCGGGTGCTTGATCCAGAGGAAACAATGTTCTCCAGACCATCGAGAGATGAGCATGGAACTTGTCAAAATAGTAGTGCACCTTCTCTGCTCGATGTTCAAATTTGGCCACGGCAACAGCCTTCGGTAGGTGGGACCACAACTCATGCTTCGGGTGAGCGACATCGGTCATCGCCTCGATCTTTTCATGGATCCTCTTGTTTTCCTCTGATTCGTCAGAAGCTACGACTGTCGAGAGGCGAAAATCAGCTAAAGCATATTCAAGCTTCGATAAAAAATCAGCGGATGGATAGACACTTACAACTCAAGCTTTCGGTAGCGACACTGAGACGGCCGAGAGCGTGTTGTTCAATTGCAGTGGCGATCTCACTCTTTCTTTTCACCAACGCTGCCATCACGTGAAGGGTGGTAATGTCTTTGTTCAATCGAGATATTTGATCACGTAAACGACGAACAAGATCGGATTCATCGCTAGTCGAAGGATTTAAAGAAGGAGCGGCACGCGAAGAAGACGAAGGAATCTGCAGCACAATCCTCAGTTCAGAATAGCGTTGATAAAAACTCCCATCGGGAGCGCAGGAGCATATATATTACATTCAAAAGATAGTTGGTGCTGGCAACATAGCTGGAATAAAACATGGTTGGGTTAAACTGTATCAGGCCTTAATTACAACTGGCAAAGCAATCATTCATTCAAGGAAGAGCTGATGATGAACCAGGGGTAGCTTCAGGCGCAACTTTGGTCTTCGCCTCGTCAACCAGCTTGAGGAGTTGATTAGCACATGTTACTGCCGATTGTTTGAAGGGCTCAAGATTGATTAAGCAATTGTTGTCATCTACAGTGCCTTAGACAACTTTTCTAGCTCAGAGCCCAGCCCATGACCCATCAGCAGCTGGAAAGTAAGTATCGCTCCAAACAAACGGGAACGACGTTTTAATACATCCACAGGCTCAGAAGGGTCGACGAGGAAAGCGTCTGCCATCTCGCCAAGAGTCTTGTCCTGCTTCATCTTTGGGAATATCATCGAGAATAACCTCGACAATGCTCCCTTGGTTCTTTGCAAAAGTCCGAGAACTTGGACGTTGGACTCAGCAGCGAGTGACAAGGCGTCAGACATGGAATCCTCCCGAAGCTTGCGAGCCCGATTGATGGTTATATCAGCAGCACCTGGAAGAAGATAGATAAGCAACCTGGAGGAAAGTACTGAAAAAAGTATATGCGCCGAAGAACTTACCCAATAAATTCGCAATGGATTCACGGAGGATGCCTTCTTTTTCATCGGCTGCGACTGCAGCCTCGCGTCTGGCATCTTGCTCATCCTTCATTTTTTGCTTCAGCTTCTTCAGTTCATCCTTCAGCAAGATGTTTTCATTTTTAGCACCAGCTGCAAGCCTGTTGGCCTCCAGCACCTGGTCAGCCGAAGTTTTGACGGTCTTTCGAAGATGAGCGTTTTCAGACTCCAGACGGGTGAATTGCTCAGCAAAATTTGCCACAGCGTCAACTGTGGCATAAATCGGCTACGAGGCAAAGGGTCAAGAAACCTCAGTCGAATATGGAAATTCATCGGAAGCCAAGTCGGATACATCACTTACATGGTCGCGAGCAGCCGATGGAGCGAGAGCGTTGCCAGAAGGGATAACTTTCGACACCGGAATCTTCTCTACGGTCGTTCGTGCAGGCGGCGTCGATTTGGCAGGCGAAGGATTTGGCTCCTTGGCTGACTCAGATTTCCCGAAGGATAACTTAGCTCTCTTTGCGAGAGGAACATCGTCGTCATCGTTAGAACTGCTTGAAAAGCAAGGATGTTCATCATGCAGAATGAAAGGAAGCTGATTATGAAAGGAAAGATAAATACTCACAGGTCTAAGTCATCCTCGATAGCAAAAAATCTTGTTGAACTTTTGGCGGCAGGGGAGGCGATGCAGTTTCATCGGCATCATTATCTTGTCCGCTGGGGCTCGATTCAGCCGTTGTAATCAGGTCCTCATTTATTCTTTTGCACCGCCTGCTCCTGGTAAGGACATCGTCCTCTGGGGCTTCGTCTTCCTGGACGTCGCTATCTTCAAGAATGTGCTGAGCATCCTCGGTCCCCTCGGAGTCATCATCATCCTCTGGTTCCACACCACTTTCGGGTGTGGGAGGATAACATTGAGCCACGGTGGAGGCCTGTTAATGGAAGAGGAATTAGTGAAGGATTGAGGAACAGCGCAAGTATAGTAATAAAATCAAATGCAATAAAAGCTACCTCAGCCGGAAGGTGTTTGAGATCATATGGAGAGCGGGCAGAGGCCAGGACAATGACGTCCTTCATGTTGTAGCATGTAAGACGCCGCACTTCATCACGGAGGTCTTCATCCGACAGGTCGACAGAGCTTACTCTCGATGCATCACCCTTCCCGTTGTACATCCACAATTGATGGGGCCGGGACATCAATGGGTCCCCACGTCAACGAAACCACGTTTCAGGAACACTCAAACTACCTCAGTGCCGCACATCGTCAAGCCTCCCGCGTTCTTCAGGTCAACAACTTGCTCGAACAACTTGTCGGATGTAGCGCTTTCGTCGGGAGACAAGGTGTTGCGCCAAGATTTCTTCGGCTGAGCCACTAGGACATCTTTAAACGGACGAAGGTTGGAACGCCGCCCAGACACCGGAGTGTCTCGCAGATAGAACCATTTGTGACGCTAGCACTGGACTAATTCTTTCATCGGGAAGTTGAAGTAATCAACTTCCTTTCTAACAACGAAACCAACGCCACCAACAACGGGGGGCCCATTGTTGTCATTATGACGCTTGACATAGAAAATTTTCCTCCAAAGACCCCAGTGGGGATCAATGCCAAGGAAAGCCTCGCAGACGGTGATAAAGATGGAAAGATGGAGAATGGAATTTGGGGTCAGCTGCCTGATGCGTGTAATTGACACGTCCGTTGGGAACCCCAAGAGGAAGGTGTGATGCGCACAGCGGCAAGTTTCCCTCAGTAAGAAACCAAGGTTTAATCGAACCAGTAGGAGTCAAGAAGCACGTTGAAGGTTGATGGCGGCGGGATGTAGTGCGGCGCAACACCGGAGATTCCGGCGCCAACGTGGAACCTGCACAACACAACCAAAGTACTTTGCCCCAACGAAACAGTGAGGTTGTCAATCTCACCGGCTTGCTGTAACAAAGGGTTAACCGTATTGTGTGGAAGATGATTGTTTGCGAGAGAAAACAGTAAAACAAGTATTGCGACAGATTTGTATTTCGAGTATAAAAGAATGGACCGGGGTCCACAGTTCACTAGAGGTGTCTCTCCCATAAGATAAAAGCATGTTGGGTGAACAAATTACAGTCGGGCAATTGACAAATAGAGAGAGCATAACAATGCACATACATGTCATGATAAGTACAGTGAGATTTAATTGGGCATTACGACAAAGTACATAGACCGCCATCCAACTGCATCTATGCCTAAAAAGTCCACCTTCAGGTTATCGTCCGAACCCCTTCCAGTATTAAGTTGTAAAACAACAAACAATTGCATTAAGTATGGTGCGTAATGTAATCAATAACTACATCCTCGGACATAGCATCAATGTTTTATCCCTAGTGGCAACAACACAACACAACCTTAGGGGTTTCTGTCACTCCCCCAGGTGTCAATGCAGGCATGAACCCACTATCGAGCATAAATACTCCCTCTTGGAGTTACTAGCATCAACTTGGCCAGAGCCTCTACTAATAACAGAGAGCATGCAAGATCATAAACAACACATATGTAATAACTTGATAATTAACATAACATGGTATTCTCTATCCATCGGATCCCGACAAACACAACATAGAGTATTACGGATAGATGATCTTGATCATGTTAGGCAGCTCACAAGATCCAACAATGAAGCACAATGAGGAGAATACAACCATCTAGCTACTGCTATGGACCCATAGTCCAGGGGTGAACTACTCACTCATCACTCCGGAGGCGACCATGGCGGTGTAGAGTCCTCCGGGAGATGAATCCCCTCTCCGGCGGAGTGCCGGAGGAGATCTCCGAATCCCCGAGATGGGATTGGCGGCGGCGTCTCGGTAAGGTTTTCCGTATCGTGGTTTTTCGCCTCGGGGGTTTCGCGACGGAGGCTTTAAGTAGGCGGAAGGGCAACGTGGGGGGCCACACGGGGCCCCACACTACAGGTCGGCGCGGCCAAGGGCTGGGCCGCGCCGCCCTATAGTGTCGGCCCCTCGTGGCCCCACTTCGACTCCTCTTCGGTCTTCTGGAAGCTTCGTGGCAAAATAGGACCCTGGGTCTTGATTTCGTCCAATTCCGAGAATATTTCGTTACTAGGATTTCTGAAACCAAAAACAGCAGAAAACAGAAACTGGCTCTTCGGCATCTTGTTAATAGGTTAGTTCCAGAAAATGCACGAATATGACATAAAGTGTGCATAAAACATGTAGGTATCATCAATAATGTGGCATGGAACATAAGAAATTATCGATACGTTGGAGACGTATCAGCATCCCCAAGCTTAGTTCTGCTCGTCCCGAGCAGGTAAAACGATAACAAAGATAATTTCTGAAGTGACATGCCATTCATAACCTTGATCATACTATTTGTAAACATATGTAATGAATGCAGCGATCAAAACAATGGTAATGACATGAGTAAACAAGTGAATCATAAAGCAAAGACTTTTCATGAATAGTACTTCAAGACAAGCATCAATAAGTCTTGCATAAGAGTTAACTCATAAAGCAATAAATCAAAGTAAAGGTATTGAAGCAACACAAAGGAAGATTAAGTTTCAGCGGTTGCTTTCAACTTGTAACATGTATATCTCATGGATAATTGTCAACATAGAGTAATATAACAAGTGCAATATGCAAGTATGTAGGAATCAATGCACAGTTCACACAAGTGTTTGCTTCTTGAGGTGGAGAGAGATAGGTGAACTGACTCAACATAAAAGTAAAAAGAATGGTCCTTCAAAGAGGAAAGCATCGATTGCTATATTTGTGCTAGAGCTTTTATTTTGAAAACATGAAACAATTTTGTCAACGGTAGTAATAAAGCATATGAGTTATGTAAATTATATCTTACAAGTTGCAAGCCTCATGCATAGTATACTAATAGTGCCCGCACCTTGTCCTAATTAGCTTGGACTACCGGATCTTTGCGATGCACATGTTTTAACCAAGTGTCACAATGGGGTACCTCCATGCCACCTGTACAAAGGTCTAAGGAGAAAGCTCGCATTTTGGATTTCTCGCTTTTGACTATTCTCAACTTAGACATCCATACCGGGACAACATGGACAACAGATAATGGACTCCTCTTTAATGCATAAGCATGTGGCAACAATTATTATTCTCATATGAGATTGAGGATATATGTCCAAAACTGAAACTTCCACCATGAATCATGGCTTTAGTTAGCGGCCCAATGTTCTTCTCTAACAATATGCATGCTCCAACCATTAAGGTGGTAGATCTATCTTACTTCAGACAAGACGGACATGCATAGCAACTCACATGATATTCAACAAAGAATAGTTGATGGCGTCCCCAGAAAACATGGTTATCGCACAACAAGCAACTTAATAAGAGATAAAGTGCATAAGTACATATTCAATACCACAATAGTTTTTAAGCTATTTGTCCCATGAGCTATATATTGCAAAGGTGAATGATGGAATTTTAAAGGTAGCACTCAAGCAATTTAGTTTGGAATGGCGGATAAATACCATGTAGTAGGTAGGTATGGTGGACACAAATGGCATAGTGGTTGGCTCAAGTATTTGGGATGCATGAGAAGTATTCCCTCTCGATACAAGGTTTAGGCTAGCAAGGTTATTTGAAACAAACTCAAGGATGAACGGTGCAGCAAAACTCACATAAAAGACATATTGTAAACATTATAAGACTCTACACCGTCTTCCTTGTTGTTCAAAACTCAATACTAGATATTATCTAGACTCTAGAGAAACCAAATATGCAAACCAAATTAGCAAGCTCTAAGTGTTTCTTCATTAATGGGTGCAAAGTATATGATGCAAGAGCTTAAACATGAGCACAACAATTGCCAAGTATCAAATTATCCAAGACATTTTAGAATTACTACATGTAGTGTTTTCCAATTCCAACCATATAACAATTTAACGAAGAAGAAACTTCGCCATGAATACTATGAGTAGAGCCTAAGGACATACTTGTCCATATGCTACAGCGGAGCGTGTCTCTCTCCCACAAAGTGAATGCTAGGATCCATTTTATTCAAACAAAACAAAAACAAAAACAAACCGACGCTCCAAGCAAAGTGCATAAGATGTGACGGAATAAAAATATAGTTTCAGGGGAGGAACCTGATAATGTTGTCGATGAAGAAGGGGATGCCTTGGGTATCCCCAAGCTTAGACGCTTGAGTCTTCTTAGAATATGCAGGGGTGAACCACCGGGGCATCCCCAAGCTTAGAGCTTTCACTCTCCTTGATCATATTGCATCATACTCCTCTCTTGATCCTTGAAAACTTCCTCCACACCAAACTCGAAACAACTCATTAGAGGGTTAGTGCACAATAAAAATTCACATGTTCAGAGGTGACACAATCATTCTTAACACTTCTGGACATTGCATAAAGCTACTGGACATTAATGGATCAAAGAAATTCATCCAACATAGCAAAAGAGGCAATGCGAAACAAAAGGCAGAATCTGTCAAAACAGAACAGTCCGTAAAGATGGATTTTATTAGGACACCAGACTTGCTCAAATGAAAATGCCCAAATTGAATGAAAGTTGCGTACATATCTGAGGATCATGCACGTAAATTGGCTTAATTTTCTGAGTTACCTACAGGGAGGTAGACCCAGATTCGTGACAGCAAAGAAATCTGGAACTGCGCAGTAATCCAAATCTAGTACTTACTTTACTATCAAAGACTTTACTTGGCACAACAAAACATAAAACTAAGATAAGGAGAGGTTGCTACAGTAGTAAACAACTTCCAAGACTCAAATATAAAACAAAAATACTGTAGTAAAAACATGGGTTGTCTCCCATAAACGCTTTTCTTTAACGCCTTTCAGCTAGGCGCAGAAAGTGTATATCAAGTATTATCGAAGGGTGAAGCATCGATATCATAAGCTCCCCCATTTGTAGTGGTACTAAGGGCTTTGTCAATTTTAGGCCTATAATAATATTTCTTTGGTTTAGGCACTTTAGAGACATACATAAACTTTTGCTCCTTTCCCACATAAGCTTTCTCTCTAAAACTGTAAAGATGAAAAGGTTGAACCCAAGGTTCCCATAGCTTTTTCAAGTTCGCCAATCCTATTAATTTGGTTATCATGGTCAACACAAGTTCCTAGGACATTAATTCTTTCATCAATTCCTCCTAAGGATTTATCAAGTTTGTCAGTTTTATCAAGTAACATCTCCAACTTAGTTTCAACACTAAATTTTTTCTCTATGGTTTCCAGTTTTTTCATAACATCCTCAAGGGAGGTTTCAATTTTAATCTCATTAACAGGTGGTGCTCCAAATAAACTCTCGATAATGCAACTAGCTTCTAAAGCGGGAGTGCCTAGGAAGTTACCTCCCGCGAGACAATCAAGAACATATCTATTCCAGCTAGAGATACCAACATAAAAATTCCTGAGTAGGATAGTGGTGGAGTGTTTCTTAGTACACCTATTATGGGCATCACTAATTCTGTACCAAGCATCTTTTAAACATTCTCCCCCTTGTTGCTTAAACGAACGAACTTCAACTTCAGGATTACTCATTTTAACAGTAGTAAATAAAGCAAACTGGATAAAGTGAATGCAAGTAAACTAATTTTTTTTGTGTTTTTGATATAGAGTGCAAGACAGTAAATAAAGTAAAGCTAGCAACTAATTTTTTTGTGTTTTGATATAATGCAGCAAACAAAGTAGTAAATAAAATAAAGCAAGACAAAAACAAAGTAAAGAGATTGAGAAGTGGAGACTCTCCCCTTGCAGCGTGTCTTGATCTCCCCGGCAACGGCGCCAGAAATTTGCTTGATGCGTGTAATTGACACGTCCGTTGGGAACCCCAAGAGGAAGGTGTGATGCGCACAGCGGCAAGTTTCCTTCAGTAAGAAACCAAGGTTTAATCGAACCAGTAGGAGTCAAGAAGCACGTTGAAGGTTGATGGCGACGGGATGTAGTGCGGCGCAACACCAGAGATTCCGGTGCCAACGTGGAACTCGCACAACACAACCAAAGTACTTTGCCCCAACGAAACAGTGAGGTTGTCAATCTCACCGGCTTGCTGTAACAAAGGGTTAACCGTATTGTGTGGAAGATGATTGTTTGCAGAGAAAACAGTAAAACAAGTATTGCAGCAGATTTGTATTTCAAGTATAAAAGAATGGACCGGGGTCCACAGTTCACTAGAGGTGTCTCTCCCATAAGATAAAAGCATGTTGGGTGAACAAATTACAGTCGGGCAATTGACAAATAGAGAGAGCATAACAATGCACATACATGTCATGATAAGTACAGTGAGATTTAATTGGGCATTACGACAAAGTACATAGACCGCCATCCAACTGCATCTATGCCTAAAAAGTCCACCTTCAGGTTATCGTCCGAACCCCTTCCAGTATTAAGTTGTAAAACAACAGACAATTGCATTAAGTATGGTGCGTAATGTAATCAATAACTACATCCTCGGACATAGCATCAATGTTTTATCCCTAGTGGCAACAAGCACAACACAACCTTAGGGGTTTCGTCACTCCCCAGGTGTCAATGCAGGCATGAACCCACTATCGAGCATAAATACTCCCTCTTGGAGTTACTAGCATCAACTTGGCCAGAGCCTCTACTAATAACGGAGAGCATGCAAGATCATAAACAACACATATGTAATAACTTGATAATTAACATAACATGGTATTCTCTATCCATCGGATCCCGACAAACACAACATAGAGTATTACGGATAGATGATCTTGATCATGTTAGGCAGCTCACAAGATCCAACAATGAAGCACAATGAGGAGAAGACAACCATCTAGCTACTGCTATGGACCCATAGTCCAGGGGTGAACTACTCACTCATCACTCCGGAGGCGACCATGGCGGTGTAGAGTCCTCCGGGAGATGAATCCCCTCTCCGGCAGGGTGCCGGAGGAGATCTCCAGAATCCCCCGAGATGGGATTGGCGGCGGCGGCGTCTCGCAAGGTTTTCCGTATCGTGGTTTTTCGCCTCGGGGTTTCGCGACGGAGGCTTTAAGTAGGCGGAAGGGAAACGTGGGGGCCACACGGGGGCCCCACACTACAGGTCGGCGCGGCCAAGGGCTGGGCCGCGCCGCCCTATAGTGTCGGCCCCTCGTGGCCCCACTTCGACTCCTCTTCGGTCTTCTGGAAGCTTCGTGGCAAAATAGGACCCTGGGTCTTGATTTCGTCCAATTCCGAGAATATTTCGTTACTAGGATTTCTGAAACCAAAAACAGCAGAAAACAGACAATCGGCTCTTCGGCATCTTGTTAATAGGTTAGTTCCAGAAAATGCACGAATATGACATAAAGTGTGCATAAAACATGTAGGTATCATCAATAATGTGGCATGGAACATAAGAAATTATCGATACGTTGGAGACGTATCACTGCCAGAGCTGGATCCCATAGAAGAAAAGAAGAGAACAGAGAAATTCGTGGGCAGGAAGAGAAAGCTCGCGAAACAGAAAGGCGACGAACTTAACTGTAAATCCCTTCGGGGGATTTGGGCGAGAAGTAGCACCTGGAAGACGGATGTCATCATCGGACGGGGAGATGAGACCGAGGGTGCGCAGCTTGTTCACCTCGCGGTTGGAAATGGTGGAGGCGCCCCAATCGCGGCTAACCTTGGTTGCGCCTGAGGCGCTGGTGCTCTTCTTCTTGCCCATGGCGCTCGGAGTTCTTGAGGGAAGGAACAGAGGTGGAAAGAAAGGCTGGGGAAGAAGATGAGCAGTGTGGAAACGTGAAAAGTGAAAACAATGGGAAGGCTCCCTATTTATGCCACCGGAGTGATGGGAAATCGTGGCCATAACTCCAAAGACATCGTGGGAGGTGGACGAGATCTAGTCGTACACGTGTCGCTCCAGATGAGAACGGAACCGGCGGCCCATTATTCCCACGATGTGCGAAAATCGAGGAGGCGCCTCGGTCAGTGTGCATGCACCAGTCATTTCCTGAAAACTGCCCGCGCAGAACTAGGGTGGGCCCATCAGGTGACGTCTTGTCAATCAAACCACAGCAGTGGTTGCGTCATCAGTGACATCGTGAAGCTCACCGAAAGCATCTGAAGAAAAACGAAAAGCATCGAGTAGTCAACTTGAGTCTATGCACGGATCGCAAGCATCCGCACGTAGACTCGGGGGCTACTCCCATCGGGAGCGCTAGACGCGCACCCGATAAACGTGAACTCGAAGATATTCCTGTGAAGAAATATTTGAAGAAAAGCTCAGCTCGAGTCTGCACCCGGTCACAAGCGCCCGTGCCTAGACTCGGGGGCTACTCCCATCGGGGGCGCTAGACGCGCACCCGATGAAACTTTTTTGCACTCCAAGATCATGCCCGGGGACTTGATTCTGTGTAGGGTAACGTTGTTTTGCCATCGGCAGTTAACCAGCAAAGCTGTGCACGTTACTCAATATCCTTTACGTGTTAAAACCATACTGAAAAATACAAGCCCCGATACAAATGTATCGAGTGACCTATGAAGACCTGCAGAAAACTTCGGCAGAAGAAGACGTTCGAGTAGCACAACTTGAGTCTACGCATGGATCGCAAGCATCCGCACCTAGACTCGGGGGCTACTCCCATCGGGAGCGCTGGACACGCACTCGATAGGAGAAGATGATGATGTTGCAAGATGGACAAGAACAATCAAGGGAGAAGAACGTTCGGTGGAGGCATGCTTTAGTCTCTACCCGAGAAATCTTCGGCTAGACACTCGGGGACTACTGACGTGGGCATTACCCTTCGGGTAACCGACATTGCCCTATCTTGTGCGGCCCAACTGGAGGCCCATAAAGATACCCGAAGGGAAGGTGGGCCACTAGGACGATACTAGAGAGGATTCCTTGAAGAACAAGACGAAGAAAAGCTGAACAAGGAAAGTTTAGAGCTAGGTCTTTTGTAAACCTAGTCATACCCGGACAAATCTCTTGAGACCTGGCCTCCTATATAAGGGCCAGGAGAGGGGCTGCTGAGGGACACAATCAATCTTGGCAACTTTAGCCACCATAAACTTAGAGTTAGGTCGCCGTAGCACTTAGCCTCTCGACGAGATCACAGTCGAAACCTTCGGCACCCCATTGTAAACCCGATATTATCATAATCAAGATCAGACAGGCAGGACGTAAGGGTTTTACCTCATCGAGGGCCCCGAACCTGGGTAAATCGCTCTCCCCGCTTGTCTGTTAACCGATGTCTCGTGTCAGCCTACAGGATTCCATCAATCCTAAGCCCCAATCGGAGGGCATTGCCGAGGAGTACCCTCGACATGCAGCGTGGACGTGTTCGTGAGTCACTTCAGATTACAATGCAACGTTTCTTACATGGTTTGAAGTATAATATCAAGGGCATTGTTCGTCATCACACCTACAATAATATGAATCAACTGCTACATCATGCAAGAGAAGCTGAAGCACAGTTAGCTAAAGAAGCGCAAATCAAAGGTCGTGCTACGGGAGCTGGGCGATTCACGTTTAGGGTGCCCCATCTACGGCGTCGGCACCATCTTCGCGCCCCGCACCTTTTCCTACTTCGTCTAGCAAGCCGGTCTCCAATGTGTCGAACACAAAGAAGTCTGAACCTACTGCAAGTGGAAGTGGTTCTAGCATGTGTACGGCACGCAACAACGATACGAACTGTCATACATGTGGTGGCAAGGGTCACTTCAAGAGAGATTGTCCTAACCGTAAAGTCATGATCATTAATGACAACGATGAGTATGAGACTGGAGATGATGCTGATCCGGATGCTCCAGAAGATGATGATTATGACAATGATGGTGTAGATGCTTTTCTGTCTGAAGCTTGCACTATTGTTGTGTCACAGCGTGCTCTTAATGTGCAGCCAAGTGCATCTACTCAACACTGCAATTTGTTCCAAACAAAGGCACTAGTTGGTCCTGATAAAGCTTGCAAGGTCATTATTGATGGAGGGAGTTGTCGCAATCTAGCAAGCAAGGAGTTGTGTGCCAAGCTGAAACTGAAGTATCTACCGCACCCGCATCCATATTATATTTAGTGGTTGAGTGATAATGGTGAGATGAAGGTAAACCACATGGTGCGTGTTGATTTTGAGATTGGATCGTATAAGGATTCCATTGATTTTGATGTGGTTCCTATGATGGTGTGTGATGACCCACAAGTATAGGGGATCGCAACAGTCTTCGAGGGAAGTAAAACCCAATTTATTGATTCGACACAAGGGGAGACAAAGAATACTTGAAAGCCTTAACAGCGGAGTTGTCAATTCAGCTGCACTGGAAACAGACTTGCTCGCAAGAGTTTATCGATAGTAACAGTTTTATAGCGATAGCAGTAGTGAAATAACAGCGAGCGAGTAACAAAGACAAGCAGTAGTGATTTTAGTAAACAAGCAGGATTAAAATACTGTAGGCACGGGGACGGATAACGGGCGTTGCATGGATGAGAGAAACTCATGTAACAATCATAGCAGGGCATTTGCGAGATAATAATAAAACGGTGTCCAAGTACTAATCAATCAATAGGCATGTGTTCCAATTATAGTCGTACGTGCTCGCAATGAGAAACTTGCACAACATCTTTTGTCCTACCAGCCGGTGGCAGCCGGGCCTCAAGGGAAACTATCTGGATATTAAGGTACTCCTTTTAATAGAGTACCGGAGCAAAGCATTAACACTCCGTGAACACATGTGATCCTCACATCGCTACCATTCCCTCCGGTTGTCCCGATTTCTGTCACTTCGGGGCCATTGGTTCCGGACAGCGACATGTGTATACAACTTGCGGGTAAGACCATAAACAATGAATATCATGATGAAATAATAACATGTTCAGATCTGAGATCATGGCACTCGGGCCCTAGTGACAAGCATTAAGCATAACAAGTTGCAACAATATCATAAAAGTACCATCTACGGACACTAGGCACTATGCCCTAACAATCTTATGCTATTACATGACCAATCTCATCCAATCCCTACCATCCCCTTCGGCCTACAGCGGGGGAATTACTCACACATGGATGGGGGAAACATGGCTGGTTGATGTAGAGGCGTCGGTGGTGATGATGGCGATGATCTCCTCCAATTCCTCGTCCCGGCGGAGTGCCAGAACGGAGACTTCTGGCTCCCGAGACGGAGTTTCGCGATGTGGCGGCGTTCTGGAGGGTTTCTGGCGACTTCCACTTCTCCCCGTGCGTTTTTAGGTCGAGGCGAATAAGTAGTCCGAAGGAGGGCGTCGGAGGCCGGCCGAGGGGGCCACACCATAGGGCCGCGCGGGCCCCCCCTAGGCCGCGCCGCCTTATGGTGTGGGGCCCTCGGGCCTCCACTTGATTTGTCCTTCTGGCTCCGTCAGATTCCGGGAAAATAGGGCCTTCCGTCAAAATCCCGAGGTTTTTCCCGAAAGTTGGATTTCGCACAAAAACGAGACACCGGAACAGCTTCGCTCGAAAACAGCGTTAGTCCGTGTTAGTTGCATCCAAAATACACAAATTAGAGGCAAAACAATAGCAAAAGTGTTCGGGAAAGTAGATACGTTTTGGACGTATCAACTCCCCCCAAGCTTAGCTTATTGCTTGTCCTCAAGCAATTCAGTTAACAACTGAGCGATAAAAGAACTTTCACGAACACATTTGCTCATATGATGTATATATTCTCATGATATGGCTAATACTTAGACAGTTCATAATAAGGTACATGCAAATAAGATCATCTAACAGCTATGTCAATCATGAAGAGGTACCAACAATTAATAATAAGCATCATGAATCATGTATATAAGCAGGATTGCAATGTTCATAAGAGAGTATGATAAAGTGGTATCTCGCTTGCTCGTATTTGATCGGCAAAACATAAATGCCCGGGCACCTCCGGAGTTCATAGAAAGACTAGAAGTAGTGATTGTCAAAGATAAAAGCATCAAAGTTATACCACAATCAATCATATTTTGAGACAAGCATATTATACTAAGAATGACAGTTGTGGTCTCAAGAAAGTGCTCAAAGAAAGGATGGACACACAACATAAAAGTAAAAGATTGACCCTTCGCAGAGGGAAGCAGGGATTAACATGCGCTAGAGCTTTTCATTTGTAAAGCGAGAGTAAAATTATTTTGAGAGGTGTTTGTTGTTGTCAACGAATGGTAATGGGTACACCAACTACCTCGCCAACCGGACTTTCAAGAGCGGCTCCCATGAATTATTTGTATTTTTATGTGGCACTCCTTCCAACCTTTCTTACACAAACCATGGCTAACCGAATCCTCGGGTGCCTGCCAACAATCACATACCATGAAGGGGTGCCTTTTTAGTTTAGTTTTATTATGATGATGACACTCCCCCAACCTTTGCTTACACAAGCCATGGCTAACCGAATCCTTCGGGTGCCGTCCAACAATCACAAACCATGGAGGAGTGTCTATTTAAGTTAATTAATTCGGGACTCGGGAATCCCATTGCCAGCTCTTTTTGCAAAATTATTGGATAAGCGGATGTGCCACTAGTCCATATGAGAGTCCGTCAAAAGTAAATGACAAGGTTGAAAGCTAAACACCACATACTTCCTCATGAGCTATGAAACATTAACACAAATTGAGAAGCATTTTGAAGGTTTTAAAGGTGGCGCATGAGAATTTACTTGGAATGGTTTGAAATGCCATGCATAGGTATTTATGGTGGACACTCGGAATAACTTGGTTTTCATGTGTTTGGAGGCACGAGCAGCGTTCCCGCTCGGTACAAGTGAAGGCTAGCAAAATACTAGGGGGCGACAAATCAAGAGAGCAAGAATCGTCATAATCATGCTTGCGGCAAAATAAATTAACTGAGGCATAAAAGTGATACAAGAACTCTGAAGCAATGTAAATCATTGAGGCTTAATTGACTTTTGTTCAGTCATATGCATGCGTGAGCATGTGCCAAGTCGATATAAATGAATTATTCAGAGGAGGATACCACCATGCCATACTTACTTATGAATAAAACAATGCAAGCAAACATCCATGACATGCTACTCATATTAATAAATTGGAACTAAACATGAGAGATTATGAACTACTAGACTTTCTTAAATGACATATACCTCACATGAACCAACTAAGCATGCTCACATGGATGAGTATATGTACAAAAATGAAAACAAATAGAGTTCATACCAGCCTCTCACCACAATCGGATTGTCATAGATCGTCATTATTGCCTTTTCACTTGTGTAGCTTGGATAATATGAAATGAAAACCACGCTCCAGCCACCGAAGACCATTGAACTCATGATGAACTTTACAAACCAAAGAAGAACAGCAAATATTTTTGGTGTTTTCGAATTTGAGAACAAGAACAAAAGGAAACAAGCAAATAAAGCAAAATCTTTTTGGGTTTTCTTATAGCAAACTAGCAATAGCAAATAAAGCGAAACAAATGCAAGAAACCAAGATAAACAAATGATGAAGAGAAACAACAGAAATATTTTTGGTCTTTTTGTGTTTTGGGAGAGAAACAAGGTGAAATCAAGAAATAGCAAACTAAAAGAAACACAGAAAAGCGAGATAGCACAAATCTGCCAAAACCTGACAGCAGTACAGAAATCGATTTTTACAAAAATCTTACGTTGCTCAGCTCGAAAAGTGTTCAACTAATGAAAGTTAGATAACAACCTGGGGAACCTGCACAAAAATTGGCAGCTCAAAATAACGTTCTGGCTGTGCGCACGAATTTTTACGGTAACAGTCCAGAATCTGTTTTCAGGCAGCACTTCCCCAAATATCATCTCCCCCTCATTAGAAAACCACTCAAACAAACTAAACAAGTATGTACAAGTATCCAGCAACCATAATATGCAAAGAATGAGTGATGCCGGTATACCTCCCCCCAAGCTTAGGCTTTTGGCCTAAGTGGAGTTCAACCCTAGCCGAGGGTCTGGGTTCCACGCCGGTGGATCATACATGGAGTAGTCATAATAAGGTACCGATGCAGAAGAAAAGCGTGGAGGTTCCTCATGCCCAATGTGTTGATGCGAACAGCTTGCTGCATCTGACGACGAGTCGAGGTGTTCCTCGACCTCATCCGTGTTGTCTCGTGCACGATGGTTTCCTCCCTCGATGTATGCATTAACTGCACTTTCCGTGACTGACCAATCCTCCCTGGAATCAAGGTTAAACAGAGAAGGTGCAGGCAATCCTACTAATTTTTCAACTTTCTTAGTCCTTGTCCAAGATTTCTTGTAAAATGTTATTCTATAAGACAGGTTCCCTAAATTAGACGAACCAGAAAGAAATTCATGCTTAATCATGGAAGCTATGTCAAGTTTCTCCATGGGGAGCTGAATATCAAGACGGTGAGGTCCTACATTATGCATAGCTAATAAACGAGAGGCGATGAGACCCCCACAAATTCCTCCCTTCTCACGGTTAGTGGCAAGTCTGTTGGCTATCAAAGCTCCCAAGTTATAAGTCCTATTACCTTGTAATGCAGCAGCTAGAAAGGCTAGATCCGGGATAGTTACTTTACCTCCATTCTTTCTCGCTAGAACGCACTTGGTAATGAAATAAGCGAAGTAACGAATAGCTGGGAAATGAATAATACTGATTTTACCATCATCCTCTGAGAAGCTTCTTCCATGACAAATCATCTTGAAGAGGTCCAAGAGCTCTTGCGGCGATCCCCTTATCTTCTTGCATGATCCCCATTGCGGCACTCTGATTGCTGCACAAAAATCACTGAATGGCAAGTTGACAGTTTTATTATAAATTTTGTACTGAACCATGGGGTTAGATCGTGACCAATTGAATTTAAAATCTTGCACTACTGACATAGTCAGCTTCACATATTGGCATGGTTCCCCATCAACAAAATCATCCAATCCTGCACGAGAGATTAAACTTTGGACGTCCTGCAAGATCCCTGCACTTCTCATGAAATCCGCACACGGATAGTAAGTGGGATACACTCCTTCTTCTCGGTGAACTCTCATGACCTGTGGTACCTCCAATTCTTGTTGGTTAAGTTGGTGCATGCTCCCTTCCATTTTCTGAAATTTTTCAACAAACAATATAAAACTTGATTTGGTGACATATAATTGAGGGAAACTACCATAGGAACTTGCTAGAGTACTAATCATGCATCAAAACTAGTTTCTACCATTTAGAACAAACATGCAAGCTCACTAAACATGTTACCTACAGCAGCAAAATATTCAAGATATACTCAACCAAACAAAATTCTATTTGGATAATCGAAGGAGTCACATACCGGAGAGCAAATGTGCCAAATTTCAGACAGAAATCTGGGCTGAGCAAAGAGATCGAGAAATCCTGAGCTCTTGAGCAAAAACGCGAGTGAGAGAAAGTTGGTTCGAGTTTTTTCGGGAGAGAGAAGATGCTGGGAGAAAGAGATGAAGTAGTGGGGCAAGGAGGGGCCCACACCACAGGGTGGCGCGCCCCCCTCCTTGGCCGCGCCGGCCTGTGGTGTGGCACCCTGTGGTGCCCCACAGGTCATCCTCTGGTACTCCCAGGTGCCTCGTCGAAAAATAGGACCAACGGTGTAATTTTTGCGAATTTTTGAAAACTTTGAAAAATGCACATTTCTGGGTATTAAGTTTATTATTACTGGCCAGGAAATTTTTTGAAATCTCTAATCAACTAAGGAACTTTGCAAAATAAAAGTGCTACAGCAACTAGAGCAAATGGAGGAAGAAAGAGATGTTGTTTACCTCCTCTATGCATATAAAAAGTATTTGTTAACAAGGTTGATCAAGTCTTGCCACCAAATAAATTTTACATAGCATAAGAAGAAATAAACCTCAAATCAATCATGTTACCTTGAATTGTATTGATATGGATCCAATCACAAGAGTTTGATATTCTTCTTTAGGCTCATATATAGGACAATCAATAGTTCCAATTTTGATAGTTCTCATATTAGAAATAGTATTGACTCCACACGCTTTCTCGATCCTCTTGGGGAAATAGACGGTGTGTTCCTTATCATCAACATTGAAAGTAACCTTTCCTTTATTGCAATCAATAACAGCCCCTGCGGTGTTAAGAAAAGGTCTCCCAAGAATAATAGACATATTATCATCTTCAGGCATTTCCAACACAACAAAATCAGTTAATATCAAGTAGTTATTAGTAACTTGAACAGGAACATCCTCACATATACCAACAGGAATAGCAGTAGATTTATCAGCCATTTGCAGAGATATATCAGTAGGTATCAACTTATCTAAGTAAAGTCTCTTATAAAGAGAAAAAGGCATAACACTAACACCGGCGCCCAAGTCACATAGAGCAGTTTTAACATAATTATTCTTAATAGAACAAGGAATAGTAGGTATACCGGGTCGCCCAACTTCTTTGGAACTTTGCCATTGAAAGAGTAATTAGCAAGCATAGTGGAAATTTCCTCATTGGGGATTTTCCTTTTGTTAGTAACAATATCTTTCATATACTTTGAATAAGGAGGCAATTTAATAGCATCGATCAAAGGGATTTGCAAGAATAAAGGTTTCATCCAATCACAAAATTTATTATAGTGTTCTTCTTCCTTTGATTTTAGTTTCTTAGCAGGAAAAGGCATTTGCTTTTGCACCCAAGGTTCTCTTTCATTACCATGCTCAGCAATAAAATCTTCTTTGGTATACTTTTTATTTTTAGCATGCTTTTCAGGTTCTTCTTCAACCTCTTCTTTATCAGGAGTATCATTCTTATCATTATCTTTATCATGTTCATTACCACTTTCAGTTTCAGCATCGAAATAGAAATACTATTAGGATCATTAGCAGGTTCAGAGGATTCTACAACATTTTTATGTTTCTTTTTCTTTTTCTTAGATGGAGCACTAGTTTTAGTTCGTTGAGAATCTTGTTCAATTCTTTTGGGATGCCCTTCAGGATATAGAGGATCCTGGGTAGAGACACCACCTCTAGTTGTTACCTCATAAGCATGTTTTTCTTTAGCATTATTTCCTAACAAGTCGTTTTGCACTTTAGTGAGTTGATCAATTTGAGTTTGAACCATATGAAAATGTTTAACAAGCATCTTAACATCATTGGAGGTTCTCTCCACAATATCATGCAATTCACTAATAGCTTGAGAATTTTCCATTAGATGATTCTCTACTCTCATATTAAAATTTTCTTGTTTAACAATATAATTATCAAACTCATCTAAGCATTGCGCAGGAGATTTTGAATACGGAATATCTTCTCTAGTAAAGCGTTGAAGGGAGTTTACCTCAATCATGGATGAAGGGGCAATTATCTCACATATATCTTCTATGGGAGGTAGATTCTTCACATCTTCAGATTTAATACCTTTCTCCCTGAGAGACTTCTTGGCTTCCCTCATATCTTCATCATTCAATTTAATTAAACCCCTCTTCTTCACTATTGGCGTTGGAGTTGGTTCAGGCGTAGTCCAATCATCATAATTCTGGCCTATTTTAGCCAATAATTCTTCAGCTTCGTCCGGAGTTCTTTTCCTGAAAACACAACTAGCACAACTATCCAGGTATGCCCTAGACTCAATGGTTAGTCCACTATAAAATATATCAAGTAAATCATGCTTTTCCAAATCATGGTCAGGCAGAGCTCTAATAAGAGAGCAAAATCTCGCCCAAGCCTCAGGCAATTTCTCTTCATCTCCTTGATCAAAATTATAAACTCTCTGCAAAGCAGCATGTTGAGCACTAGCAGGAAAGTATTTTCGGAAGAAAACATTAAGCAATTCTTTTGGACTTTTAATAGAACTAGGTGGCAAACTATTATACCAAGTTTTAGCGTCATCCTTTAATGAGAATGGAAAGATTTTAGCAACAAAGTAAGTACGCTTCTTAACATCATCAGAAAACAAGCTACTCAAAGTAGATAACTCAGTCATGTGTTCAACGAAGCACTTTCTTTTTCAGTACCACAAAAGGGTGTTTTCTCAACAATAGCTATATGAGATAGATCAAGAGAAAAATCATAATCTTTATCCTTAATGTTTATAGGAGATGTGGCAAATTTAGGATCAGGAGACAGTTTATATCTAACAGTATGTTCTACAAGCAACTTTTTAATTTTTCTTGCATCAGTAGTAGCATTGCACTTTTCAATAAAATCATCATCAAGTTCCACATAATCTCCATCAAGATCATCACTAGAGTATTCAAGTTCAGGTGAATTAATAGGTGTAGTAACATCAGGAGTTTCAGTATTTTGAATTTGTCTAGACCTAGCAATTGTAGTATCTAGAAAAGTTCCCAATGAACCACTATCATCAAGCACAGCAGAAGCATCATCAATATTATAAGAGTTATTTTCAGATTCAGCAGAAGTACCAGCATTTGAAGCATGTGGCGGTGAAACAAGTTTATCAATCACAGATGGTGAATCAAGAGCAGCAGAGGTACTCGAGTTGTACCTTTTCTTGTAGTGGATGGTAATATGGCGACCTTAGTATCGCGAGGTTTACCCATGATGGAGAATTTGCAGCGAACAATATCAATACAAGTGAACTTCCAAATAAAGCTATGCTCCCGGCAACGGCGCCGGAAAATAGTCTTGATGACCCACAAGTATAGGGGATCGCAACGAGTCTTCGAGGGAAGTAAAACCCAATTTATTGATTCGACACAAGGGGAGACAAAGAATACTTGAAAGCCTTAACAGCGGAGTTGTCAATTCAGCTGCACTGGAAACGAGACTTGCTCGCAAGAGTTTATCGATAGTAACAGTTTTATAGCAGATAGCAGTAGTGAAATAACAAGCAACGAGTAACAAAGACAGCAGTAGTGATTTTAGTAAACAAGCAGGATTAAAATATCGTAGGCACGGGGACGGATAACGGGCGTTGCATGGATGAGAGAAACTCATGTAACAATCATAGCAGAGCATTTGCGGATAATAATAAAACGGTGTCCAAGTACTAATCAATCAATAGGCATGTGTTCCAATTATAGTCGTACGTGCTCGCAATGAGAAACTTGCACAACATCTTTTGTCCTACCAGCCGGTGGCAGCCGGGCCTCAAGGGAAACTACTCGGATATTAAGGTACTCCTTTTAATAGAGTACCGGAGCAAAGCATTAACACTCCGTGAACACATGTGATCCTCACATCGCTACCATTCCCTCCGGTTGTCCCGATTTCTGTCACTTTGGGGCCATTGGTTCCGGACAGCGACATGTGTATACAACTTGCAGGTAAGACCATAAACAATGAATATCATGATGAAATAATAACATGTTCAGATCTGAGATCATGGCACTCGAGCCCTAGTGACAAGCATTAAGCATAACAAGTTGCAACAATATCATAAAGGTACCATCTACGGACACTAGGCACTATGCCCTAACAATCTTATGCTATTACATGACCAATCTCATCCAATCCCTACCATCCCCTTCGGCCTACAGCGGGGGAATTACTCACACATGGATGGGGGAAACATGGCTGGTTGATGTAGAGGCGTCGGTGGTGATGATGGCGATGATCTCCTCCATTTCCCCGTCCCGGCGGAGTGCCAGAACGGAGACTTCTGGCTCCCGAGACGGAGTTTCGCGATGTGGCGGCGTTCTGGAGGGTTTCTGGCGACTTCCACTTCTCCCCGTGCGTTTTTAGGTCGAGGCGAATAAGTAGTCCGAAGGAGGGCGTCGGAGGCCGGCCGAGGGGGCCACACCATAGGGCCGCGCGGGCCCCCTAGGCCGCGCCGCCTTATGGTGTGGGGCCCTCGGGCCTCCACTTGATTTGTCCTTCTGGCTCCGTCGCATTCTGGGAAAATAGGGCCTTCCGTCAAAATCCCGAGGTTTTTCCCGAAAGTTGGATTTCCGCACAAAAACGAGACACCAGAACAGTTCTGCTGAAAACAGCGTTAGTCCGTGTTAGTTGCATCCAAAATACACAAATTAGAGGCAAAACAATAGCAAAAGTGTTCGGGAAAGTAGATACGTTTTGGACGTATCAGTGTGTCACCTACTATTGAGTCGGCCATGGCTCTATGACCGTGTGCAACACAATGGCCGCGCCAATACATATCACTTGGAGTTCAAGGGCAAGAAAATCAACTTGCAGCCTATGTCACCACAGCAAATTGTCAATGAATCTCGTCAGAAAGTTGAAGTGAACTTGGAGGATGCATCCGTAGATAGGCGAGAGAATTGTAATGCCGTGAGTGATATAACGAAAAGCGAGAGAGTGAATTCCTTAGTTCTATTAGCCACCAAAGAGGATATGAGAGAATTTAGTGATGATCCTACAGCTAGGCCTCTTGTGCTCATGTACAAGGGTGAGGTTTTAGTTTCTAACGACATGACCCCTATTTCTCTTGGTGTTTCTCATGTTTTGCAGGAATTCAGCGACGTGTTTCCGAAGGAGGTGCCCGCAGGATTGCCACCATTGCGTGGTATTGAGCATCAAATTGACTTGATCCCCGGCGCCTCGCTGCCCAATAGGGCGCCGTATAGGATGAACCCCGAAGAGACGAAGGAGATACAGAAGCAAGTACAAGCGCTGCTCAACAAAGGTTATATTCGAATAAGCCTAAGTCCTTGTGTTGTTCCTGTTATTCTAGTTCCTACGAAAGATGGTACATGGCGCATGTGTGTAGATTGTAGAGCGATTAACAACATTACTATTCGATATCGTCATCCTATTCCCCGTTTAGAGGATATGCTAGATGAACTGAGTGGTGCTGCTATTTTCTCTAAGATTGATTTGCGTAGTGGTTATCATCAAATTAGTATGGAAGAGGGGGATGAGTGGAAAACAGCCTTTAAAACAAAATTTGGTTTATATGAGTGGTTAGTAATGCCTTTTGGTTTAACTAATGCACCTAGCACTTTCATGAGACTGATGAACCATGTTTTGCGTGATTTTATTGGCAAGTTTGTGGTTGTGTACTTTGATGACATATTAATCTACAACCGCAATGAATCTGATCATACTATGCATATTCGACATGTTTTGCAAGTGTTGCGCGATAATAAACTCTATGGTAATCTTGATAAGTGCACATTTTGCAAAGATAAGGTCATATTTCTGGGTTATGTTGTCTCTCAACATGGAGTAGAAGTAGATTCATGTAAAATTGAAGCAATTCAAAATTGGCCTACTCCCATGAATGTGAGTCAAGTAAGAAGTTTTCATGGTCTTGCTGGATTTTATAGAAGATTTGTGCCCAACTTTAGAACTATTGTTGCACCTTTAATTGACTAAAAAGGGTGTTGCATTTGAGTGGGGAACAACCCAAGATCATGCATTTGATGAGCTGAAACGTATGTTAAGTTCTGCACCGTTGCTTGCCCTTCCTGATTTCAATAAGCAATTTGAGATTGAATGTGATGCTAGTGGTATTGGAATTGGTGGTGTCTTGATGCAAGAGTATTGCCCAATTGCGTATTTTTTTGAGAAACTTTCTGATGCTAAGTTGAACTATCCTATCTATGATAAAGAATTGTATGCTTTAATTAGAGTTCTTGAGGTTTGGCAACATTATTTGTGGCCAAAAGAATTTATCATACATTCTGATCATGAAGCTTTGAAATATCTGAAAGCTCAATCTACATTGCATAGGCGTCTTGCTAAGTGGGTTGAGTTCATTGAGTCTTTTCCATACATTATTAAGCATAAGAAGGGAAAAGATAATATAGTTGCTGATGCTCTATCTAGGAAAAATATGCTATTAACTCAACTTGATGTTAAAATTCCTGGATTAGAAGTACTATGTGATTTATATGCCACTGATCATGATTTTGCTGAACCATATCGCTTGTGTGCTATTGGTAAAGCATGGGAGAAATATCACATACATGATGGGTTCTTGTTTAGAGCTAAAAAACTATGTGTTCTAGAATCGTCTGTGCGTTTGCTCTTATTACAGGAATCACATGCTGGAGGTTTGATGGGTCACTTTGGGCGTGAGAAGATGCTACTCATGCTCGCTGATCACTTTTATTGGCCAAAGATGAGGCGGGATGTGGACAGGTATGTAAAGAGATGCATTACTTGCAACAAGTCCAAGTCCAAGCTGAAGCCTCACGGTTTGTATACTCCTTTACCGACACCTACTACACCATGGGAAGATATTAGTATGGATTTTGTGTTGGGTTTGCCACGTACTAAAAGAGACCATGATTCTATATTTGTGGTAGTGGATAGATTCTCTAAAATGTCACATTTTATTGCCTGCCACAAGAGCGACGATGCGTCGCATATTGCTAACCTGCTTTTCAGGGAGATTGTACGTCTACATGGGAAGACTATTGTTTCTGATCGTGACGTGAAGTTTATGAGCTACTTCTAGATGACACTTTGTGGAAAGTTGGGGACGAAGCTACTTTTCAGCACTACTTGTCATCCCCAAACTGATGGTCAAATTGAGGTGGTGAATAGAACATTATCACAACTATTGAGATCCATGATCAAGAAGAACTTGAAGGAGTGGGAAGAGTGTTTGTGATACGTCTCCAACGTATCTATAATTTCTGATGTTCCATGCTTGTTTTATGACAATACCAACATGTTTTGTTCACACTTTATATCGTTTTTATGCGTTTTCTGGAACTAACCTATTGACGAGATGCCGAAAGGCCGGTTGCTATTTTCTCGCTGTTTTTGGTTTAGAAATCCTAGTAAAGAAATATTTTCGGAATCGGACGAAATCAAGACCGAAGGCCTTATAATTCCCGGAAGCTTCCAGAGCACCGGAGAAAAGTCAGAGGGGTGCCAGGGGGGCCCCACACCACAGGGCGGCGCGGCCCAAGGGGGGGCGCGCCCCCCTATGGTGTGGTCACCCCGTGGCCCCTCCGACTCCGACTCTCGGCCTATATAATCGACCCTGACCTAAAAACATCGACAGAAAAGACGGAAACAGAGAAAACCATCCAGAGCCGCCGCCATCGCGAAAGTCCAATTCGGGGGACAGAACTCTCTGTTCCGGCACCCTGTCGGACGGGGAATTGCCCCCGGAGCCATCTCCACCGCCGTCTCCACCGCCATCTTCACCGCCATCGCTGCCTCCATGATGAGGAGGGAGTAATTCATCCCTGGGGCTGAGGGCTCTACCGTAGCTATGTGGTTAATCTCTCTCTCTGTACTCCAATACAATGATCTCGTGAATTGCTTTGCATGATTGAGATCCATATGATGAGCTTTGTATCGCTACTAGTTGTGTGCTACTCATGTGATGTTATTAAAGTAGTCTATTCCTCCTGCATGGTGTAAAGGTGATTAGTGTGTGCACCGTGTGGTTCTTGTCGTAGGCTATGATCATGATCTCTTGTAGATTGTGGAGTTAATTATCATTATGATAGTATTGATGTGATCTATTCCTCCTTCATAGTGTAATGTGGACGGTGTGTGCACTATGTTAGTTCTTGGTTTATTTCGCAATGATCTATTATGCTCTAAGGTTATTTAAATATGAACATTGAATTGTGGAGCTTGTTAACTCCGGCATTGAGGGTTCGTGTAATCCTACGCAATGTGTTCATCATCCAACAAAAGAGTGTATGTAGCACATATGAGAAAGAGTTATTTATTATGCGATCAATGTTGAGAGTGTCCACTAGTGAAAGTATGATCCCTAGGCCTTGTTTCCAAACATCGAATCTCCGTTTATTTATCGTTCTGTTGCATGTTTACTCGCTGCCATATTTTATTCAGATTGCTATTACCACTCATATACATCCATACTACTTGTATTTCACTATCTCTTCGCCGAACTAGTGCACCTATACATCCGACAAGTGTATTAGGTGTGTTGGGGACACAAGAGACTTCTTGTATCGTGATTGCGGGGTTGCTTGAGAGGGATATCTTTGACCTCTTCCTCCCCGAGATCGATAAACCTTGGGTGATCCACTTAAGGGAAACTTGCTGCTGTTCTACAAACCTCTGCTCTTGGAGGCCCAACACTTGTCTACAAGAATAGAAGCTCCCGTAGACATCAAGCACTTTTCTGGCGCCGTTGCCGGGGAGGTAAGGTAAAAGGTATTCACATCCTCCGACTACTAAGCTATTTCCTAGCACTGTTGCCGGTGTGTGAGTGCTCGAAGCTATCTCCTTTAGATTCTGCAATTGCATCTTTTTGTTTCTTGTTTACATTAGTTAGGCATAATGGAAAACAACAAAAAAATTGGTGAGCTTTTTAATCTTTTTCCTGATTTAGAATTGTTTGATGCGAAAATTAAAAAACCTATGGAACCTTATTTGCATGATAGTAGCAATGTTATTAGCACGAATGCAATTACTGCTAATGCTATGAAGAAGTCTAAGCTTGGGGAAGCTAGTTTTTGTGATCTTTTTAGCTTCCCATCTCTAGGGGAGAAAATTTGCTCTGATAATACTTTATCTCCCATATGCGATAACTCTAATGATGCTTGTGATATTTTAAATGCACCTACTGAAAGTATTCCATATAAAATAACTATGAAAATTATTGAACGTGTTATGGATAACCGCTATGAAGGGGATGGAACTGTCCATCCTGGAGATCAATTACTGTTTTTTGCATGAGTTATGCGGGTTATTCAAGTGTGCAGGTATCTCTATGGATGAAGTAAAGAAGAAATTATTCTCTATGTCGTTGTCTGGTAAAGCGGCGCATTGGTATAAACTGTTGGAGAATAGTCATTCTCTTGGTTGGGAGGAAATTGTATCTCTCTTTTACTCTAAATTTTATCCTCCTCATGAAGTGCATATTGATAGGAATTATATTTATAACTTTTATCCTCGTGATGGAGAGAGTATTTCTCAAGCGTGGGGGAGATTGAAATCACTAATGCTCAAATGTCCCATTCATGAGCTCCCCGTAATGTTATTGTTAATAATTTTTATGCGAGGCTTTCAGGACAACACAAGGACTATCTGGACGCGTGTTCGGAGGGATCTTTCACAAGCAAGGAGGTTGAAGCTAGGTGGGATCTTCTTGATCGGATTGAGGAGCACGCCGAAGGATGGGAGAACGACAAAGGTAAAGAGTCAGGTATAAATTATGATTATGAATGCATTGAAGCTTTTATGGATACCGATAAATTTCGAAATATGAGTGCTACTTATGGTCTTGACTCTGAAGTTGCTGCAAATCTTTATAAAGCCTTTGCTTCTCATTTTGAATTGCCCAAAAAGAATTTTGATAAGTATCATGAACCTTTTAAAGAGGCTTGCATGAATAATGAAATTGTTGTTAATTATTGCAATAAGCATGCTCAAACTCCTAAGAATGCTATTTCCTATAAGCATGTTAATTTTTGTGGAATACATAGACCTTGTGGAATTAATCAAATCAAAGATGAATATTGTATCCATCATGCTAATGAAAAAACTAGAAAGTGGTTTAGGGCTCTAGATGATCTTGGTAAAAAAGTTTGTGCCCTCTATCCTTTTATTTGTGAAGTTTGCCACGAAGTGGGTCATTTTAATTTTCAATGCTCCTCCAATGATAATTTGAACCCAATGAGTGCTGCAAATTTGTATTGTGATGATGAAATTACTCCTAATCAGCATGATGAACTTACTTTATTTTTGGGGTGTGAAGAACTGTCAAGAAAAATCTCTTTGTTACATATGAGTGATCTTGATATTGATGATGTCCTGCATGGGTGTTTTTCTTATTGCATTGATAATAGCCATACAAATACTTACATACAAAATATTTTAGAAGATGACACCTTGCCAAAATATGATAGGACCGCCGTGTGTTTTCAACTAATTAATGAAAAGGAGGGATCCTCCCAAGTTTCTTCTATTGTTTCTGAAAGTAAATCAGGTTATGCGGACAAGCCACCCTTCAAGCCTCTTCCTCCTAAAGAAGGGAACGAGGAGAAGGAAGAGAAGAAGAAGAAAAAGGGAACGAAGAAGAAGAAGAAGAAGAAGAAGAAGAATAAAAAGAAAGAGGTAACGGCGTATCCCCGCGTAAATGAGATAACGCTAGGTAACCGTAAGTATGTTGCTCCTAGTGATTATTATGATAATGAATCTGAATACGATGATCTTCCTATGCCCTTTACATACATTAGCGATCATGATTTGAATGAGCACACTACTTTTGATATTACAAATCTCTGGGAAACTAATTCTGAAAATGATGATAATAATTGCCATAGTGTCAGTGCTATCCATGCTTCCTCCCATAATGATATAGAAAGCTCTAAGCTTGGGGAAGAGGTGTTTGAAAATCCTTTAGCTACTGGTCATTATGTTCTTGATACATCTCCTTCTAATAACAATGATGGTGTGAACACAGATAAACCGACTGTGGAAGATAACTATTCTATTTCCTATGATGACACTGTGCCCCCGATCTCTGATAATTATTATAAAGAATGCTATGATATAGGTTCTAACTATCCTTATGAAACTTGTCATAGTCATGATTGGATTACCAAAAACAATTCCCTTAATATGCAATTTGTTTACCATGTTCAAATTCTTGATAATAATCTTACTCCAATTACTATTAATGAGAATAACTCTTCTTATGCCAAATTTAATGATACTTCTATGCATATGAACCATGATAAGAATGTTTTAAGTGATGGGTATATTGTGGATTTCATCAATGATGCTACTGAAAGTTATTATGAGAGAGGGAAATATGGTTATATGCATTTCAATAATATTAAGTTTCCCCTCTTTATGTTGAGAATCTTGAAGTTACTTTTGTTTTATCCTCTTATGCTTGTCACTTTGTTCTTCATGAATTCATTTGTGTACAAGATGCCTCTTCATAGGAAGCATGTTAGACTTAAATGTGTTTTGAATTTGCCTCTTGATGCTCTCTTTTGCTTCAAATACTATTTCTTGCAAGTGCATCATTAAAACTGCTGAGCCCATCTTAACGGCTATAAAGAAAGAACTTCTTGTGAGATAACCCATGTGTTATTTTGCTACAGTACTTTGTTTTATATTTGTGTCTTGGAAGTTGTTTAATACTGTAGCAACCTCTCCTTATCTTAGTTTTGTGTTTTGTTGTGCCAAGTAAAGTCGTTGATAGAAAGGTTGATACTAGATTTGGATTACTGCGTAGAAACAGATTTCTTTGCTGTCACGAATCTGGGTCTAATTCTCTGTAGGTAACTCAGAAAATTAAGCCAATTTACGTAAGTGATCCTCAGATATGTACGCAACTTTCATTCAATTTGGGAATTTTCATTTGAGCAAGTCTGGTGCCCTAATAAAATCCATATTTACGGACTGTTCTGTTTTGACAGATTCTGCCTTTTATTTCGCATTGCCTCTTTTGCTATGTTGGATGAATTTCTTTGATCCATTAATGTCCAGGTAGCTTTATGCAATGTCCAGAAGTGTTAAGAATGATTGTGTCACCTCTGAACATGTTAATTTTTATTGTGCACTAACCCTCTAATGAGTTTGTTTCGAGTTTGGTGTGAAGGAAGTTTTCAAGGGTCAAGAGAGGAGGATGATATACTATGATCAAGGAGAGTGAAAGCTCTAAGCTTGGGGATGCCCCGGTGGTTCATCCCTGCATATTTCAAGAAGACTCAAGCATCTAAGCTTGGGGATGCCCAAGGCATCCCCTTCTTCATCGACAAATTATCAGGTTCCTTCTCTTGAAACTATATTTTTATTCGGTCACATCTTATGTACTTTACTTGGAGCGTCTGTGTGCTTTTGTTTGTGTTTTTGTTTGAATAAATGCTTGTGTGGGAGAGATACACGCTCCGCTGGTTCGTATGAACACATGTGTTCTTAGCTTTTAATTTTCATGGCGAAGGATGAAACTGCTTCGTTAATTGTTATATGGTTGGAAACGGAAAATGCTACATGTAGTAACTGGTATGATGTCTTGAATAACTTGATACTTGGCAATTGTTGTGCTCATGTTTAAGCTCTTGCATCATATACTTTGCACCTATTAGTGAAGAAATACATAGAGCTTGTTAAAATTTGGTTTGCATGAGTGGTTTCTCTAGAGTCTAGATATTTTCTAGTGAGGTGTTTGAACAACAGGGAAGACAATGTATAGTCTTATAATGCTTGTAATATATCTTTTATGTAAGTTTTGATGTACTAGTTTATGCTTGTGTTTGCTTCAAACAACCTTGCTAGCCTAAGCCTTGTATCGAGAGGGAGTACTTCTCATGCATCCAAAATCCTTGAGCCAACCACTATGCCATTTGTGTCCACCATACCTACCTACTACATGGTATTTATCCGCCATTCCAAAGTAAATTGCTTGAGTGCTACCTTTAAAATTCCATCATTCACCTTTGCAATATATAGCTCATGGGACAAATAGCTTAAAAACTATTGTGGTATTGAATATGTACTTATGCACTTTATCTCTTATTAAGTTGCTTGTTGTGCGATAACCATGTTTCGGGGATGCCATCAACTATTCTTTGTTGAATATCATGTGAGTTGCTATGCATGTCCGTCTTGTCTGAAGTAAGAGAGATCTACCACCTTAATGGTTGGAGCATGCATATTGTTAGAGAAGAACATTGGGCCGCTAACTAAAGCCATGAATCATGGTGGAAGTTTCAGTGTTGGACATATATCCTCAATCTCATATGAGAACGCTAATTGTTGCCACATGCTTATGCATTAAAGAGGAGTCCATTATCTGTTGTCCATGTTGTCCCGGTATGGATGTCTAAGTTGAGAATAATCAAAAGCGAGAAATCCAAAATGCGAGCTTTCTCCTTAGACCTTTGTACATGCGGCATGGAGGTACCCCTTTGTGACACTTGGTTAAAACATGTGTATTGCGATGATCCGGTAGTCCAAGCTAATTAGGACAAGGTGCGGGCACTATTAGTATACTATGCATGAGGCTTGCAACTTGTAAGATATAATTTACATGATACATGTACTTTATTACTACCGTTGACAAAATTGTTTCATGTTTCCAAAATAAAAGCTCTAGCACAAATATAGCAATCGATGCTTTCCTCTTTGAAGGACCATTCTTTTACTTTTATGATGAGTCAGTTTACCCATTTCTCTCTATCTTAGAAGCAAACACTTGTGATTAACTGTGCATTGATTCTTACATACTTGCATATTATACTTGTTATATTGCTTTGCATGTTGAAAGCAACTGCTGAAACTTAATCTTCCATTGTGTTGCTTCAATGTCTTTACTTTGAATTTATTGCTTTATGATGTAACTCTTATGCAAGACTTATTGATGCTTGTCTTGAAAGTACTATTCATGAAAAGTCTTTGCTATATGATTCAATTGTTTACTCATTGCATTAACATTGTTTTGAATCGCTGCATTCATCTCATATGCTTTACAATAGTATGATTAAGATTATGTTGGTAGCATGGCACCTCAGAAATTATCTTTTATCGTTTACCTACTCGAGGACGAGTAGGAACTAAGCTTGGGGATGCTGATACGTCTCCAACGTATCTATAGTTTCTGATGTTCCATGCTTGTTTTATGACAATACCAACATGTTTTGTTCACACTTTATATCGTTTTAATGCGTTTTCTGGAACTAACCTATTGACGAGATGCCGAAAGGCCAGTTGCTGTTTTCTCGCTGTTTTTGGTTTCAGAAATCCTAGTAAAGAAATATTTTCGGAATCGGACGAAATCAAGACCGAAGGCCTTATAATTCCCGGAAGCTTCCGGAGCACCGGAGAAAAGTCAGAGGGGTGCCGGGGGGCCCCACACCACGGGCGGCGCGGCCCAAGGGGGGGCGCCCCCTATGGTGTGGTCACCCCGTGGCCCCTCCGACTCCGACTCTCGGCCTATATAATCGTCCCTGACCTAAAAACATCGACGTAAAAGACGGAAACGAGAGAAAACCATCCGGAGCCGCCGCCATCGCGAAAGTCCAATTCGGGGGACAGAACTCTCTGTTCCGGCACCCTGCCGGACGGGGAATTGCCCCCGGAGCCATCTCCACTGCCGTCTCCACCGCCATCTTCACCGCCATCGCTGCCTCAATGATGAGGAGGGAGTAATTGACCCCAGGGCTGAGGGCTCTACCGTAGCTATGTGGTTAATCTCTCTCTCGTACTCCAATACAATGATCTCGTGAATTGCTTTGCATGATTGAGATCCATATGATGAGCTTTGCATCGCTACTAGTTGTGTGCTACTCATGTGATGTTATTAAAGTAGTCTATTCCTCCTGCATGGTGTAAAGGTGATTAGTGTGTGCACCGTGTGGTTCTTGTCGTAGGCTATGATCATGATCTCTTGTAGATTGTGGAGTTAATTATCATTATGATAGTATTGATGTGATCTATTCCTCCTTCATAGTGTAATGTGGACGAGTGTGTGCACTATGTTAGTTCTTGGTTTATTTCGCAATGATCTATTATGCTCTAAGGTTATTTAAATATGAACATTGAATTGTGGAGCTTGTTAACTCCGGCATTGAGGGTTCGTGTAATCCTACGCAATGTGTTCATCATCCAACAAAAGAGTGTATGTAGCACATATGAGAAAGAGTTATTTATTATGCGATCAATGTTGAGAGTGTCCACTAGTGAAAGTATGATCCCTAGGCCTTGTTTCCAAACATCGAATCTCCGTTTATTTATCGTTACTGTTGCATGTTTACTCGCTGCCATATTTTATTCAGATTGCTATTACCACTCATATACATCCATACTACTTGTATTTCACTATCTCTTCGCCGAACTAGTGCACCTATACATCTGACAAGTGTATTAGGTGTGTTGGGGACACAAGAGACTTCTTGTATCGTGATTGCAAGGTTGCTTGAGAGGGATATCTTTGACCTCTTCCTCCCTGAGATCGATAAACCTTGGGTGATCCACTTAAGGGAAACTTGCTGCTGTTCTACAAACCTCTGCTCTTGGAGGCCCAACACTGTCTACAAGAATAGAAGCTCCCGTAGACATCAGTTTGCCGCATGTGGAGTTTGCTTACAACAGGGCGGTACATTCTACCACAGAACCGTGTCCCTTTGAGGTTGTGTATGGTTTCAAACCAATTACTCCACTTGATTTGTTGCCTCTACCCATACATAAGAGAGTCAATATGGAGGCATCAAAGAGGACATATTTTGTACGGAAGATACATGTGAAGACTAAAGAGCTGATTGAGAAGAAAGGCAAGAGCAATGCTGCAAGGGTGAACAATAAGCGCAAGGAGATGTTGTTCAAGCCCGGTGATATGGTCTGGGTTCATTTTTGCAAGGACAGGTTCCCGAAGCTACGGAAGTCCAAGTTGCTTCCTCGTGGTGCTGGTCCTTACAAAGTGCTTGCCAAGATCAATGATAATGCATACTCTATAGATCTTCCAACTAATGAGTTTGGTGTCAGTAATTCTTTCAATGTGGCTGATTTGACACCATATGACGGAGAAGACCTTGGAGCGTCGAGGTCGACGCCTTTTGAAGGGGGAGATGATGAGGACATCCCTATCGAACCATTACCTCCGTCATTACAAGATGAAGACGATGCTGATGTAAAGCTCAAGTGCAATGAAGTTAGGATTGGACCCATTACAAGGGCTCGTGCGAAGCTACTCAAATAATAGGTGAACTTGTTCTAAATGATACTTTGATCAATGAGAACTTTATACTGCCTAAGTTATTTTACTTATGTATGATCAGGTACGAAGAGGGAGCAATCATCGCACGAGGAGAAGAGGAACAGCTGGACGTGAAGCTGGACATGGAGCTGGACATGAAGCTGGACATGAAGACATCCCATGGACGCGCGAGGGAGGAGAGGGACGCATGCGCGAGGGAGGAAGACAATGTCCAGGCCAGCGCCACGCCCGGTCCGACCGGCCACCACGCCGGTCGGCCCGGTGCCACGTCCGGTCCAACCAGCCCCCACGCCGGGTGAGCCCAGCGCCCGCTGGATCCTGCGCTGGTGCCAACCGGGCGGGTGTACTGCGTGAAACCGCCTTGGCCCGGTCATGGTCTAGTCCCAGGCCCGATCCAAACCGGACCGGCTGTGGTGACCCAGCATACCACTGCATGGTGTAGTATGCAAGTCGTTGACATAACACCAATGGAACACCGTTCCACTAGTATTACATCACTCAGAGTGGTACAACAGAAACATATGCGGGTCCAAGGTATGTCTATATAATTACAACACCGACTCTTTACATAAGATCAACACAGCCTCCTACTTTACAATGAGGCCAAACTGCAAATAAACTCGAGAAGAACGACTCGTAGTCTAATCCTATCAGGAACTCTATCCATAGAGGATCTGACTAGCTATAAGGGCTATGAGGATTCTGGCTAATTAGGAGCTAGGATTAGGGAGGTAGTCCCGTTCTATTGCTAATCTAGGTTTTCTCCTTGTTGGATGTGGTATTTGACTCTTCTAACAGGGTCCTGTCCCTTGAAGTAGTTGTTGACTCCTATGTGCCATTGTCTTTTTATTTGACACAAATTTAGAGTTGCATCTTTTTCACCGACTTGTTATTCAGAGTTAGCCTAAACTTTCTGATTTTTTTTGAAGAAAAGAATGTGTATGTCCACTAGTGCACTTTTTAAATTCTTCTCTTCGCTGGACAACTAGGGTAACCGATTTTCGTTGCTGCCTTTCTTTCTGCTGTGAAATTTGTTCCATAGGCATGGACACGATGATTGTTGATCATGGAGAAGTCGATCCTTGAAATTCAAGGGATGCCAAATGTGTGTTGGCGAGGAGGCATCCGCGCCTGGTCAAGAAGTTGTGGTATCTGGTTGTCTTATCGCCAATGCGATGACCATCGTCTGGTGGTCACTCAGGCCCGTCCACGGACATGCTTGCCGCAACACGCAACACCTGATGGGAGCACGACCGCTACATGAGACACAAATCCAGCCATGGCGGAATTCGACCGAGGGTCTTATTGAGGGTGAACAAAGACTCCACATGTAAATCTTTTTTTTTCATTCGCATAATTACGATGTCAGCTATATATTTTACTTATCAAGGGAGATACATGATGATTGTGGATACAAATTTAACCTTGTGGATTCATTTGGCCTCAAGTGGAATGTTTCGATGACAAATGGTACACACCGTCTATATATAGAGATAACAAGAGTATTCTGGACAACATGCCTTTGTAGATATATACCATTTTAAAAACTAAGATTTTTGTGCTTACTTATGAACATCATTTGGCGCTATAGCTGTGATGCTCTTTTTTACTTTGTCAATATACAGTCACTTTTGTACAAAAAAATGACTTATCATGCTATAAGCATGTCTTTATATTGTAGCAGTATTGAGATTATGGGCAAAAAAGTCTGTTTTTTTGGGGGTTTAGTGTTCGGCATGTATCCTAATTTGGGTGGGTATCAGTTGAATTATTAAAATAGTAACATATATTCTATTTAGGCTGGTGCCAATGCATAGCCTCACTCTCACCCGCCACGTCAGCTTTTTTCCTCACTCTCACCCCACTCTCACCCCACTCTCACCCCACGGTGCCAGTGCACGGGCTATAGTCCCCACTCTCACTTCTCTCTCCTCCACATCAGCTTTTCTCTCTCCTCGACATCAGCATTTCTTTTTCAGATTACAACATTAAAAATAATGCAAGGAAATTATTTTATTGAACTAAAATTGTTACCGATTACATCATAAAAAAATTACATAAAAATTTGAAAAGATTACATAATTTTTTTGAAAAGATTACATAAAAATAATCGCCCCGCCTCTCGCCCCCCTCTGCCAGCGCGCCGCCCCGCCTCTCGCCCCGCTGTCGCCTCGCTCTTGCCCCCAGCGCGGGCGGTAGCCGGGCGGCAGCGGGCGGTACCGCCTGGCGCCAGCGCCGTCGCCCCGCGCAGCCCTCCCGCCCCACTCCCGCCCGCCTCCCGCCCCTACCCGGGCGATACCGCCCCCACTATCGACCCCATTGGCACCAGCCTTACATGTTGGATGGAAAAATATCCAAAGGAAAGAAAGTTGAAAACCGGGCATTCAAGTAGTAGCAAATAGTAGAGATAGAGATTGCACGGTGCCGGCCTCAGGCACCTAAATATCCACCTTACCACCACTACCAGGTGTGCCCAGAAGTCCACGTCGGCGCGACGCACACGGGCCGACCTCCAGAACACTCCCGGACGTTCCATGGCAAGTGGACCCCATTGACAGTCAGAGACGTACCCGATGACGAAGCAAACCCCCCACTGCAAGTAAGGAGCTGCGAGGACTACCTATAAGAAAACAGTAATCCCCGGCTCCCCCACCCTACCCACAGGCCACAGCCCAACCAATCTCGTCTTCTCCGCACCCGCACCGCTCTAATTAAACAGACGCCACCGCTGGGGGAGGCGCACCGAGACGAGACCCACCGCCGCCTTGCAGCCTCGGCTCTTACGCCGCCATGGCCAGCAACGACGAGGCCTCGGCCTCGGCCTCGGCCTCGGCACCCGCTCCCGCCGATCCGTAAGATCCCGCGCCCTCCCCTCCACACCCCTAGGGTTTTCTCGGTTCCGATCTGGAGCTTTTCGGGGGCTTCCTCATAATAATTCTTCGTGCTCGGTGTGGTGGCGGTGCAGGAAGGGCAAGAAGGACTTCTCCACGGCGATCCTCGAGAGGAAGAAGTCGCCCAACCGCCTCGTGGTCGACGAGGCCACCAATGACGACAACTCCGTCGTCGCGCTGCACCCGGACACCATGGACAAGCTGCAGCTCTTCCGCGGGGACACCGTCCTACTCAAGGTAGATTTACACGGCCTTATCGGAGCTCATACCTCCGCGACTCTTGAGTCCGTTTGCATTGCTACATACTGGATCGGGGCCAGTGAACTCATCTGCGGGGGGTTTGAAGTTGGAACCAATTCGGGGTTACAGATCTGTTGGAAAAAAAAATCCTAGCTTTATCCTTGTGATCGCTTTTGGAAGTGTTAAGATACAACACTGCTATGAATTGTTTTGCTGAATTTTGCAAGCAAGTTAGTAGGTTGTGCCGTCCGGTCTCCAGATAATTAAAATTAGAACCTTGGATTGCATGTAGGTATCAAAATTGCAGCCCCGTGTCTTGTTATGTTTTGGCTTTCGTATTGTGTTGGAACTTTTGCTGTCTTAGGTTTAAGACGTGCTACCATGTTATATATAATAATATTGCTACTGTGCTTTTCTTGGAAGATATAGTGGAGTGCAAGATATTGTATTCAATAATAGTTAGATTAGATGAATGGTTCTGCCCAATTTGATATTTCTGCTGTTGGTTTTCCACTTGGTGTTCCAAGTGTCCACTTGCTGAGTAGATTTTTTTTTTTTGACTGTATGGGATGTGAGTATAGTATATTTCTCAGGAACTTCCACATAGAATGACTCATGTGTTTGCTAGTTTACATCTTGATGGCCAGTCTGATCAAGTTGTTTTGACAGATTGTTGCTGCTGTAGTCTGATTCCGCTTCTTACATTTGGCATCTTCTGCATTGCAGGGTAAGAAGAGGAAAGACACTATCTGCATTGTCCTTGCGGATGACACCTGTGAGGAGGCTAAAGTCAGGATGAACAAGGTCGTTAGGAAGAACCTCAGGGTGCGACTCGGCGATGTTGTCTCTGTCCATCAATGCCAGGACGTGAAATATGGCAAGCGTATCCACACTCTTCCAATTGATGATACAGTTGAAGGCATTACTGGCAACCTATTTGATGCCTTCTTGAAACGTGAGATTCTGACCTTCAAGATTTATTCCAAGTTACTCCTTGTATATGCTCATTCTCATTTTTGAAGACTTGCATGTTCTTGTGCTGTATTACAAGTCCACTGCTCATAGATTTTCTGAAATTACTGCATCTGCAATTTTTGTCTTCACATGAGAATAACTATCTTTCTGCTTACTTGAAGCTGTATCTGATCAGAATTTGTTTACTAATAGCCACTTATTGTTGAACTGTGCAGCATACTTCTTGGAAGCATACCGCCCTGTCAGAAAAGGAGATCTTTTCCTTGTCAGGGGTGGAATGAGAAGTGTGGAGTTCAAAGTCATAGAGACCGATCCTGCTGAATATTGCATTGTCGCACCGGATACAGAAATATTCTGTGATGGAGAGCCTATTAAGAGGGAGGACGAGGAGAGGCTTGATGAGGTTGGTTATGACGATGTTGGTGGGGTTCGGAGGCAGATGGCTCAAATCAGAGAGCTTGTTGAACTTCCACTGCGTCATCCTCAGCTTTTCAAGTCTATTGGCGTGAAGCCACCTAAGGGTATACTGCTATTTGGACCGCCTGGTTCTGGGAAGACCCTCATTGCCCGTGCTGTTGCAAATGAGACAGGTGCATTCTTCTTTCTGATCAATGGTCCAGAGATTATGTCAAAGCTAGCTGGAGAGAGTGAGAGCAATCTCAGGAAGGCATTTGAAGAAGCAGAGAAGAATGCTCCTGCTATAATTTTCATTGATGAGATTGATTCTATTGCTCCAAAGAGAGAGAAGACCCATGGAGAAGTGGAACGCCGTATTGTTTCTCAGCTCTTGACTCTTATGGATGGACTCAAGGCTCGCGCACATGTTATTGTTATGGGTGCTACTAATCGTCCCAACAGTATAGACCCTGCTCTCCGTAGGTTTGGAAGGTTCGACCGGGAAATCGACATTGGAGTTCCTGATGAAGTTGGTCGGCTTGAGGTTCTCCGCATTCACACAAAGAACATGAAACTAGCAGAGAATGTAAGTGTCAGTTCAGTATGCTGTCTATTTATATTTTTTTCCCTATATTTAATCGATAACCTAATATATCTCATGTTTAATTATATCGCAGGTTGAGTTGGAACACATTTCCAAAGACACCCATGGATATGTTGGTGCGGACCTTGCTGCGCTTTGCACTGAAGCTGCTCTTCAGTGCATTCGTGAGAAGATGGATATCATTGATCTGGAGGATGAGACCATAGATGCTGAGATATTGAACTCAATGGCTGTTACGAATGATCATTTCAAGACTGCTCTTGGGACCAGCAACCCATCTGCTCTTCGTGAAACTGTAAGTTACTTTAGACATGGACTTATATTCTCTTTGTAATCCTCTTGTTTGGTGATAGAAACTAAGTTCATTTATGAATACAGGTTGTTGAAGTTCCAAATGTGTCATGGGAAGACATTGGTGGACTGGAAAATGTCAAGAGGGAACTGCAAGAGGTATGTAGAGGCATAGATTTTATTGTTCTTGTGCTATCTGTCTTTTGTTGTACAGTTTGTTAATGTATATTTCCTTTTTGCAGACTGTTCAATATCCAGTGGAGCATCCAGAGAAGTTTGAGAAGTTCGGTATGTCCCCATCGAAAGGAGTTCTGTTCTATGGACCCCCTGGTTGTGGTAAAACCTTGTTGGCCAAGGCAATTGCCAACGAGTGCCAGGCTAACTTCATCAGTGTCAAGGGACCGGAGTTGCTTACAATGTGGTTTGGTGAGAGTGAAGCCAATGTCCGTGAAATTTTTGACAAGGCGCGCCAGTCTGCACCATGTGTCCTCTTTTTTGATGAGCTTGACTCAATTGCTACACAGGTATGTGCATCCCTCTTCCTTTGCATGTTCCTTGGCGCTACATTTTCCTTGGCTTAAAATTGTACTCGAATGACAGAGAGGAGGTAGCCAGGGCGATGCTGGTGGTGCTGCCGATAGAGTGCTGAATCAGCTTCTGACAGAGATGGATGGCATGAATGCTAAGAAAACTGTCTTCATCATTGGAGCCACAAACAGGCCTGACATCATAGACTCAGCGTTGCTTAGGCCAGGACGTCTTGATCAGTTGATATATATTCCACTTCCTGATGATGCCTCGAGGCTTCAAATTTTCAAAGCTTGTCTAAGGAAGTCCCCCGTGGCGAAGGATGTGGACCTGAATGCTCTCGCCAAATACACGCAAGGGTTCAGTGGTGCAGATATCACGGAAATATGCCAGCGTGCGTGCAAATATGCAATCAGAGAGAACATTGAGAAGGTAATTCTAACGATATGTATCTGAAGTCATATACGGTATTAATTCCTACATGTGCAACTCAGTTGATCACAATTGACCACTTTGACCATTAGTTTAGATTGTTATGAGCAACCTTGAACCATTAATATGGATTGTGAGCAACTTTGAACCATTAATTTGGATTGTTATGAGCAGCTTTGAACCATTAATTTTGACTGTTATGTGAGTACATGATACTCTGGGAATAGCATCATCTAGCAGCAATGTTCAGCATAAAAAGTGAAATCGCCAAATTCAAGCTGTGGCACTTTTGCAATTTTGCACTGATTTGGTTCTAATCCTTCCAGGACATTGAGATGGAGAAGCGGAGGAAGGACAACCCTGAAGCAATGGAGGAGGATGGGGTGGACGAAGTATCTGAGATCAAGGCTGCCCACTTCGAGGAGTCAATGAAGTATGCACGGCGGAGTGTTAGCGATGCAGACATCCGCAAATACCAGGCGTTTGCCCAGACGCTGCAGCAGTCCCGTGGGATTGGCAGCGAGTTCCGCTTTGCTGATCGATCATCAGAAGCTGCTGCTGGAGCTGCAGCTGATCCCTTTGCGTCTGCTGCCGCAGCCGCTGATGAGGATGATCTATATAGTTAGTCTCTTAGTTAGCTGTCTTTGTTGGCTCGTCCTTTTGTGTTTTGTGTTTCGTACTGGTTGTGTTAGTCGTGTTAAACTTAATCCTACTTTAGGCACGGCACGCCCTGTGATGGTGTTTATCCAGTGCAATGGAAGCTGCTTCCTGTGGCTGTTGCTGTTACTGTTCTTCTCTGAATTGTGCTCTTGGTTTCTGTATGCTTTCGGTGATTTCCAACCTCGGTTGTGTATGCTGTGACGCGCTAGGTACAAACTACATCCCAATTTTCTATTGTGGCGCTGCAGGGCCCGACAGTTTTTCTTGAAGTGGAACATCTTCAACAATGTCTGGGCAGGGCAAGGGTGTTCAGTGCGTTAATTCCTGACGTTGGGATGGCAATAATATCCTTAGAAAAAGGCGGCAGATGTTCGGGCCTTCCCTCGTGGCGTCCACCAATAGAGTTTGATCGGGCATTTCTATCTATAAATGTTCCTAGACTACCCGCTCATTGGAGGCCTTCAAAGGGGCACATAAATCTGGTTCGTTGATTTTGGCCAGGCCGTACCAGCTTCACCCCCACTTTTCACCCTCACTTTTCACCTCAACCGTTGGATAAGTGATTACTTTTGCCACTTCTTGCTTCTCTGGATAATAATGACAAGCGGGACCGGATCGCGCGTGGGGCCAGCGAACAGAGGCAACGACCCGTAAGTTTGTGTGTCGCTCGTTTTCGTGCCAAGCAGTGAAACCCCAGATCTCACCGTGGGAAAATATCTGCTGCTGGCTCCTTTCTTCTCCCAACCCACGCCTCCTCTCTCCCGCTCCCATGCGCACACCTCCAGCCTCCGCCTCCCCGCGCCGACCGCTGCCCGACCCTTGCCTCTGCTCCAGTGAGTCCGTTGATGGACGCTCACCGCCGGGTCCTTCGTGGCAGGCTAAGCCAAGGGGAACGCCGTCCCACGGACAAGAAGAAGCGGGGCGGCGGCGCGAGCAAGAAGCAGCGGCGCGGCACGGAGAAGAGGCAGCAAGGGGCGTCGCGGAGAAGAATCAGCGGGCGGCGGCGCGGCGCCGCTACGTCTCGTGAGAAGGCTGGCCCTGGATGCGGTCAAGAAACGGTGGGGGCGGTGCAGACGCCGCCCACGAGCTCGACTTGGCGGGCTAGGTCTAGCCACTGCGCTACCCCACCTGACACTTCCTCCGTACTCCCCGACGGAGACTCTTCCGCCCACGAGCTCGACCTAGCGGACTACGACGTCTAATGGTAAGATAGCAAGATGAGCCCTCTATGTGTCTCCCAATATTTGTGCGATGTGGTTTTCTTCCTTATTTTGTTAATTGTCGTGATGTTTTAAGGTTCTTTCTTGTCAGGTTTCTTTCACTATCTGGTAATTTCCAAGTTGTAGTGTTCAGATAATTGTTGTTTCTAATGATTTGTGTTGCTTGCTGATGTAGACAAGGTGAGAGAAGATTGCAGAGGAGCGGAGAAAGGAATGGTGCAAAATTAGAGCAGTGGGTGGACGATGGTCTCCGCCGAGCAACCAGCAGCAGGTATGAGCTGGTATATGGTGCCTTGCGGCAGTGGGTGGACAATTGTCGCCGCCGAGCAACAAGCAGCAGGTACGAGCTCGTGTTGACTTGGAATGCTGATGGCTGCAAAATTATAGCAAGCATCTTGTCCGTGGCCTATGGTTTTGGATGTGGAAAGCAGTGTTTCTTATGATTCACACATGCCTCTCCTTCAATCCATGTAGGCAAGAAGAAGGCTTATGCTCCAGTTGAGCTACTCCTCACTTCCTCCACCCTGCAGGTTTGATATTTTCCCATATAGGTATATACTTGTAGCTAATTTTTCCGTTTCTCCCCTCTAGAATTATGATTTGATTATGAAGTGTGGGGAGGAAGCTGTTTATAATACTTCCTTCAAGGATGCATCAGCCAAAAATGATTCTTTGGCAACCATATTTATTTGTTTCATTCCTATCTAATTCTGACCATCAACTGATTGGTGATTTACAGGCAAACCCAATATCCATGCAACCTCTCTATATATTTGAGTTCCTTGCTTTGGTTGAAAATATATGTGTGCCTGAAGATTTCCCTTGATATGTTGGTCTACATGCTTTTTCTGTATGATATGAGGAGGCTTTAGGAGCTCTCAAGAATGAGGTATTACATCTCTTCTAAAGGATCCTCCAGGATGTTCTAAACCTTTTGTAACAAACAAGTTATATTTTGTATGATCTGACAATTATTTATTATGAAATCCCATACCTTGCTCTGCTATTTTATTTTTAATCTTAATGCTTCCAGAATAAGTTTGTATACCATGATTTTTTACAGACTTGTCATTCTAAGGTTGCTTGAATGACTCATGGAAGTTAGAAGCTGGGGAATCTCAAAGAATGTATCTCATGGAAATCCCAGTATTGGCATGTTCCAGTCAGATTGTCGAGATCCAATAGAGAAAATCAATAGAATGAAGGGCAGAAAGAAACTTGCCCACATATTTCTTTTCCCAGAAAATTGATATATTCTCGTGGACTCCATGGCTGCTGTAGGTTTGCTTATCCTACTCACCTCTCTTCTCCTCTCTCGACATAGGCCCCAACATCATTCCCCTTTCCCGTGTTCTTGCTTGTCTTTTTAATGGCTTGAATTGATTGTTTACATTTTTATCCTACCGTAATGTATTTCAGTTCATTTTATATCAGTTTAGATCGATATAATCATCCTTTTCTTCTCCCCTTAGGAATGGCTCTCTCTATTTGGTGGAACAGGAAGGGAGCAAGCAGGAAATGGTGAGAAAATTTCGGGTCTAATCGTTGTTGTTCTGCTTGATTACCACAGTAGTAAAGTTGCCTCTTCCTGCAAAGTATGCTTAGTTATATTGGTTGCCTATAATTTCTATGTAGTAACTGGTTTGTTAAATCTAATTCTTGTGACTTCTGTGCTCTATGGGAATAAAACTGATTTATAGGAGTTAGCTCTTGCACGAGGCAATAAATAGAGTATTTTCAGTGGTCCTCTTGAATACCTTTTAAGTTCCTCTGAAAATAGAGTATTTTGAAATGGCTTTTGGTTCTCTAACATATTTGAAATTTTGTCATATTTCAGAAATATCAGAGCTTACCTGGAAAAAGGTATGAAGAAATTGATGGCAATTGATCGCCCGTTGGTAAGTAGGTCTACAGAAACAGCAAATTTCATGTGTGCTAATTTGTTTTTAGCTGGGCCTACAATACAATGCTCAAATAGTTATCATGTATATACATCCCGAGCAGAGACTGGATCGTGTTCTTGTTACCAAAATTTAACGGTACCTGTTGTGTTTATCAACATAATTGAAGTATGGAAGAAAACATACTCATCGTTTCCTAAGCCACTGGCGTGGCAAAGGTTATGCATAAAAAGTAGTATTGTTGCTTGCTTTTCTATACTAGAAAGTATTTTTGTAGATGTGCTTATATTGGTGCTGGATAGCTACTTTAGGCTACTCTACGGTTCTATTTGACTGTTTCATGTTTTTTTATATTGGTTTACATCCATATCCCAATTACCGTGGGCATTTATTAAGGTGTTTAGCTACGAAAGGAGATGATACCCCTTTAATGTGACAAGTTTTAAAATTGGCCGTTCCTTGTTTTGCCTTCTCTGTCCACGGGTTGTCATTTTGCAGCTTCCCCATTCTCACAAAGTATGTTCAGTTCTGGCTAGGAGAACAAGACTATGGTTATCGTCATTGTTGGAGGCAAAAGCCAGAGCAATTTTATTTCTACTTTCATGTGTCATGATTTTCTATTCTGGGAAGGAAACAGTAAGGGAGGCTTAGGATTATTAATGCTATGGTCTTTGCTCTTTGAGGGTTACATATTTGGTATGCCTAAATAGCTAAGGTACTTTTTTTTTACTTAACTGTCTATGTGCTATTCTCTCATTTTCTATGTTGTGTAATAAATAGTAATGTTGATATAGTCTTCAATTTGAAAAAATTCCATCTTTAATTTTTTTTTACCTTGTTGTGGTATCAATTGTTGAGCAAATATTGGTGCTGGATAGCTACTTTAGGCTACTCTACGATTCTATTTGACTGTTTCATGTTTTTTTTGTTTATATTGGTTGCATCCATATCCCAATTACCGTGGGCATTTATTCAGGTGTTTAGCTACGAAAGGAGATGATACCCCTTTAATGTGACAAGTTTTAAAATTGGCCGTTCCTTGTTTTGCCTTCTCTGTCCACAAGTTGTCATTTTGCAGCTTTCCCATTCTCACAAAGTAGGAGCACAGAACTATGGTTATCGTCATTGTTGGAGGTAAAAGCCAGAGCAATTTTATTTCTACTTTCATGTGTCGTGATTTTCTATTCTGGGAAGGAAACAATAAGGGAGGCTTAGGATTATTAATGCTATGGTTTTTGCTCTTTGAGGGTTACATATTTGGTATGCCTATATAGCGAAGGTACTTCTTTTTTTTACTTAACTGTCTATATGCTATTCTCTTATTTTCTATGTTGTGTAATATATAGTAATGTTGATATGGTCTTCAATTTGAAAAAATGCCATCTTTAATTTGGTTCGTTTGTTTGGCCTTGCACTGTGAATCCCAAATCCCACTTTTCACCACAGCTGCCCTCCTCTCTTTCTCTTTCTCTTTCTCTCTGTCTATCTCTCTCATCTCTCACTCTCGTTACTCCTAGAAAGGAGCCTGGACAACTCGGCTTCCCAGGGCAGCCGAAGGGGGGATTTGATCCTGCTCGTCAGTCTAGCTTTATACAGCAACTTTTCACTCCCGCACTCTACCCTGACCGTTGGATGGTGGCAATTTTTTTTTCACCTTTGCTGCTTTCCCTTACCTCCATGATAGATGGGGACGACTTCGTGCGGGGTCAGTTCATCGGGCTCAGAGACGGCCGTTGGATGTCGTGGCGTTGTTGCCTCTCCTTCCGGCCTAGAATTACCGCTGCAGGCGAGATATGCGTGTACAGGGGAGGGGAGTCACTACAAGAAAAGTTGCCATGGCCGACGAAGTTGAAGTCGCGCCGTGGTTGCTGGTGACCATGGCCGACGATTTTTGGTCTCTCCGTTGTGCATGTCAAAATGTTTTTTTCTCGTTTTTGAGGCCACCTAGCCCGACGAAAACGGCCAAAACGTCGCGTATGGTGGCCCGGGATGTGGTGCATCTCGAAATCTCGGGTTCGTCGGCCGAGTCAACGCAAATCCGCACCGCCTAGGGATGTAGGGCCCAGATGGCAGCCTCTTTGGCATTGTTTTTTTTTCTCGATCGCGCCATCTCGTTCAACGCTCTCCGATCGAGCCGTTTACGATGCAGGATCATGGGTCCCGCATGTCATCCTCTATGAACCAAAATTCTTTCTATTCTTGGATTTTTTGACCCCCGATTTCCGGCTACTTCCTTTTTCTTTTGATCCCTTGCCGCCTTGGAAACGTTGAGACCGCTCGTTGCTAAATGGGACCCGCATGTCATCCTCTATGTGCAATCAACTTTCTTTTCTTGGAGTTTTTTTGGCACCTCATATTTGGTCACTTGCCTTTTTCTTTCGATCCCCTGCCGCCTCTCAAACGGTGATACCGCTGCTTGCTAAATGGGACCCGCATGTCATCCTCTATGTACTATAAAACTTTATTTTCTTGAATTATTTTTGGCACCTCATATTTGGTCACTTGCCTTTTTCTTTCGATCCCCTGCCGCCTCTCAAACGGTGATACCGCTGCTGCTAAATGGGACCCGCATGTCATCCTCTATGTACTATAAAACTTTCTTTTCTTGAATTATTTTTGGCTCCTCATATTTGGTCACTTGCCTTTTTCTTTCGATCCCGTGCGGCCTCTCAAACGGTGATACCGCTGCTGCTAAATGGGACCCGCATGTCATCCTCTATGTACAATCAAGTTTCTTTTCTTCAATGATTTTTGGCTCCTGATATTTTGTCACTTGCCTTTTTCTTTCGATCTCATGCCGCCTTTGAAACGTTGAGTAAGCTGCTGGCTCATGGGTCCCGCATGTCATCCTCTACGAACAATAAAAGTTTCCTTTCTTGGAGTTATTTTTGACCCCTAATTTCGGGCTATTTGCCTTTTTCTTTTGATCTCCTGCCCTCTTTGAAACGATGAGGACGCTGTTGGCAGGTCGGTCCCACATGTCATCCTCTATGAACATTAAAAGTTTCCTTTGATGGATTTGTTTTGAACCCCTAATCAATTTCTGGATATTTATTTTTTTTTTCTTTTGATCCCCTGCCGCCTTGGAATCGTTGAGGATGCTGCTGCCTCATGGGTCCCGCATGTCATCCTCTCAGAACGGTAAATGTTTCTTTTCTTGGATTTTGTTTACCAAACGATTTTTGACTTATTTTTTCTTTCGATATCCTGCCGCCTTTAAAACTTTGAGGACGCTGCTGGCTCATGGGTCCCACATGTCAGCCTCTATGAACAATAAACGCTGAGGATGCTGCTGCCTCATGGTTCCCGGATGTCATCCTCTCAAAACGAAAATGTTTCTTTTCTTGGATTTTTTACCAACAGATTTTTGGTTTATTTTTTATTTCCATCCTCTGCCGCCTTTAAAACGTTGACGACGCTGCTGGCTCATGGGTCCACGATGTCAGCCTCCCCGTACAAGAAACATGTGATATCTTGATTATTTTGCAGACAATAAACAGTGTATTGCGCTCTGAGCTATTGCAAACGGATAAATTAAATCTTTATTTTTACATAAACAAACTTATATGTTGAATCTCCTTGTTTTTTGTTTTTGCGAAGCATAGGACTTTCCTGTTTTTTAGAAAAATCCGAACTTTCCTGCTTTGGAGTGGGCTGAAATTGTACGAGTCAAAAGGCCCAGCAGGATAGTTCGAAGGCCCAGATGTCCAGATGGAGCCCAATTGAAATCTTTCTTTTCTTGGTTTTTTTCACCCCTGATTTCTGGCTACTTCATTTTTCTTTTGGTCCTGTGCCGCCTTGGAAACGTTGAGACCGCTGCTGCAAAATGGGACCCGCATGTCATCCTCTATGTACAATAAAATTTCTTTTCTTGGATTATTTTTGGCTCCTGATATTTGGTCACTTGCCTTTTTCTTTCGATCCCGTGCAGCCTCTCAAACGGTGATACCGCTGCTACAAAATGGGACTCGCATGTCATCCTCTATGTACAATCAAGTTTATTTTCTTGAATTATTTTTGGATCCTGATATTTGGTCACTTGCCTTTTTCTTTCGATCTCATGCCGAGTTTGAAACATTGAGGAAGCTGCTGGCTCATGGGTCCCGCATGTCATCCTCTATGAACAGGTTCCTGGGACTCGCATGTCATCCTCTATGAACAATAAAAGTTTCCTTTGTTGGATTTATTTTTTACCCCTAATTTCTCGCTATTTGCCTTTTTCTTTTGATCCCCTGCCCCCTTTGAAACGATGACGACGCTAGGTGGCGGGTCGGTCCCACATGTCATCCTCTATGAACAATAAAAGTTTCCTTTGATGGATTTATTTTTGACCCTACTTAATTTCTGGCTATTTCCTTTTTTTCTTTTGATCCCGTGCCGCCTTGGAATAGTTGAGGATGTTGCTGCCTCATGGGTCCCGCATGTCATCCTCTCAGAAAGGTAAATGTTTCTTTTCTTCGATTTTGTTTACCAACTGATTTTTGGCTTATTTTTTCTTTCGATCTCCTGCCGCCTTTAAAACGTTGACTACGCTGCTGGCTCATGGGTCCCCGATGTCAGCCTCCCCGTACAAGAAACATGTGATATCTTGATTATTTTGCAGACAATAAACAGTGTACTTCGCTCTGAGCTATTGCAAATGGATAAATTAAATATTTATTTTTCATAACAAAACTTATATGTTGAATCTCCTTGTTTTCTGTTTTTTGCGAAGCATGGGACTTTCCTCTTTTTTTTTTAGATAAATCCGACTTTCCTGTTTTGGAGTGGGCTGAAATTGTACGAGACAAAAGGCCGAGCAGGATAATTCGAAGGCCCAGATGTCCAGATGCAGCCCAATTGAAATCTTTCTTTTCTTGGATTTTTTTCACCCCCAAATTTCTGGTTACTTCATTTTTCTTTGGTCCTATGCCGCCTTGGAAAAGTTGAGATCGCTGCTGCAAAATGGGACCCGCATGTCATCCTCTATGTACAATAATGTTTCTTTTCTTGGATTATTTTTGGCTCCTGATATTTGGTGACTTGCCTTTTTTTTCGATCTCATGCCGAGTTTGAAACGTTGAGGAAGCTGCTGGCTCATGGGTCCCGCATGTCATCCTCTATGAACAATAAAGTTTATTTTCTTGAATTATTTTTGGATCCTGATATTTGGTCACTTGCCTTTTTCTTTCGATCTCATGCCACGTTTGAAACGTTGAGGAACCTGCTGGCTCATGGGACCCGCATGTCATCCTCTATGTCCATCAACTTTCTTTTCTTGGATTTTTTTGACCCCCTAATTTTTGGCTACTTTCTTTTTCTTTTGATCTCAAGTCGCATTTGAAACGTTGGGACCGCTGCTGCAAAATGGGACCCGCATGTCATCCTCTATGTACAATAAAAGTTTCTTTTCTTGGATTATTTTCCACCCTCTGATTTTTGGTCACTTGCCTTTTTCTTTCGATCTCATGCCGCCTTTGAAAACGTTGAGGAACCTGCTGGCTCATGGGACCCGCATGTCATCCTCTATGTACTATAAAAGTTTTTTTCGTGGATTTTTTCTTTTGATCCCCTGCCGCCTTGGAAACGTTGAGTAAGCTGCTGACTCATGAGACCCGCATGTCATCCTCTATGTACAATCAAACTTTCTTTTTCTTTTGATCTCAAGCCGCATTTGAAACGCTGAGACCGCTGCTGTAAAATGGGACCCCCATGTCATCCTCTATGTACAATAAAGTTTCTTTTCTTGGATTATTTTTGGATCCTGATATTTGGTCACTTGCCTTTTTCTTTCGATCTCATGCCGAGTTTGAAACGTTGAGGAAGCTGCTGGCTCATGGGTCCCGCATGTCATCCTCTATGAACAATAAAAGTTTCCTTGGTTGGATTTATTTTTTACCCCTAATTTCTGGCTATTTGCCTTTTTCTTTTGATCCTCTGCCCCCTTTGAAACGATGACGACGCAGCTGGCAGGTCGGTCCCACATGTCATCCTCTATGAACAATAAAAGTTTCCTTTGATGGATTTATTTTTGACCCTACTTAATTTCTGGCTATTTCCTTTTTTTCTTTTGATCCCCTGCCGCCTTGGAATAGTTGAGGATGCTGCTGCCTCATGGGTCCCGCATGTCATCCTTTGATGGATTTACCAAATGATTTATGGCTTATTTTTTCTTTCGATCTATTGCCGCCTTTAAAACGTTGACGACGCTGCTGGCTCATGGGTCCCTGATGTCAGCCTCCCCGTACAAGAAACATGTGATATCTCGATTATTTTGCAGACAATAAACAGTGTATTTCGCTCTGAGCTTTGCAAACGGATAAATTAAATCTTTATTTTTACATAAACAAACTTATATGTTGAATCTCCTTGTTTTTTGTTTTTGCGAAACATAGGACTTTCATGTTTTTTATCGAAAAAAAGACTTTCATGTTTTGGAGTGGGCTGAAATTGTACGAGACAAAAGGCCGAGCAGGATAGTTCGTAGGCCCAGATGGCCAGATGCAGCCCAATTGAAATCTTTCTTTTCTTGGATTATTTTGGCCAGATGCTACTTCCTTTTTCTTTTGATCCCGTGCCGCCTTTGGAAACGTTGAGACCGCTGCTGCAAAATGGGTCCCGCATGTCATCCTCTATGTACAATAAAAGTTTCTTTTCTTGGATTATTTTCGGGTCCTGATATTTGGTCACTTGCCTTTTTCTTTCGATCTCATGCCACCTTTGAAACGCTGAGGAACTGCTGGCTCATGGGTCCCACATGCTGGCTCATGGGTCCCACATGTCAGCCTATAAACAAAAAACCTTTCCTTTCTTGGAGTTATTTGACCCCTAATTTCTGGCTATTTCACCTTTTTTTTATCCCGTGCCGCCTTGGAAACGTTGAGGAAGCTGCTGCCTCAAGGGTCCCGCATGTCATCCTCTTAGAACGATAAATGTTTATTTTCTTGGATTTTTTTACCAACTGATTTTTGTTTTATTTTTCTTTCGATCCCCTGCCGCCTTTAAAACGTTGACGACGCTGCTGGCTCATCGGGCCCCGATGTCAGCCTCCCCGTACAAGAAACATGTGATATCTTGATTATTTTGCAGACAATAAACAGTGTATTACGCTCTGAGCTATTGCAAAGGGATAAATTAAATCTTTGTTTTTACGTAAACAAACTTATATGTTGAATCTCCTTGTATTTTGTTTTTGCCAAGCATAGGACTTTCCTGTTTTGGAGTGGGCTTAAATTGTACGAGTCAAAAGACTTCCAGCAGGATAGTTCGAAGGCCCAGATGTCCATACGCAGCCCAATTGAAATCTTTCTTTTCTTGGATTTTTTGGCTACTTCCTTTTTCTTTTGGTCCCGTGCCGCCTTGGAAACTATGAGACCGCTATTGCAAAATGGGGCCGACATGTCATCCTCTATGTACAATAAAAGTTTCTTTTCGTGGATTATTTTTGGCTCCTGATATTTTGGTCACTTGCCTTTTTCTTTCGATCTCATGTCAACTTTGAAACGTTGAGACCGCTGCTGCAAAATGGGACCCGCATGTCATCCTCTATGTACAATAAAAGTTTTTTTTGGATTATTTTTGGCACCTGATATTTAGTCACTTGCCTTTTTCTTTCGATCTCATGCTGCATCTGAAACGTTGAGGAAGCTGCTGGCTTGTGGGTCCCGCAAGTCATCCTCTATGTAGAATAAAAGTTTCCTTTCTTGGATATATTATTTTTTACCCCTAATTTCTGGCTACTTCTTTTTCTTTTGATCCCGTGCCACCTTGGAAACGTTGAGACCGCTGCGGCAAAATGGGACCCGCATGTCATTCTCTATGTACAGTAAAGTTTCTTTTCTTGGAGTTATTTTTGGCTCCTGATATTTCGTCACTTGCCTTTTTCTTTCGATCCCGTGCCACCTTTGAAATGCTGAGACCGCTGCTGCAAAATGTGACCCGCATGTCGTCCTAAAAATACTTTCCTGTCTTGGAGTTATTTTTTACCCCTAATTTGTGGCTACTTCCTTTTTTTTAATCCCCTGCCGCCTTTGAAACGTTGAGGACTCTGCTGGCTCATGGGTCCCACATGTCAGCCTCTGTGAACAATAAACCTTTCCTTTCTTTGATTTATTTTTGACCCCTAATTTCTGACTAGTTGCCTTTTTTTTGGATCCCATGCCGCCTTGGAAACGTTGAGGATGCTGCTGCCTCATGGGTCCCGTATGTCATCCTCTCAGAACGATAAATGTGTTTTTCTTGTTTTTTTACCAACTGATGTTTGGCTTATTTTTTCTTTCGATCTCATTCCACCTTTAAAACGTCGAGGACGCTGCTGGCTCATGTGTCCCACATGTCAGCCTCTTTGAACAATAAACCTTTCCTTTGTGGGATTTATTTTTGACCAATAATTTCTGGCTATTTGCCATTTTCTTTCGATCACAAGGCGCCTTTGAAACCTTGAGACGCTGCTGGCTCATGGGTCCCACATGTCAGCCTCTATGAACAATAAAAGATTCCTTTCTTGGATTTATTTTTGACAGTAATTACTGGCTATTTGCATTTTTTCGATCCCCTGCCGCCTTTGAAACTAAGAGGACGCTGATGCACGTGAGGTGTGGTCTGAAGTTAATGGCTTCTATGGTATTCACCTAAACTGTAAGAATTTTGCCTCTCCCAAGATGTGGATCTTTGATTATCTGGATAGAGGTGGTGACCTTTAAGCTACAGTCCTTTCGGTGACATGTTGGCACATTTGGGATGCCCGTAATAAGCTAAGAGAAGAACATATGATGGTGTCTCCCACAAGCGTAGCCGCAAAGATCAAAGCTTATGTTGACATTATTGTTGAGCACTTTATTCAGAACCAAGCCTAGTCGCAGCCGTGAACCCTCTTCACTTTCTTGAGCAAGAACAACTGCCCGCAGGGATGTACGTTCGCTTATCTAAGCAAAAAAATAGGAATGGTCCTCTCAAAGTATGATCAACAGGAGATGGCTATATTATAAAGGATGTACACACAATGTAATTATAGTGCTGAAATAAAGTCAAACATTAAACAACAATACATGGGTTATAATCTAAACTCTAAAGGCAACACGCAATACAAAAGCAGGGCAGTGTTCAAATAAACTGATTCAATATAGTACATACTAAAAACTGTGTACTACTTCTCAACACTTCAAGCACAAGAAAAATGTGTGTCAGTATTTTTCAAAGGTAACACGGAATGGGCAAAGTCTAAACCAGGCTTAAACCACATTGACGCTTGTGGGACACTAGCCCAACCACCTCCAGGAAGGCTGATTACTCCCACAGTCTCACCTCCATCTGGTTGACGGTTGCAGCGCAAAATGTTTAGGGTGTTGATTACAAAGAAACCTCCTGTATGCGCAGTTTTTCCTTATGAATGGAACCAATGTGCCATCAGGAGCATTTGCTTCACGTTTCTTCAGGTTGTCCATGATAGGGTAATTGAGTCCGAGGAACGAGAGTGGTCGCCGAGGCTGTTAAGCTGCCTGGAAAGTAAGTCCCCTGGAGGTGCAGTATATATGGGATCCCGCTCAAAGACTTAGGTGGTAATAGGAGGATACTGCCGTAGCTGAAGCCCTGCCATTAGCAGCATAGGGAATGTCATGAGGTACTTCACCATGGGCAATCACAATGTGGTTTACTGTAAGGATGATCATCAAGCGCTTGCCGTCAGCAGATCGAGCGAGGAACCACTCGTAAGGCTGATAATCCACCACCGGTGGCGGGATTACAAACGGCAGCTTCGGGTTTGCTGCAACATTAGAAATGGACAAATAGGGTGTTACTCGGCAAACATATTTAAACGAAGCATTGTTCATCGTTCGTTTTGTTCGGTCGGTGTTACGCGGCGGTTCTATTATCGCCTTCGTCAAGCATACATGATATAGCATTGACGAACCGAATGTGAACATCCGTTACGAGCTTTTTTAGTAGATTCTGTCAACCAATTGCTAGCTTCTATATATATCACTAGTAGTACATACATCCCGAAAGCATTAGAATATTAGACCATGTTCACAAGAATAACATCAAGTCCGAAGTACATTAACCAAGTGATAAAGTATATTGTTCAGACCAGTACAAAATATAGGGAGTTAAAGTAACACTATGCAGAAATTGGCCCAAATCTTGCATATATCTCTCTAGCAAAGGGATCAGCCACTGACAAGTCATGTATCAAGAAGCTACGAAAACCGTCCGAGCTGAACTTATCTAAGGATGGTAAATATCCAAACTGAAAATCAACATCTCTAGAAGCGGTGTTCTTCAGGTCTAGGCGCTTGAACTGGGTATCCCACCAGATCTTATTGTGATAATTTGTTACACCAAATTTCATTACTTTGAGCATTCTAGTGTTCTGCATAAAGAACCTGGAGACAATAACATCATTTCTCCTTCCTCGGTAGTCAGAAATCGAAATTTCTTTGACATGGAGATCAAGGCATTCAATGGGACATGATGGCTCATTATGCAGCACATGAACCTTATCGCCGGTTCTATAAAACTGCAAAGAAGTCAAATTAAGTAGTTAGTACAATAACAAAGTACTTCATAGCTGTCAACTAATGAATATCTCAGGTGAGTTGAATCATGTGTTAACTAAGGACCGTGGAACAACATAATCCCCTGACACGTTCCAATTTGATAGATGCACTTTTTTACATCTGTTATTGTCATTGTAAAGTTGGGGAAAGGTTACCAACATGGGAAACTCCAATCAGCAACTAGTTGCGGGTGCACCCCATTTTTCTTTTGACACTTCCAAGTTTCCAAAAAAAAATGTAAACTAAAAGTCTGGACATACATTGTGTTCTATCATGTGCTTCTGTGAAGTTTCATCCAAAAATATGATAATATGTGATCTACACAAAAAAAAAAAATGATGTGTAAATAGTAAGTCACACTATTTACATATGTCTAATCTTTTTTACACGAGATCACATATTATCATGTGTTTATATGAAACTTCACAGATGCACAAGATACAACACATTGTATGACAAGAAGTTTAGTTTTGAAACAACATAATATAACTCCATTGTGGATGTTCTTCTAGTACAAAATATTGTTCAACTGATCACGGCTAATAACAGGTTAACTCCATGTAACTCTACACTTTTTGCTCATAGTGGTAAACAGTTAACAACAACGAATTTAGCTTGATATATAGCTTCTCCGTGCAGGGAAAGCATCTAAGAAATGCAAGTAGTTGATCCAGATGAGGGCCGTCAGATTTTAGAACCAAGTTCTTCACTGTGCACAGAGAATGTTCCAAGCTTATGGGCATCATCCTCTACAGGACAATGGTACATATGTCAAAAAAAAAAACTAACAAAAATGTGAGTTAATTCAACAAGAAGAAGGCTGTTCTACCAAAAAGTTTATGCGTCCAATAACAAGTTGGCAGCCAGGGTACGATGCAAAGCCCAACACCATCAACTTTGGTGCGTTGGCGACCTGGATTAGTAGTGGAACATCATGAACACATATGACCAATCTCTCGAGGCAAGATGCATCCATAATTTGCACCGTGTCTAACTAAATAAGTTCGGTGGTGTTGCGTTTCCAATAGCTAGCCACACTAATTGTACGAAGATTTGGCATGTGAATGTTGAGGTGGGTGAACCCGTGGACCCCCTCAAGGTGAAGTGCCTCGAGCACAATACAGCGGGTGAACAGGCGGTCGATGTTCACCGCCTTACAGATGTAGACGTCATAGAGCATGAGCTTCTTGAGTTGGGGGAAAAGAAGCATGGAGTTGGCATAAATCTCGGGCAAATAGCAAGTACAAATGCTGACAATGCGCAGCGTGGGCGCGCAGCGGAGCACGGACAGCGGGAAGGAGCGCATCACTGTTCCACCATCGAATCTGAGGTACTCGACGCAAGATAGGGTGCTGGACCGGAACCAGCTGTCGAGCGTGGTGTCGACCTTGCAAGTGCTTCGAAGGGGTCAATTGATACGCTTACGGCGGGGCCGGGGTGAGCGGCGAGGATGTCGGAGACCGCGGCGATGCGTTTGTGGTTTTGCTTGGCGAGTTGGTCGTCGATCTCGAGGTTAAGTGGGACGGAGTGCCAGAGGTGGCGCCACCGTTTGGAGACCAAGGTTGTGCTTACAGCGGATATAGTGGGCAGGTGGGACATGATGATGTGGAGAATCTGGTCGGGGAGGCGGCTGATGAGGTCGTTGTCGTCGGCGAGGAGGTTAAGTGGGACGGAGCGCCAGAGGTGGCGCCACCGTTTGGAGAGCAAGGTTTTCCTTACATCGGATATCATGGGCAGGAGGGAGATGATGATGTGCAGCATCTCGTCGGGGAGGCGGCTGACGAGGTCGAGGCTCGACGGAGGCTTGATGTCTACGTGTGCTTCTATTCTTGTAGACAGTGTTGGGCCTCCAAGAGCAGAGGTTTGTAGAACAGCAGCAAGTTTTCCCTTAAGTGGATCACCCAAGGTTTATCGAACTCAGGGAGGAAGAGGTCAAAGATATTCCTCTCAAGCAACCACTGCAATCACGATACAAGAAGTCTCTTGTGACCCCAACACACCTAATACACTTGTCAGATGTATAGGTGCACTAGTTCGGCGAAGAGATAGTGAAATACAAGTGGTATGAATGAATATGAGCAGTAGTAACGTCGCCAGAAAAGTGGTTGCTGGCGTGCAGTTGATGGTGGTAATATTGCAGGAAGTAAACATGCAGTAGAACAGTAAACAAGCGGTGTTTGCAGTATTGGAAATAAGGCCTAGGGATCCTACTTTCACTAGTGGACACTCTCAACATTGATCACATAATAAATAAGTTCTCTTCCTTTGTGCTACATATACTCTTGTTTGATAATGAACACCATTCGTTGCGTAGGGCTACTAGAGCACCTCAATGCCGGAGTTAACAAGCTCCACAACATTCGATATTCATGTTTAAGTAACCTTTAGAGCATAATAGATCTTTGCAATCTAAAGCGAGTACTAACATAGCATACACACTGTCACCTTTACACTATGAAGGGGGAATAGATCACATCAATACTATCATAGTAATAATTAACTCCATAACCTACAAGAGATTATGATCATAACCTACGCCAAGAACAACACGATGCACACACTGTCACAATTACACCGTGAAGGAGGAATAGACTACTTTAATAACATCACAAGAGTAGCACATAGACTAATAGTGATACAAAGCTCATCATATGGATCTCAATCATGCAAAGCAATTCATGAGATCATTGTATTGGGGTACAGAGAGAGAGATTAACCACATAGCTACCGGTAGAGCCCTCAGCCCCAGGGGAGAATTACTCCCTCCTCATCATAGGAGACAGCAGCGGTGATGAAGATGGCGGTGGTGTTGATGGAGATGGCGGTGATGTTGATGAAGAAGCCTTCCGGGGGCACTTCCCCGTCCCGGCGGCGTGCCGGAACAGAGACTCCTGTCCCCCAGATCTTGGCTTCGCGATGGCGGCGGCTCTGGAACTTTTCTCGTATCGTGGCTTTTCCGTCTAGGGTTTTCACGAAGGAGACTTTAAATAGGCGAAGAGGCGGCCTGGGAGGAGCCAGGGGGTGCCCCCCCATAGGCTGGCGCGCCCAGGGTCCAGGCCGTGCCGCCCTGTGGGGTGGGGCCCCCTGGGCTCCCCTCTGGTGCCTCTCTGACTCTCTGGAAGCTTCGTGCAATTATAAGATGCTGGGCGTTGATTTCGTCCAATTCTGAGAATATTTCCTTACTAGGATTTCTGAAACCAAAAACAGCAGAAAACAGGAACTGACACTTCGGCGTCTCGTCAATAGGTTAGTTCCGGAAAATGCATAAAAACGATATAAAGTGTGAACAAAACATGTAGGTATTGTCATAAAACTAGCATGGAACATAAGAAATTATAGATACGTTTGAGACGTATCAAGGCTCTGCCCAATCTGGCTCGACCCGCCTTCGGGAGTTGAGCGGCTCCGCCTCCATCTGACACGGCGGCGACACACGCAACGCCGCAGTCGTCTGCTCGAAGTGTGTAGCAGGTAGCGGAGCGGATCTGCTGGACAGGGGAATAGGCGCAGCGGCGATGGTGAGGACAGAAAGGTACTCGGCGGTGGATTTAGGTGGATGGCGGATGCAAGTGCGCTGGGGGGTTTTGGAGGAGACGGCAAGCGCTATGGAAGGAATGTTTGCGGCGGGCGGCCAGCCGGGGCGAGGAGAGAAAGGTATACTGCTACTAATGATGCGGTGCGGCGTTTGCGTCTCCCTTCCCCACGAGTTTTTGATAATCACTCTTGAAAACACCGAGAAGATGGAGGTGAAGAAGACGGAGAGGCAAGGAAAAAAACAATGTGAATTGAAATCAAAAATACTACGGGCGTTCCTTCTCTCTCTGGTCTCTGCTGCACTTACTGCACCTGTGGTGCAGGCGTGTGACCCGAGAAGAAGCTAATGTACTGTATAGCTGTCCCTTGCACGCCGTGTAGCTGTATTTTGTCTCGTCAAATCAGCTCGGGACAGTTTCAGCAGAGAAAACATCATTTTTTCTTGCCATCATCATAATAGGCGAACATTACCACAGGCCCACATGGGTTGTATTTCGTACACGGTTGGAGGCTACGGCGAGGGATACTTTTTGAGAGAATTCCTTATTTGGCCCCGGCTGAAGTTTGTCTTCCTTTTTTGGCCCTGCCAAATTTTTTCTTCCTTTCATGACCCACAAAGTTTGGTTGGTTCCTTATTTGGCCCTCTAGTACAATTTAAACACTAAGATGACCATTTTGCCCGTGCCGCAATATGCTGCCAAATTTTTGAGTTTCATAAAAATCTCAAATTTATTCCAGAAATACATGTATATGCTTGGGATGTACGTGCAATGTTTCGGGCACAAACTCGTTTTATTTTGGGCTGTGAAAAAAACAAAAATCTGACATTATATAGGCGTATAGTGTACGTATAGTCTGTCAGGAATTTGTCTTTTTTGTATCTTCCAAAATACGATGTATTTTGGGCTGAAATTTCTGTCGTGCCTGTGGATTGTCTCTATGTATGTGCCTATTTAATATCAATTTTTTCTGGAGTTGTGGAAATACAAAAAAAATTGCAGTAGTTTCCGGAATAAATTTGAGTTTTTTCTGGAATAAATTGTAGCAGGGGCAAAATGGTGCGCTGGTGCGCTGGTACCAGCCATAGTGGGGATCGTTTTTCTAATAACCAACTAGTATATCACAACTTTTTTAGTGCAATTTCGTCACATATTGCAGCAGGGGTAAAATGGTCATCTTAGTGCTTAAATTGTACTAGAGGGCCAAATAAGGAACCAACCAAACTTTATAGGTCATGAAAGGAACAAAAAAATTGTCAGGGCCAAAAAAGGAAGGCAAACTTTAGACATGGCCAAATAAGGAATTCTCTCATACTTTTTCCCTACATGGGTGGCAGCATAGTCTACGGATTGAAGCCCCACCCGCATTTTAGGCGTTATATTATTCATTTTTTCGATATGTATTTCGCCTATTTTCTCCTTTAGTTTGACATTTTTGTGATCCTCAGACTATTAAAACGGCTGTGTGCACCCTGGTTGTGCAGAGGCTGGATGTAATTGCTTATCAAAAGTAATAAAGCATCCTTTATCGAAAAATTACCACAGGCCCACGGTAGTGCACATCTAACTTTTACCACTCAATCCTCCATATGCTGCACAAACCACCACTTTAACTTTTTCTTTGCAGTTTTCACGATTTTTAGCAGTTTCCACCATGTGGTGGTCTGATATGTTGCAAATTTCACCACTTGGTCATCTGATCAGTTATTTTGTCATGTCGATAGCAAAATCAACAAGTGGATGCCAACTTTTTTGAAGGGCTTCTCTCTAAAACACAGTTTGCATTATGGCATGTTTGGTATTTTCCCTAGGTAGTACATCAAAAAAAATGACTCCATGCTTTTATTTGCCTATTTTAAGCACCTTTTACCATGATTTCAAATTTAGGTCAAACTCACGGGGGCCATAGGATGCACGGCATTTATTTGGCAATTGTTTCAGTATGGCCAAGTAATTAGGCCTCCTTTGGTTCATAGGAAATGGAAAGTATAGGAAAAGGAAAATCATAGAATTGGGATGTCATGTCTACTTGAATCCTATGGGAATCGGACTCCTTTCATAGGATTGACATAGGAATTATGTTGGATTTGGTTCTTATGGGAAAAAAATTATACAAGTCATTTGATTCATAGGAACTATTCCTATAGAAATTTTGTAGTGCAAATCCTATAGGAAAAAAAACATTAGCTAATACCTCATGGAAAAGTTCCTTTGCCACAATCAAAGACACATCATGTTCCTATAGGATTCAACTTGGCATAACATTCCAATCATGCACCTTTCATATTCCTACACCCTCCATATTCCTTTGAATCAAAGGAGCCCGAAGTTTATTTCATTGTAGCAAAGGAATTTTCCATGTATCGACAGTTTGACATGGTATTTCAATAACCAATCAAGAAGGCATGCAAACATACTTAAAAACACACATGGTGCGAAAATCGGTGAAAGAGAATATTCTCAAGAACATAGGTATGTCATGTTTGGTATTGTTCCTAGGTAGTTCATCACAAATGATGAGTCCATGCTAAATTACTAACATTCGGAAGTTTACCATGGTTCTAGCATTAACCAACTCACCTCTCACTTCAGAAGAGAGCCATGCGAACTCCAAGAAGGATTGTGTCAAAAAAAAACTCCAACATGCATGGTGCCAAAATCTGGCAAGTTCTTCTAAAAAAAACTCCAACATCCATGCCCAACGATTCTAAATGGAATATGAATTTAGAGGATGGGAAGGAGAGGGGGATAGAGGGTCGTAGTCTTCGACTTGTATATATATAGGCGAGGGAATTGCAGATTCCACCACGGACTGAGATCCAGTGACTTCACTTGCGACTTGTACGTGAGTCATTCGATCAAGATCTAACGCACATGGTTGATCCAAATTTTGAACTTAAAATTAAACTCAATTTTGAAATGAAGTAAAAATTTACCAGAATACTTAAGGGAAGATATATATCTTACTGTAATGTTTTCAATTTTTTCCGAGCAACTTAAATTGTGACTTCAAATTCTGGATCAACTGTGTCCGTTGGATCTTGATCCGATGGCTCATGTATGTAAAGTTGCATTTTGGAGTAAGTAAAGTCACTGGCGTCAAGTTCCACCACCTCATACTTCGTATGTTGCACAAAAAAAACATTTGACGGATATTTTGCGGTTTCCACCATGTACTGCTCCCATCTGTTGTGATTCCACCATTTAATCATCTAATCAACCAATTATACTGGTAAATATTCTCTTACTTTGCATCTCAAACATTTCCCTAACTTTGAGTCCCTGAAATGCAGGTCCCACAATTTGGGGGACCCGGCTGTCAATGACCCAAAGTCAGGAAAGGCCAAGCCAGAGAATCCCCTTCGGGTAGAGCGGGCTGCGGCTCTTCTCGCTGACCGTGAACATTTGATAGAGTGCAGTATGAACGCGCGCTAGTACACTCAAAAAAGACAGAGAGAGAGACGCTGAAGAGGACCTTGAGTTCTGGTACCTCACCTGCCCGAAAAATGTACGCTGGCAGCCTGACCTACCCTAAGTACGTCCGGTCAAATAGATGCCTTGCCTTGCACGCCGCCTGCGCGCATCCATGTCTTCCCGATGAAATTGTCAGTCCAAAAAAATCGGAAATTTAATTCGGCTCTTGGGCGGATATGCTACTTCGACCCAAAAAAACATATTTTTAATTTTCGAAAAATTCTAACAAAAAATTCGCATGTACTCCTCGATAATCTATGTGTGTTCGTGTAGTTTCGTGAAAAGCCGATACTTTTTGTGGTTGATGTAAGAAAGATAAAGTATTACAAACAGCTTTATTTTTAGCAATAAATTTTATCTTTTTTACACAGCCCAAACGACAATTTAGTTTTTTATCGAAAGACTTTATGCGCTCTTAGCATGTGAAGATGATAAGATTAATTTTTTGTTTGGAAGTTTTTGACATTTCAAAATATATAGATGTTGCAGTTCAAAATAAAGGGAGCATACGCACCCAGGAGCCAAAACATCACTCCCCCACAAAATATGATTTGTTTTCTATTTGCGACGCTTCCGCGATGCCTATCACATGTCTGTATAGCCGCAGCTAGCACCATCGAGCACGCCCCAATGCTGTGTGTATTGTCTTGTCAATTCAATGGTCATGGTAATCTGATCAAAAGATACGTCTTGGAGTACGCGTGCGCCTTATTCCTTGAAATGGACGTACTCCCGCCGTCCTAGTTTTTAAGGCATATTCCTAAAAACTATTTGTCCCATAACCCTCACCTCCTAGGCATAATTTTATTTAATGTGAGAGAGAAAGGGATTACATGCACCAATGAGAGAAAGAGAATACATGCACCAATGAGAGAGAGAGAAAGGGGCTGCATGCACCAATGAGAGAGAGAAAATGAAACCCAATCAGCTAGTACCTTAGGCCAAAATATTCAAAAATTGTGACTTACAAACTAGGACGGAGGGAGTAGTACTTTATATTTGGCCCAAATGCGGAAAGTGTTACTCCTCCTATTCTAGTACTATACCATATTATGTTAGAAGTTCGGATCATGATGAACAAGTTAAATGTAATCTTTAAAACGTACAGCTATGTCAAGTTTGACTAGTGCAAATAAACCCTCTGGCATTAAGAGAAACATCAAATAGTACAAAACACCTTAACAAAAATGAAATTACAACAAAATACTTGAGATGCCCTTCGTCTTCAACCTCCAGACCGTGTCGACAGCACCATGGCCGACACTAATCCAACCCAGGAAGCCGTAATCCTAGGATAAGCAAGCTCGAAAGGTAGGTGGCCACGGCAGCTCTAGCACGTACCAATTCAGCACGCGCGAGGGCCCGCCCAGCATCTCAATCGGCACGGTGTGAAGCCAGTCCTCGTCTCGAGCTCTCTGGAAGCGTGAGAGCTCACCGGATTCTCTGTCGAGAGCAAGAATGAAGTTTCCGAGCGCACCGAACACGTACCACTGGAAGAAAGGGGCGTTGCACCCCACAAAGAGGATATCCGACAGGCCTGTGTGCGTGGTGTCGAGAGGCACGGTGGCGCCGGAGGAGGTCCAAGCGTGGCCACCAGGGTCAGGCAAGAACACGCAGGTCTTGCAGATGCCGTCATGATAGATCAGGCACGTTACCCTGTAATTTGACAGACTGATGCGCGCCGCAGCGTCCTCGCCATGGAGGGCGGCGCCCAGGAACAAGCTTACGAATGTTGTGTTCGAAACAGCAGGGGTGGAGGGACCGTCACGTACCGACCTGCCGGGGATCGCGGACGACGAGACGTGAAGGCTGCTCGAAAGGCTTCCCGTGTTCGGTGTGGTCGAAGTCCGCAAGGAGTAGGAGGCCGCCCCGAGAGTCGGCGAGCTCCAAGCTGAGGTCGCCGTTTGGCGCCCGTGGGAGGAAGTCGAGCGCGAGATTATTTGCGGCAAACCCGGCCCAACATGACGAGGAAGAGGGAAGGAACTGGGGCAGCAAGCCAGACGGACGATAGTGACAATGGGAGAAGCTGATGTGGTAGTGGCCGACGACTATGGAGGATGGCGCGCCGTGGAGAGCGGAGACGACACGGAAGTTCTCCGACGCGATGACCTTGCGCCAGCTCCTACAGGTGAACGCGGCGCGGACGAGATCCAGAGGCGAGGTGAGGCGCAGGAACACCAGCCCGAGAAGTTCATCCGGGATGGCGACACCCTTGTCCTCCTGCCCGGACTTCCTCTGAGCATTCTTCCAGCGGGGGCGGCTGTGCCCCATCTCCGGCTGGACCTAGCTCGCGTACGGGGGCGAGTGTGCTGTAGGGAGGAAGCTATGGAAGTAGCGAGGCGGCCGGCTTGGTAGAGACTAGAGAGCGAAGAGGAGATTTTTCTCGCCGGGGGAGTTAAGTCGGCATGGGAATTAAGGAGGAGACTTATGTACTGAAAAAGTTCCGTGGAATCAGATTCCTATAAAGGGAGTACTATGTACAGTACTGAGTAGTAATTTTGGGATGGAGAGAGTGCTCAGAGTATCTCAAGATATAAAAAAAGAAAAAGCAAACCAGGCCCTTAGTAAGGGCCCGAGGAAATTGCACGACACACCACTTATTGATGTGATTGTTGCACAAAACGCACACTTTACTTTTTTTGCACATATACATCACTAACTATGGATACAATTTGGAATAAAAACTAGTAGTTGGCGATCCCCGATCATCTGATTTTATCTTACGTAGTTTAGTCCTACGTTTGAACCTCCACGCAACTATGTCTTATATATGAAGTCAATCATGAAGAGAAGTGGTTTTGGGTTTCAAACATGGAAATTTCAAGAACCTCCCAAAAGCTTTATTTTAGAGTGACTATAAGAAGGATCCATGCTTACCTTTTCATTTTCATACTTTAAACTTGTTTAAATCTTTGTCAAACCTAGGATTTAACCAAAAGATTCAAATGGGCATAAAATTCATAAAAAAATCAGAAAAATGAAAACCAAAGCATATAGTCTTCGTATGTCATATAGCAAGCATTCAAGTTGATAAATTAACAAGGTTTGGACATATTCAAACCATACAAATCATGTATCTACCCCTAACCCTAAACTCGGTCGATCTTATGAAATCTAGCATGAAGAGAAGTCGTTTTGGGTTTCAAACATGGAAATTTCAAGAACATCCCAAAAGCTTCATTTTAGAGTGACTAAGAAGGATCCATGCTTACCTTTTCATTTCATGTTATAAACATGTTTAAATCATGGTCAACCCTAGGATTTGACCAAGATTCAAATGGGCAGAAAAATAAATAAATCAGAAAAATGAAAAACCAAAGTACATAGTCTTCTTATGTCATACTAGGAAAATGCCCGCGCGTTGCAGCGGAACCTTCCAACCATATCCAAATTTTCTCATTATATAATTGAATTTCTAAGAAAATATATTCATGCTTCTCAAAAGAAAATAAAAAAACTGCGCTATGGAGGCAAAAGCCTCGGTGTTGTCTCTGCTAAAGCGAATGATAGATCGATTGAGGTGATTTTCCGATACAACTGAATTGTACCAAGTGAGAGCTTACTTTTGTAGCATTGCTATCTGCGGCAGGGCATTAATCTTGGTTTAGCATTAAGTACCTGAAGAAAACATCACGTATGTTCGGGTGTAGTTGCTCTGGTGGCATGAGAAATCAGTTCACATAGCACTTGAGCAGCCTGTGGTTGGCGCTGACAACTGGCAGTCTGCCACACTCGTGCCCCAGTACCACTTAGAGCAATTCCAATAGTGCAGCTCGATGCTGGCTATAAGGCTAGCTATAGTTAGATTATAGCTAACTTGTACAATAGTTGGCTTTAAGGATTGATAACTTTATGTGTATAAAAGGCCCACCACACATACTCACAAAGTGCCTAGGAGCACGTGCAAGAGCTGGCTCTTGCATGAGAGCCCATCTCTCTTCTCTTTCCACTTCTCTCTCATCCATCTAAGCAAAACAACATTATTTTAATTCTTATAGCCTGCTGAGTCAGCCTTATTGTACTTGCTCTTAGCAGACGACACGCTGACCAGGGGGCGGAGTGGATCGGGAGGACGGCATCAACCTCCTGTCTAGGCTGGCAGCGAGCAGATCGGGAGGTTGGGACGCTAGGGGCGAGCTCTGTCCAGGCCGGCGTTGAGCAGGTACGGAGGCTAGGGGAGGTGGCGGCCGGCTGCAAGCTTCCGGTTCCGGGAAGAGTTTGGCCAGATCCAGCCCCGAAAGTTTACTGCAAACACATGAACTGATGTACATCCAATCTATTTAATTCAGTTCTACACATGTACATAGCAACCGGAATTGTTATTCGGTCATAAGTCATAACATCCAATCACAGCAGCAATGCTCGGTGATCTCAATCTTTCCTACGAGTTCCGAATTCAGTTAATTAACAACAATGACTCGTTTGGGCGCTTCCTGCACTTTGCAATTTCTTGCAGGCTGTTTGCACTTAGTGGCTCAATTCCACATTCAGTTTACCAAGAACGGTGGCCACAACAAAGGATCAGCACGGCGGCCACGAAATCAGACTCGTGCTCCTCTTCTTGGAGGAGGCGGCCGGCTTGCTCCAGCGTAGCATGAGTGCAAAGGTCCAGAACAGCTACACGGGCTCCCTGACTTCCCTCCTTTCTCTCAGCTCCTTGGTCGTGGTGGTCAATCAAATAAGGGAAATGCTTGACGAGGGACGCCGTAAGAGTGTGTATTCAATCTCATAGTAGGCTCATGGACTAAACTAACGGGAATGCGTATTTACGTAATAAAAGCAAGATGCGGACAAGAAAGAATAGAACTCATCCTGACGAAGCTTCGACACCCCGCCGACAAGAATTTCGAACGAAGAAATCACACCCCATATGGCCGGATCGCATGGCGCCGTCTCTCCCTCGCACGCCACGCAGATCGGGGCTCGGGGCTTCCAACGCGGGGCACCAGCGGAGACCGGTTCGACTGCCTTCACCCGTGCGCCGGACGCCCGGACGGAGTGCCCGATCACCCGATGTAGCAAGACGGAGAGGGCGGCGTGTGCTTAGCATCGTCGCCGGAGAGGCGATGCGGCTTTAGTCGATTGAGCTCAGCGCATCGGCTACCTCCCCTGCGCAGCGGATGAAGTAGGACGGAGGTGGGTGGCGGAGCGGTGAGACGGTTTTCGCTGACCGGGAAGAGACATGATAACGATGCGGAGGGACTGCAAGTTAGATTGCCAACTTTTTAAGGGACCATAATGTCAATTGTACGGACGTACGACGTACGGTCCGATTCAGATTTAATAGTAAAGATAGTAAGCATATTCAAGTTGATAAACAAGGTTTGGACATATTCAAACCATTGAAATCATGTATCTACCCCCTAACCCTAAACTCTGTCTTATGAAGTCAAGCATGAAGAGAAGTGGTTTTGGGTTTCAAACATGGAAATTTCAAAAACCTCCCAAAAGCTTCATTTTAGAGTGACTAAGAAGGATCCATGCTTAGCTTTGCATTTCATATTTTAAACTTGTTTAAATCATTATCAAACCTAGGATTTGACCAAGATACAAATGGGTGGGCACAAAATTCAAAAAAAAACAAAAAAATGAAAAACCAAATCACATAGTCTTCTTATGTCATATCGTAAGCATTCAAGTTGATAAACAATAATGTCTAGATATATCCAAACCATACAAATCATGTATCTACCCCTGTCGATCTTATGAAGTCTAGCATGAAGAGTAGTCGTTTTGGGTTTCAAACATGGAAATTTCAAGAACATCCCAAAAGCTTTATTTTAGAGTGACTAAGAAGGATACGGACTTCCCTTTTCATTTTCATGTTTTAAACTTGTTTAAATCTTGGTCAAACCGCCTAGGATTTGACCAAGATTCAAATGGGCATACAAATTCAGAAAAAAATCAAAAGAATGAAAAACCAATGCACATAGCATTCTCATGTCATATATATAGTAAGCATTAAAGTTGATAAACAAGGTCTAGACATATTCAAACCAGACAACTCATGTATATATCTACCTCTAACCCTAAACTCTGCCTTATGAAGTCAATCATGAAGAGAAGTGGTTTTGGGTTTCAAACATGGAAATTTCAAGAACCTCCCAAAAGCTTTATTTTAGAGTGACTAGGAAGGATCCATGCTTACCTTTTCATTTTCATATTTTAAACTTGTTTAAATCTTTGTCAAACCTAGGATTTTACCAAAAGATTCAAATGGCTATAAAATTCATAAAAAATCAGAAAAATGAAAAACCAAAGCATATAGTCTTCTTATGTCATATAGTAAGCATTCAAGTTGATAAATTAACAAGGTTTGGACATATTCAAACCATAAAAATCATGTATCTACCCCTAACCCTAAACTCGGTCGATCTTATGAAGTCTAGCATGAAGAGAAGTTGTTTTGGGTTTCAAAAATGGAAATTTCAAGGACACATCCCAAAAGCTTCATTTTAGAGTGACTAAGAAGGATCCATGCTTACCTTTTCATTTCAAGTTGATAAACAAGGTTTAGACATATTCAAACCAGACAAATCATGTATCTACCCCCTAACCCTAAACTCGGTCTTATGAAGTCTAGCATGAAGAGAAGTCGTTTTGGGTTTGAAACGTTTAAGCCAAAAGCCCCTTTTCAAATATTTGAAACCTATTCAAATTTGGTTCAAATTTGAAAGACATACAAGTTATAGCACACATAGTGCATACATTTTCACACATACTGCACTAGATAGATGCTAACCCTATAGTTTGAGGCTATTTGGATGAGGTAGAAAAAATTCTTGGATTAGAATCGTGTTGTTCGAACCCCGTAGTTGGATTTTTTGAACCTTGATCTGTAGTACTGGGCAAAACCCTAGTTTAACATATTTAATTATAGATTCGTATATCGATTTTTCTACCATTTTATTATTACTATGCAGCACATGTGTGCTTGCCCGTCTAGCTAGTGAAACTCGGAGGAAGAGGGATCACTCGGAAGGAGAGAAGAAGGGAGAGCATTATGGTGTCTCCCCTTTTTCGGGTGAGATGTTGACTATTGTGCAGGGTTTGTCAGTGAGCAGGAGGTGCGAGCGAGCGAGCGAGTCGAGCGAGGCCGAGAATGAGAGAGATTTGTTTTTTTTTGTGTGAGAGGGAGAACCGAAGGATCCTGAAGGACCCAGAGACTTCCAATACGCATCCTGATGCGTCTTCTCTTGACAAAGAAGATGGCTGGGAGTTTGCGTACCTATTGCACGTGACTTGTGCTCACTGAAGTGTGGGACCTCACCCGTGGGCACCACACGTAAGTGACAGACCTGTTGGTGTAAAAACTCGGTTGATTATTATAGTGCATTAGAACAAAGTTTCGTATGGATTCAAGCGTAGGAAATCCAAGTTAACTCATTTACATGACATTATTTTTTCCATGAAGCAAAGTTAACACATCTATCAATTGGTACATTTTGGAGTGACTAAGAAGGATCCATGCTTACTTATTCGTTTTCACGTGTTAAACTTGTCTAAATCTTGCTCAAACCTAGGATTTGACCAACAAGATTCAAATGGGCGAGAAAAATAAAATAAAAACAGAAAAATGAAAAACCAAATCACATAGTCTTCTTATGTCATATAGTAAGCATTAAAGTTGATAAACAAGGTTTAGACATACCAAACCATACAAATCATGTATCTACCCCCTAACCCCTAAACTCTGTCTTATGAAGTCAAGCATGAAGATAAGTGGTTTTGGGTTTCAAACATGGAAATTTCAAAAACCTCCCAAAAACTTCATATTAGAGTGACTAATTAAGAAGGATACAGGCTTCCCTTTTCATTTTCATGTTTTAAACTTGTTTAAATTATCTTGGTCAAACCTAGGATTTGACAAGATTCAAATGGTTACCAAAATTTAAAAAAAATAGAAAAAAGAAAAAACGAAGCAAATAGTTTTCTTATGTCATATAGTAAGCATTAAAGTTGATAAACAAGGTCTAGACATATTCAAACCAGACAACTCATGTATATATCTACCTCTAACCCTAAACTCTGCCTTATGAAGTCAATCATGAAGAGAAGTGGTTTTGGGTTTCAAACATGGAAATTTCAAGAACCTCCCAAAAGCTTTATTTTAGAGTGACTAAGAAGGATCCATGCTTACCTTTTCATTTTCATATTTTAAACTTGTTTAAATCTTTGTCAAACCTAGCATTTGACCAAAAGATTCAAATGGGCATAAAATTCATAAAAAATCAGAAAAATGAAAAACCAAAGCATATAGTCTTCTTATGTCATATAGTAAGCATTCAAGCTGATAAACAAGTTCTAGATATATCCAAACCAGACAAATCATGTATCTACCCCTGTCGATCTTATGAAGTCTAGCATGAAGAGAAGTCGTTTTGGGTTTCAAACATGGAAATTTCAAGAACATCCCAAAAGCTTCATTTTAGAGTGACTAAGAAGGATCCATGCTTACCTTTTCATTTCATGTTATAAACTTGTTTAAATCATGGTCAATCCTAGGATTTGACCAAGATTCAAATGGGCAGAAAAATAAATAAATCAGAAAAATGAAAAACCAAAGTACATAGTCTTCTTATGTCATATAGTAAGCATATTCAAGTTGATAAACAAGGTTTGGACATATTCAAACCATACAAATCATGTATCTACCCCCTAACCCTAAACTCTGTCTTATGAAGTCAAGCATGAAGAGAAGTGGTTTTGGGTTTCAAACATGGAAATTTCAAAAACCTCCCAAAAGCTTCATTTTAGAGTGACTAAGAAGGATCCATGCTTAGCTTTGCATTTCATATTTTAAACTTGTTTAAATCATTATCAAACCTAGGATTTGACCAAGATACAAATGGGTGGGCACAAAATTTAAAAAAAAACAGAAAAATGAAAAACCAGATCACATAGTCTTCTTATGTCATATCGTAAGCATTCAAGTTGATAAACAATAATGTCTAGATATATCCAAACCATACAAATCATGTATCTACCCCTGTCGATCTTATGAAGTCTAGCATGAAGAGAAGTCGTTTTGGGTTTCAAACATGGAAATTTCAAGAACATCCCAAAAGCTTCATTTTAGAGTGACTAAGAAGGATACAGACTTCCCTTTTCATTTTCATGTTTTAAACTTGTTTAAATCTTGGTCAAACCGCCTAGGATTTGACCAAGATTCAAATGGGCATACAAATTCAGAAAAAAAATCAAAAGAATGAAAAACCAATGCACATAGAATTCTTATGTCATATATATAGTAAGCATTAAAGTTGATAAACAAGGTCTAGACATATTCAAACCAGACAACTCATGTATATATCTACCCCTAACCCTAAACTCTGCCTTATGAGGTCAATCATTAAGAGAAGTGGTTTTGGGTTTCAAACATGGAAATTTCAAGAACCTCCCAAAAGCTTTATTTTAGAGTGACTAAGAAGGATGCATGCTTACCTTTTCATTTTCATATTTTAAACTTGTTTAAATCTTTGTCAAACCTAGCATTTGACCAAAAGATTCAAATGGGCATAAAATTCATAAAAAAATCAGAAAAATGAAAAACCAAAGCATATAGTCTTCTTATGTCATATAGTAAGCATTCAAGTTGATAAATTAACAAGGTTTGGACATATTCAAACCATACAAATCATGTATCTACCCCTAACCCTAAACTCGGTCGATCTTATGAAGTCTAGCATGAAGAGAAGTCGTTTTGGGTTTCAAACATGGAAATTTCAAGAACACATCCCAAAAGCTTCATTTTAGAGTGACTAAGAAGGATCCATGCTTACCTTTTCATTTCATGTTATAAACTTGTTTAAATCATGGTCAACCCTAGGATTTGACCAAGATTCAAATGGGCAGAATATTAAAAAAATTAGAAAAATGAAAAACCAAAGTACATAGCTAGTCTTCTTATGTACGTCATATAGTAAGCATATTCAAGTTGATAAACAAGGTTTGGACATATTCAAACCATACAAATCATGTATCTACACCCTAACCCTAGACTTTGTCTTATGAAGTCAAGCATGAAGAGAAGTGGTTTTGGGTTTCAAACATGGAAATTTCAAAACCTCCCAAAAACTTCATATTAGAGTGACTAATTAAGAAGGATACATGCTTCCCTTTTCATTTTCATGTTTTAAACTTGTTTAAATCTTTGTCAAACCTAGGATTTGGCCAAGATTCAAATATATGGGCATAAAATTCAAAAACAAAAACAGAAAAATGAAAAAACAAAGCACATAGTCTTCTTATGTCATATAGTTAGCATTAAAGTTGATAAACAAGGTTTAGACATATTCAAACCAGACAAATCATGTATCTACCCCCTAACCCTAAACTTTGTCTTATGAAGTCAATCATGAAGAGAAGTGGTTTTGGGTTTCAAACATGGAAATTTCAAGAACCTCCCAAAAGCTTTATTTTAGAGTGACTAAGAAGGATCCATGCTTACCTTTTCATTTTCATATTCTAAACTTGTTTAAATCTTTGTCAAACCTAGGATTTGACCAAAAGATTCAAATGGGCACAAAATTCATAAAAAATCAGAAAAAAATGAAAAACCAAAGCATATAGTCTTCTTATGTCATATAGTAAGCATTCAAGTTGATAAATTAACAAGGTTTGGACATATTGAAACCATACAAATCATGTATCTACCCCTAACCCTAAACTCGGTCGATCTTATGAAGTCAAGCATGAAGAGAAGTCGTTTTGGGTTTCAAACATGGAAATTTCAAGAACACATCCCAAAAGCTTCATTTTCGAGTGACTTAGAAGGATCCATGCTTACCTTTTCATTTCATGTTATAAACTTATTTAAATCATGGTCAACCCTAGGATTTGACCAAGATTCAAATGGGCAGAATATTAAAAAAATTAGAAAAATGAAAAACCAAAGTACATAGTCTTCTTATGTACATCATATAGTAAGCATATTCAAATTGATAAACAAGGTTTGGACATATTCAAACCATACAAATCATGTATCTACCCCCTAACCCTAAACTCTGTCTTATGAAGTCAAGCATGAAGAGAAGTGGTTTTGGGTTTCAAACATGGAAATTTCAAAAACCTCCCGAAAACATCATATTAGAGTGACTAATTAAGAAGGATACAGGCTTCCCTTTTCATTTCATGTTTTAAACTTGTTTAAATCTTTATCGAACCTAGGATTTGGCCAACATTCAAATATATGGGCATAAAATTTAAAAAAAAACAGAAAAATGAAAAACCAAAGCACATAGTCTTCTTATGTCATATAGTTAGCATTAAAGTTGATATACAAGGTTTAGACATATTCAAACCAGACAAATCATGTATCTACCCCCTAACCCTAAACTTTGTCTTATGAAGTCAATAATGAAGAGAAGTGGTTTTGGGTTTCAAACATGGAAATTTCAAGAACCTCCCAAAAGCTTTATTTTAGAGTGACTAAGAAGGATCCATGCTTACCTTTTCATTTTCATATTTTAAACTTGTTTAAATCATTGTCAAACCTAGGATTTGACCAAAAGATTCAAATGGGCATAAAATTCATAAAAAATCGGAAAAAATGAAAAACCAAAGCATATAGTCTTCTTATGTCATATAGTAAGCATTCAAGTTGATAAATTAACAAGGTTTGGACATATTCAAACCATACAAATCATGTATCTACCCCTAACCCTAAACTCGATCGATCTTATGAAGTCAAGCATGAAGAGAAGTCGTTTTGGGTTTCAAACATGGAAATTTAAAGAACACATCCCAAAAGCTTCATTTTCGAGTGAATTAGAAGGATCCATGCTTACCTTTTCATTTCATGTTATAAACTTGTTTAAATCATGGTCAACCCTAGGATTTGACCAAGATTCGAATGGGCAGAATATTAAAAAAATTAGAAAAATGAAAAACCAAAGTACATAGTCTTCTTATGTACGTCATATAGTAAGCATATTCAAGTTGATAAACAAGGTTTGGACATATTCAAACCATACAAATCATGTATCTACCCCCTAACCCTAAACTCTGTGTTATGAAGTCAAGCATGAAGAGAAGTGGTTTTGGGTTTCAAACATGGAAATTTCAAAAACCTCCCGAAAACATCATATTAGAGTGACTAATTAAGAAGGATACAAGCTTCCCTTTTCATTTCATGTTTTAAACTTGTTTAAATCTTTATCGAACTTAGGATTTGGCCAAGATTCAAATATATGGGCATAAAATTAAAAAAAAAACAGAAAAATGAAAAACCAAAGCACATAGTCTTCTTATGTCATATAGTTAGCATTAAAGTTGATAAACAAGGTTTAGACATATTCAAACCAGAACAATCATGTATCTACCCCCTAACCCTAAACTCGGTCTTATGAAGTCTAGCATGAAGAGAAGTCGTTTTGGTTTTCAAACGTTTAAGCCAAAAGCCCCTTTTCAAATATTTCAAACCTATTCAAATTTGGTTCAAACTTGAAAGACATACAAGTTATAGCACACATAGTGCATACATTTGGTTCAAACTTGAAAGACATACAAGTTATAGCACACTAGTTAGATGCTAACCCTATAGTTTGAGGCCATTTGGATGAGGTAGAAAAAATTCTTGGATTAGAATCGTGTTGTTCGAACCCCGTAGTTGGATTTTTTTGAACCTTGATCTGTAGTACTGGGCAAAACCCTAGTTTAACCTATTCAATTATAGATTCGTATATCGATTTTTCTACCTTTAACGTGGGCATAACCCTTCGGGTACTCGACATTGCCATACCCGGTGCAAACTATGAAGCTGGACCAGCACAAGGACTCGACAAGCTGGACCTGCACGCGCCTCAACTTGGACTACAAGGAAAGAAGACTTCAATATGAATCCTACTAGGACTCTTGTAAACCCTAGCTTGGCTGATATATAAAGCCAGGCAGGGGCAACCCTTAGGGACAAGCATAATCAGAAACATAATTTTAGAGGCAACAGGCCTAGACACCGCAACCCGCAGATTAGAACTAGACTAGATCCAACAACTCCGCCTATGGCGGCCCCCTGTACTCATATATTCATATAGTGGATTGCTAGCAGGACGTAGCGACCCTCCACCGCGGGGGCGTGAATCTGGGTACGTCGTGTACCGCCTCGCTCCCGGAACTCCCGTCGTCGCCTTTCTCTAAAACCCAAGCCCCTCATGGTGGGCATTGCCGAGGAACCGCCTCGTCAATTGGCGCCGTCTGTGGGAACTGCGGCGACTGGATTTTGTCATCCGGGCGGGATCCTTCATCGACATCAACGACAACAACAAGAGTTTCAATCCGCTGTGGCTTGATCTTATGGTCGCAGGATCCGCGGATCATCAACAACGCGCAGATCGCGGTCATATCTTCTACTGCAACCGGTTTAATTTCGCCAAGAAGCTGTAGTCATCAACGATGGTCAGATCGGTAGCTGCGCTGGTTTCATGAAGAAACGCATCGGGTTCTACGCCAACTCTACCTACGCGTACGCAGAAAATCAAAATCAAGGATCACGTACGATTGTCATGTACACGCCCTCGATCGATCAGGTCCGCGCGGCACATGTGATGCCCAAATAATCCTTTCGGGATCAATACGTTGGAGATGCATGAGGTGCAGACGAGTAGCAGCAGCGAGAGGAAATATATTAATCAAGCCACCATGCAACCTTGTCCCCTACACAACGGAAATAAATGAAAAAGACTTCCGGATTGTTTCAGTTCGATTGCTACTAGCTGATGGGAAAAAGGAGAGTTATGACATGGATTCTCTCGCACGCACCAGAAAGAAAAAAAAAGGGGAAGAAGAGGGTGTTCTGCCCAATGAATTTATTGGCAAGGTTCACAGCTTTGTTTTCTGCAAAGAACTCATGAGCAAGCAGCAATGATTGTACGACCTGTGCAAGGAAAGAAGAGCAAAACGAAAATTGCCTAGTCAGGAAGAAGCTAAGGAAGGAAAGAAATTTGGCAAGACTACGCGTTAACGTGGTGAAGAAAAAAGAATAACACAAAAGGAATCGGTCGGCACGGAACTGCCGCGGACCCGACACTTTCGTGGACTGATGGAAAAGCTTCGACTACTCTGCTCAGACGACCGCGCCCGCCATCGCGCACTCTTCTTACTCGGGGGCTCGCCTGCCGCGAACCCGACATTACGGACCCGATATATTCGGATGCTCACCCGCAGCGGATCGACTATGTCAACAGCGTCCTCTTCATCGGCCATGTCATCTAGCAGCCGCATGGACTATCTCTGGCCGCGGAATTATTTCGGCTGCGCCTGCCGCATGGACTATCTCTGGCCGCGGAATTATTTCGGCTGCGCCTGCCGCATGGACTATCTCTGGCCGCGGAATTATTTCGGCTGCGCCTGCCGCATGGACTATCTCTGGCCGCGGAATTATTTCGGCTGCGCCCGCCGCATGGACTATCTCTGGCCGTGGGTCTCTGGCCGTGGAATTATTTCGGCTGCGCCTGCCGCACGGACTATCTTTGGCCGTGCAACTATTTCGACTGCGCCTGCAGAACTAAGTGTTCCTCTTTCTTTCGCCACACCCGATGATTGGGGAGGCGCCATTACATCATTACCTCCAGTACTCTCGATTACTCGGTGGATTTATTTTCCCCGAATCAGTGGATTTATTTTCTCCATCATCTATGATTACTCGATGGACATATCTTCTTCGGCTCTGGATATATCTCCTCCCGATGCACTCTCAGGTTGGTGGATTCATCATCTGGAATATTCAATGGATATCATCTTATTTAATATCGACCCGATGCGATCCCATCGGGAGCGCTGGAATTACTCGGGGGCTCCTGGAATATCTTCGAGCTATTACTCCCATCGGGAGCGCCGGTGTGCTGGAATTATTACTCCCACCGGGAGCGCCGGTGTATTGGAATTACTCCCATCGGGAGCGCCGGTGTATTGGAATTACTCCCATCGGGAGCGCTGGTGTGCTGGAATTATTACTCCCATCGGGAGTGCCGGTGTATTGGAATTCAAGAAGATATGAAAACTATTACTCCCATCGGGAGCGCCGGTTCGCTGGAATTCAAGAAGATATGAAGACTATTACTCCCATCGGGAGCGCCGGTGTGCTGGAATTATTACTCCCATCGGGAGTGCTGGTGTATTGGAATTCAAGAAATGAAGACTTCTTATACCTGAAGTTATCACCTAAAAGCCTCTGAAAATACGAGTGCTGCAATGGATGGTAATCAACGGGGACATTGCTCTTTTCCTTTGCTATAGATGCCTCAAAGAGTGCCGCAAATAGCAAGGATCATGAAGCAACGAAGACCTTGCTCTTTTCCTTTGCTATAGATGCCTCAAAGAGTGCCGCAAATAGCAAGGATCATGAAGCAACGAAGACCTTGCTCTTTTCCTTTGCTATAGATGCCTCAAAGAGTGCCGCAAATAGCAAGGATCATGAAGCAACGGGGACCTTGCTCTTTTCCTTTGCTATAGATGCCTCAAAGAGTGCCGCAGATAGCAAGGATCATGAAACACGTACAAATACGACCCACGGTCAAGACATACATCGGTTGAAAGCAAAGTTGCACATACAACGGGTTTAGCAAGACCTGCAACACGAGCTGATCACTCAAACAATTTGCTGACCAACGAATACACATTCGCTTAAACGGGCAATTAAGATTTGCTCCTTCAAAATTTTCCAACGGCATTAACACGGTAAAAGTGCATATATATGTACCTACCGAAAACCTTACAAACAATGGCATCCACGATGCTCAAGGTGCATTGACCCTTGAAATAAACAACAATGTGGCAACGACACCTGAAGAAAACTATAAACATCGAGTTGCTCGACTTGAGTCTACTCACGATTGCAAGCATCAGTGCCCAGACTCGGGAGCTACTTCCATCGGGAGCGCCGGACACGCACCCGATAAAATTACCGGCTCTTCTGGGCCATCATCCCAATCATCGGCTCCTCTGGGCCATTATCCAAATCATCGGCTCCTCCTGGGTATCATCCGAATCATCGGCTCCTATGGGCCATCATCCAAATCATCGGCTCCTCTGGGCCATTATCCAAATCATCGTCTCCTCAGAGCCATTATCCAAATCATCGGCTCCTCTGGGATATCATCTGAATCATCAACTCCTCTATCTATGGCATCTTCAGAGTCATCAGCATCATGTTCTCAGAACTCGAGGACGTGTACGGTATTTGACTTAGCATTTTTGACACCCTATACATAACTATTTAATATTTATCTACAGGCTCGGGGGCTACTCCCATCGGGAGCTCTAGTCGCGCACCCGATAAAAAATATGGCAACCTCGCCAACAAAGAAGAATAAAGTTGAATACATCGGCATCAACAATCAAGATCTTCGAGTAGTACAACTTGAGTCTATGCGTGGCTGCAAGCACCCGCCCATAGACTCGGGGGCTACTCCCATCGGGAACGCTTCTCGCACCCGACAGAAAGCTACTTCGACTCTACATCAAGCACAAGATTCAACGGATGATCAAGACATTCGGCGAAGACAACTTTAGTCCCTGCCCGAAGCTTCACTTCGGCCAGACACTCGGGGGCTACTGACGTGGGCATAACCCTTCGGGTACTCGACATTGCCATACCCGGTGCAAACTATGAAGCTGGACCAAGCACAAGGACTCGACAAGCCGGACCCGCACGCGCCTCAACTTGGACTACAAGGAAAGAAGACTTCAATATGAATCCTACTAGGACTCTTGTAAACCCTAGCTTGGCTGATATATAAAGCCGGGCGGGGCACCCCTTAGGGACAAGCGTAATCGAAACATAATTTTAGAGGCAACGAGGCCTAGACACCGCAACCCGCGGATTAGAACTAGACTAGATCCAACAACTCCGCCTATGGCGGCCCCCCGTACTCATATATTCATATAGTGGATTGCTAGCAGGACGTAGCGACCCTCCACCGCGGGGGCGTGAACCTGGGTACGTCGTGTACCGCCTCGCTCCCGGAACTTCCGTCGTCGCCTTTCTCTAAAACCCAAGCCCCTCATGGTGGGCATTGCCGAGGAACCGCCTCGTCAACCTTTTTATTATTACTATGCATCACATGTGTGTTTGCCCGTCTAGCTAGTGAAACTCGGAGGAAGACGGATCACTCGGAAGGAGAGAAGAAGGGAGAGCATTATGGTGTCTCCCCTTTTTTGGGTGAGATGTTGACTATTGTGCAGGGTTTGTCAGTGAGCAGGAGGTGCGAGCGAGCGAGTCGAGCGAGGCCGAGAATGAGAGAGATTTGTTTTTCTTTTGTGTGAGAGGGACAACCGAAGGATCCTGAAGGACCCAGAGACTTCCAATACGCATCCTGATGCGTCTTCTCTTGACAAAGAAGATGGCTGGGAGTTTGTGATGAGGTCTAAGACCCCGTTTGTGGCCCGATCTTGCGGTTGACCCGAAATCCAAAGGGGGAGGAGAGGGAGAGCGCGAAGAACACGATGAACACGAAGAACACGAGGAACTCACGCACGCACACCTACCCGATACAATCGATACTTACCCCCGTGGCTCGATGGACCACGCCAATAGAATCAACCCGGGAGAGACGCGAGGTAGAATCCCGGAGTGAGAGATCGGTGTTGAAGACGGAGACCGGTGAGGGAGAGAGAGTGGAGCACACTAGAATCTCACTCACAAACATCCAATCATCCAACAAGGGTAGCCTTGATACAAAGGGGATGAAACCCTAGGGAGACAAAGCTCAAATCCATGTCTAAGCCTAAATCTTGTCTAAGGAGCTAAGGGGGTGACCTAGGTGCTTATATAGGCATACAAGGCAGCTTGGGTCGAACAGGTAAGTGGTGGACCGACTCGGGCCGTTCCGGTCGAGTCGAACCCGTGCAATCCGGTTTGGGATCCGGTCGGACCGGGCCCGTGACCGGGTGGTCCGGTCCCGGGTCGGGTCGACCGGGCGCCAACCGGGAACTTGCGAAGTTTCCGGTCGCCTTCCGGTACGAGGCAGGGAATCCGGTTGGGCGCCCGGTTGACCGGGCTCGGGACCGGATGACCCGGTTGTGGGTCCGGTCCGACCGGGTCCTGGACCGGCCGTGCTGGGCCTCTTCCTCCCGCCTGTTCTTCCTCTTCCTTCTTCTCTTCTTTCCTTCTTCTTCTTCTCTCTTCCTTGCACCATGGGAGTTCCTTCTCTCTTGGTCCTTGTCGATGTCGGCACCTATAGACACAATGATGATAGGCATGAGGTAGCATACCATTCAAGTTGGTGTTGAGGTCGACCATAGAGAGGAAAGAGTTCACCTTGACATATATGGCGGGGTTTTGTGTTGTTGGTCCACTTGGGGGACTCCGTGGCCATGGTGTAGCATCGACGATAGGCGGGGCTGCACTTGACGGTCTTGAGGTGGAGGTGTCCGAAGGCCACCCCGCATCATCTCCCCCCTTGGGGAAGAGTCGTCCTCGACTCTTGTTCCTCCTCACCGACGGTGTAGTCCAAGACGGTTCTTCCATGTTGTGGTAGAGGGAAAAAGTCGCGGTCGAAGAAGAACTTGGGGAAAAACAACTTGCGAATGGAAAGCTTGTGGATGCTAACGGCGAACAAGAGGCTCTCAATCAAATACGAAGCATCAAGTCGTTTCTCCAAGAGGCATTTTGCAAAAATGGAAACCAAAAGAGTGTCGATGTATCCAAAATTTGGTGGGGCAAAAGTTTGTGCATGTAAAAGTTTGGTTTGTAAAGTGTCAAAATTGTGATGTGTAGCATTGTCCCACACAAATGGAACAATCAAAAGGCAAGTATCGGCGGCAAAATTTGGGGCAAAATTGTTATGTGCAATGGCAAAGAGATGGAAACTTCTAGCTTGGGAAAGTATGGTTGGCGTGAGCCAAGTATGAGTATCCTCAAGTGTCAAAGAATCCATTTCAATTGTCAAAGATGAAATGAGAAATCCAAAGAAGAGCAACTTTATGAGTGACATGTGGCACAAGATGCATAAGGTGTCTCTCACATGTATGACATGGTCCTTGAGATTCTCGGAGTGTATTATGATAACATCAAGGCATACAACAACCATTGTGCCAACAAGATGTGTCAAGAGATGTTGCATAAGAGGCAAAAGGGGTGACGAGGAGTTGGACCAAACCGGAAACGCGACAAGGTAAGTCGGAAACACATGAGGGCGAAGGCTTGTGGGAACATACTCTTTGGTGTGATTCCCGCGGGTTAGGTCCTTGATGGGGTAGCTCTCAATTGCGCGTTTCGTGAGCTCATGCTCCGTAGCGGTGGAAGTTGTCGTGCGGGTACCTATACACACAATAGAGAGAACAAAAAGCGTGTGTGCATGGTAGAGGAACACATCATCCATCATGATGTTCCATGACTTGTGCACATCACCATTAGTGTCAATCAACATAGTATGGAATGCATGGCGATGGTGCAAATGGCAAGAAGGTGTATTCATGGCATGTGGTAACTCATGATCATCAAAAAGTGAGAAGGCTATGGGGGCCATCTCGTGGACAATGAAATAAGCATTCTTGCATACCAAGCATAAGAAAGAGCAATTGTTCGCAATCTTGGATGCAAGGATCATGGAATAGTGTAAACATGTGGGGCAAAGCATGCGGAAGCTAATGTCATCCTTGTCATTATCATTGCAAGCAATACATGGTAAAGAGCAAGTGGTCGACATATTGCAAGCAATGGTGGAAAAATTGAAGCTCTCATAGCATGGCATGGTCATGGTATCACACTCAATCAATTCCACATGATCAACCATGTTATCAAGCAAAGTATCGCATGGGAAAATGAAAGTAGCATGTGACGTAGCAAATGTATCATCAAGATCATGCATGCACTCATAAGTCATCATGTCCACTAGTGGGATCATGGCATCATCAACACCTATGTTGTTACCTTTGTAGGCCGACTCATGTGATGTAGGTGTAGTGGAAGTAGGAGGATCCATGTGGTCGACATGTCCGTCTTGAAGCAAGCATGGTGAGATATCATCATCTTCATGCACCATGTACATCTTCTCCATGATCGGGAACTCGTCCTCCGTGGAACCTAGTGCAACATAAGAAGACACAAACGAGGGAGAGGTTAATGTGTTAGCAAATGTGATGTCCTCCATGGACCTATCATCTACCTCTCGCAACTCACTTTGTGTATCACTCATGTCCTCCAAATGGAAGCACTCAAACTCACATATGGGGTGGAAGTCACTCAACTCACTATCACTCTCACTCAAGTGGGCTAAGTGGCTCTCATGCTCACATGGGGTTGGTACCAACTCATCAATGAAGCATAGGGGAGTAGGCTCGACTTCCTCATCTCCATGCGCCTCCTTGGTTGAAGGGAAATTCCCATGCTCAACCATCTCAACTCCATCCGCCTCCGTAGGTGAAGGGAGAATCCCATGCTCACCATGCTCAACTCCATCGCCTCCCAAGTCATCCTCAAGCGGTGGCGCTGTAGTGTTCCTTGCTTGGCTGTCGTCCGTAAGGACGATGTTTAAAAGATTGGCAAGGATGCAATAATGCATAAGAATGAGATGCAATCGCTCTAAGCGTGATCTAACCCCGATGATTTAGGATTAGTGGGTGGTAATGATTAGTTCAGGATGTGTTGCACTTTTAGAGTGATTCTCAAACAAGGTTCTTATTCAGGGTTGTGTAGTTTTAGAATCATAAGCAAGTGGTAAAATGCATAGTAACAATTATACACACTCAGGAATAGTAATTGTATAATAAGTAAAGAACAGTTGTCAATTTTAAGTCCTATAGTGCATAGTTGATGATTACTTATTATATAGTTCAAAAGAATAACTTTTGAAGAACATGTTCTTGAATAAAGAACAAGTATGATAATTAGATTGGTGGGGTTCTATGGTTGACTATGGTTTCATCTAGTTTCTGGAGTAAGTATTAGATGGATCACAACAAAGTGGGATTCATCATCACCTAAGGCTTGTAAGGTTAAGATAAGCCTAGGTATCCTAAGCAATTCATTATGCATGGTTGTTGTCAAGGTTGGTTTATCTTGCTAGTGATAGTCGGCTAAGGTTTATAGGTCCTTATAAGCGGTGGTTGATGATGATTCCTTATTTTCCAGAGGCCCTTTACCTTAATTGCACATTTGCAATGAGATAAACTTGAAACAAAGTGATCTAGGATAGTTGTGGTTCACCTAATTTTCTTTGGAAGTACTACTTAACTTAGTATTATACCATATGTAAGTGCTATTGAGGACTATTTTGTATGATACCTCACATGATGTATTTTGGTTCTAACCTGGCTACTCTACACACATAGCTATTGGAATATAGCTCCTATACTACCAAGTGTTTCTATCATAAAACTATGGTCATGATGTGCTTGGCACACTTCCCATGGTTTTGGAATACAATTCTTGCACAATTTGTTTAGCACGTGACTTATTATTGTACTCCTCCTAAATACTTTAGATGTTCTACTCCATCACATAAGGATTCTCAGATGAATCATATATGATTACTACCTCTACTCTGTAAGTAGACATTTTTTTATCACTATCTCCCTTCCTTACCTCCCATGATTGACTCATCATGGTCTATACTACCTTATATAATTCATATTTATCACTTACTATCAGTTGTTTCACAAGTCCAGATAGATTTTACTTACCCTTTACTTAACTTAGTCTACATCTTCTATTAGGATATCTTAATTATCTTCATCAATTGATATAACTCCTACTACCAGTCTGGATAACTCTTACTTAATCATAACATGTGTTGGTACACATCTTCCACTAGGATATCTTCCTTATGGTTGTATCCTCTCTTTGGACTACCATGTATTGTATACCAACTGTGGTCTACTCATAATTATTTTAAGGTCTTAAAAGTATCCTACATAATTTGAGATTAGCTAGCTAACACTACTTAGGAAATATAAGTAAGAAATGTTGACTCAAGTGTGTCAGGATTATTCTCAAGTGAATATCCATCTTAAGTCATAAGAATATTTGGTTTAACTTAGACAACTTCCTATAGACACTACCAATCCTATAGGTCTCCTTTAAAGGGTTTTAATCCTAAGGTCAAAGCATTTGCTCTGATACCAACTGTGGTGACCCGGCATACCACTGCATGGTGTAGTATGCAAGTCTGATATAACACCAATGAAACACAGTTCCACTAGTATTATATCGCTCAGAGTGGTACAACGAAACATATGCGGGTCCAAGGCATGTCTATAGAATTACAACATCGACTCTGTTACATAAGATCCACACAGACCTCCTACTTTACAATGAGGTAAAACTCGCAAATAAACTCCAGAAGAACGACTCGTAGTCTAAACCTAACACGAACTCTATTTGTAGAGTATTTCACTAACTACAGAGGCTAAGAATAGACTCTAGCTAAATAGGAGCTAGGTTTAGGAAACTAGTTCCCTTCTATGGCGAAACTAAGTTTTCTCCTTGTTGGATGTGGTATCTGACTCCTCTGACAGGGTTCTGTCTCGTGAAGTAGTTGTTGACTCCTCGATCTTCAAGTTGTACTGTAGATCCTCCTTCGTGGCCTCCATATCTAGCGGGGATTTAAGAGTGGAATGAGTACGAGCGTACTCAACAAGTTCATTATAGGAAAGAGGTGTTTAATGCACTAGCTACGAGCATTAGACCAGAAAGTCTAATACCAATGCAGGTTTTCATAATCATTTCTTCAAGAGGTTGCTTTTATTCGAAGAGCTATGTCCGTCAGCCTTCACCGGTTTACTAGAACTTCATGGAGCTCCTTTCCGGCCGCGTTCGCGAGTTCCATATCCCGAACGAGGAGTGACAGGTCACGGTTCTTTACACTCTGCAGAGGTGTGTTGCTTTACCCATAAGAGATCTTAACCTTGGTGCCAACCAAGCTGCAGAGCTTGTCCACACTTCCTATGGTGTGAGGCCCGGTATAAGGTCTAGCCAATCATGTTCCTCCGCTACCTCGAACACCCACCCTTTGTTGCATACCCCGACCCCGGGTCCTCGTCGGTCCTCTTATACCACTTAAGGATGGACCCCGACCACGACAATGTTTGGGACTCGTTAACCAAACTCCTTCGCCGGTAGCTGCAACCCATCATAGACCGCAATACCGTGGGGACTTTAGGCTTCCCCAGCCCACCGCTTGCACTTCGAGCGACAAGTGTCTACGGACTATGCCGTGGGGACTTAAGGCTTCCCGCAGCCAACCGCTTGCCCCGACAGATACAAGTGTCTACGGTAAAGCGCATCCGTTGATGAACGAGAGGTGGAAACACTTTTGACTACTCCGTCCCACTCCGGATCTTATGGTTAACACGGATATTACGGCACAAGAATCACCGGCGACATTTGTTGTTTAATCCTAGATGGATACAAACCCTTGCAATGGAACCTCCACCATATCAACACAATCCATGGTTCCATTGCCCACCACATAGTCATATTCATAGTTATGAAAGTAGTGGTTTTGGTTTTTATGCAATAGTGATAATCATAGTACTTTGCAAGTAATTTGATAAAGATACTCAAATGACATGAGCAAGTGATGAACTTGCCTTTCTTAGCTGCAAGATTATGCAGACAAGGTCTTCGATACGTAATAACTCCAAATTCTGAAATAGCATCATCGTCCGGTAAGGACGATGTTTAAAAGATTGGCAAGGATGCAATAATGCATAAGAATGAGATGCAATCGCTCTAAGCGTGATCTAACCCCGATGATTTAGGATTAGTGGGTGGTAATGATTAGTTCAGGATGTGTTGCACTTTTAGAGTGATTCTCAAACAAGGTTCTTATTCAGGGTTGTGTAGTTTTAGAATCATAAGCAAGTGGTAAAATGCATAGTAACAATTATACACACTCAGGAATAGTAATTGTATAATAAGTAAAGAACAGATTGTCAATTTTAAGTCCTATAGTGCATAGTTGATGATTACTTATTATATAGTTCAAAAGAATAACTTTTGAAGAACATGTTCTTGAATAAAGAACAAGTATGATAATTAGATTGGTGGGGTTCTATGGTTGACTATGGTTTCATCTAGTTTCGGAGTAAGTATTAGATGGATCACAACAAAGTGGGATTCATCATCACCTAAGGCTTGTAAGGTTAAGATAAGCCTAGGTATCCTAAGCAATTCATTATGCATGGTTGTTGTCAAGGTTGGTTTATCTTGCTAGTGATAGCTGGCTAAGGTTTATAGGTCCTTATAAGCAGGGTTGATGATGATTCCTTATTTTCTTCAAAAGAATAACTTTTGAAGAACATACTTCTTAAATAATAAGAAGTATATCAATTAGGGTTGAAGTGGTCTAGGTTTTACTGTTGGTTCTATTAAGTAAGGTTTAATTGGCTACTAAATAGGAGGGTGGATAAGTATCCAACACTCATAAGGTTTGGTGGAGTATGGTTATAGAATGCTCAAGATTTGGTATGATTGCTCCTAAGGTTCATCACATTGGTGTGATGATAAATATGGATATTTAAAGTTGTTGCCTCTAAGTATAGGAACTAGGGTTGGTCCTATTTGATCATCTAGGTTGGATAGGTATGCCTACATGGACTACCAATTATTGATAATAGGGCTCCTACAATTTTATGTAGCATGACAAGTATGTAATTGCTATTATGATTCTATGTATGAAAATTAGAACACCAAGATTATATGAGTGGATCTAGGGTTTAGGTTTTAGAAGTCAGTTAGGGTTCAAAAGAATTAGTGGAGCTATGGTTCCAATTTGGATTAGGGTTTTAGAATTGCACATCAAATGATAGGTTCCTAGTTTTCTACCATATGGAACTAGGGTTTACTATTTACCATGAAGTTCTATGATTAATAACTTCAATTTAAGATTGAAGTTATTAGTAACTTGTAAATAGATAAAATAACATTGAATTTGGCATTTTTCTATTTTAGAACAATTAATAATTAGGTCAATTAGGTTTAAATCCTTCTAATAAGGATTTAACAAAATAATAAATAAAGAATTTAGTTTTAAAGTTTTCTTTACTTCTTTACTGGTTTCTATTTAATTTTTTAAAGTTTTCCTTATTTATTGAATTTTAATTCAATCAAGTATAAAAGAAAAGACTTAATTAATGAGTTTAAAATAATTAAATTTTTATTAAAAATAAAATTTTCATTTTATATTTTTATTGGATAGGATTTTTCTTTATAAGAATTTTGATATCTTATATTTGTTTTTCTGAGCTATTATGAATTTTCTAGATTTATTTTAAGTTGCAGTAGTTTTTTGAATTTGAATTAAATTGATAAGAACTGCTAGACGCACCCAGGCTACTGCTACACAGGGTTACTGACAAGTGGACCCAGGCCACGTTGGCTGCCACATGGCTTTGACCGTGGTCAAAATCGCCACGGTGGCCAGGGGGCTCTCTGCCGGTGAAATTGGCGATGATCGCCGGCGGAACAGGGTTCCCGCGGGGGTGTAGGCATACTGGATGGAAAGGGGACGCCGAGGCGAACCTTATAGTGGCGGCGCCGCCCTCTGATGGTCGCCGGAGTAGCTCCGGCGAGCGCAACCAGCGGCAGTGCACGGCGGACTACGGCGGGAACGGGCTACGGGGCATTCCAGGGCACATTAAGGAGCTCGGGAGAAGCGTGAGCTCACCCTGATGACGAAGGGCTTGAAGAGGAGGTCGATTGAGCTCGGATGATGTCGAATTCGTCCACGGCCATGGCGGCAGTGGTCGAGGAAAGTGGCCTAATTCGCCATGTCCGGGGCCTCCCAGCTCGCACGCGTCGACGAGGAGAATGAGGAGAAGATGGCGGTGACGGGAGCATCCACGGCGAGGCTTGGGATCTGTCTCGGCCGCCGGCGAGGATGAACGGCCGGCGAACTAGGGTTTCGGAATTTGGGGGGGGAAATAGGCAGAGAGAGGAAAAACGGAGGTTTCCTACACGTTTTATAGGTTTCCTGGCGTGTGCTGGCAGTCCGAATCGGCGGCGACGATGCGGGACGTGGCGTTGGTCGGCTCGGTGGCGAGCTCCTGCGCGTCCAGAGACGAAGACGAAGACGACGACGTCTTCTTCGTCTCTATCCACGCGAAAGGATATTTGGGCCGCGTTGGGCTGAGCTGGGCTGGTGCTGCTGGGCTTCTGGTGGCTGCTTTTGGGCTTCCCCTGTTGGGTTGTGGTTGGGCTGCACAGCCAGGTAAACTTCTTTTCTTTATTTTGTTTTCTGTTTTCTTTCTTATTTTCTGTTTTGAATTCTGCTTTTCAATTCAAATTTGAATCCTGTTTATACCTTGCAGGTTCCTTATGATGTTAATATGTAGTGCAATGGAGATTCCACTACTTTTCTATTTGAAACAATTATTTTATAATTGGTTAGGTTGCAAACTTGTGGTTTATTCAAAATATTACATAGACATGAATTTATGTATTCATTTTAAGTTCCTTATTCTTGTGAGATAAATTCTGTTTAAATTATTTGAAATTACCTTCTTTTTCATGGTAGGAATATGAGTAGGGTTTGATTATGTGTTTAACCATATTGGTTGTTCACTTGCATTGTAAATATGGCTAACTTTTCAAATAGGTTTCTTTATGGTGATAATTCAATCCACCACTCTCTTAGTTCTAGGAATATTTTATTAAGGTTGATAAGGTCTCTTATGTTTTATAATTGAAACATTGTATTTAATTAATGAACCATTGGGGTGCTAATGATTTTTACCTAATGGCACTTGGTTTGAATCTCAATTATAGCATGGGTTTATATCATGATCACCATAGTGATACATAAACTAGAGTTGAGATATAATTCTAGTTTATAGAGTTGAGATGACACCATATTGCATTTGCTAGGTTTTAACCTCCTATAATTAAGGTAATATGGTTAGGGGTTTAATTGTTTCTGTTCTCCCTTTAATTACTAAGAATCTGAGAATTGGTTTTCTCTTCTACCAATTAACTTCTATTATTATCCTCAACTTTTAATTAAAGTAACTAAAGTTGTTATAACTCTTTTTATAGTTAACTTTGGTCATATGGATATATGGTTTCTCACCATATGAAGTATAGTGTTTAACTCTAAGGTTCCCTTAGGTTCATTAATTGATGAATGAATGAGAAAATAGATGTGGTAAGATTCTACTTATTATCACCAATTGATTTACAATTATAGATTGGAATATAAACCTAGGATTGCTTATTAGTTACCTCCCTATAATTTCATGTGGTGAATGATATCTACTTATCTTATTAAGGTTTAAATTATCCTCACATACCTCAAGAGCATGATCATGTATTAAGCATGATCAACTTGTTCTTAATATCTTTACCTCAAGTTCTTAGGGTTTATGATCATCACTCAATTCATAATGATCAAGGTTTGGCTTCCTAAATTATTTCTAATGGAATGGGTTCTCACTTCCATGATCAAGCATTGTCTTGATCAACTAGGATATATCACTTCTATTTTACTTTCTAGGATGGTCATGGTCATGGTTATCTCTATAGATTATATCCCAGGAGAATGCCTGAGATATTCACTTAAAGTTCTCTCAAAAAATGTTGGTTTAACCATTTGGGTATTTGAATAGATCTCTCCCTTAAAACCAAGTGTTTCCTCAACTCACTTGAGTGTAACACCAGATCTTGAGCTCTCTTATATAAGAATGGTTTATTCTAGGGTTTATGGTGCACTCACAAGATCTCTTTAGGTATCTAGGCTAAGATTCCATTTGTCTAACTTAATTACATTAATCTCATCCTTATTTTATCAACTCAGAGATATGGTATTATTCCATGTGATGTTGGGTTGTCTCACCACTCCAAGATGAAATGGTTAATCTCCTAATACTTTACTTCAAAGTTTGTCCTTTATTCTTAAATAGGTAAAGCTATGATTTGTACGATTGGTTTCTCTCTCATTTGGAAAGGTCTTTGATACTAACTTATGATTAGGCTCCATAGAGAATGATGTAGTCACCACTATCTATGGTTAACATAGGTAGATCCTCTCTCTAGGAAATATCTTGAATAAATTCCTAGGGTTCCTCTTAAAGATGATGATTTAAATACTTGGATGTAATTGAACAGATGTTCTTATGTTATGGCAAGGATTATCATATTATAATCTTTTATAAGATCAAGCAATTGATCATTAAGTAAAATGTTGTTGTGTTGATTATTAGTTCCATTTGATCTAACCCCTTAGATCAAATCATCTCTACCCAAAACAGGTTTTAACAAAGGTCACACTGAGGTTTATAGCGCTTGACTTGATGAGCTACTACAAGTCCACCAAGATCAAGTGAAACTTCAGTTACTGTGACTGTTTTACTTTAAAGCGCGAAAATTCCCCAGATTTTCTATGCATGAATGCAATGCACACATCTGTTTCCTTTATTTTTGTAACCCCAATACCTGGGATATTACATGATGAGAGCTAGGCTCGGCTCAATGTCACCCTTGAGTTCACCTTAGCGATCTTCATCTTGAAGTGTTGGCGCAATAGGCATCTTGGGGACTTGTGCTTGTAGCTTGTCGAAGTAGAGCGTCTTGGCACTTGGCGTTGTGCATTGCCATGCCGCGTGACTCTTGGCCTTGCACACCTCACATAGGAGATTGGGACATTCCCGTGGAGGGTGGCCTTGTTGCTTGCACTTGTAGCATCGGAGTCCATAGGCACGTGACGAGGTAGAGGCCATTGTGGTGGTGGCACAAGAGGTGGAAGTCGTCTTATGAGGAAGGTATGCGCGATGTGCACTTGCCATCCTTGGAGTGGTAGGCACCCTATCATGGTATTTTTCGCCTTCATGTCGAGGCTCTCGTCTTCGTGCATCATCACCATGGCTTGAGTGGTGTCGTCGAAGACTCGTGGAAGATGTTGGTCGGTGGAGATCATGAAGTGGCTTGTGGCGGCGAAGCTCATGTGGTGACGTATGTTGATGACGGTCCTTGCCATGCCTAGATGATGGCTCATGCGACTTGGCATGTTGCTTGCGGCGCCTTGTGGAGCTTGGAGAAGAGTGTCGATGGCGATCATGTTGTGGACGCTCTTGATGCTCCATATGATGTACTTGAGGTCGATGATCTTGTGCATAGGCACTCTCATGATGGCGCCTTGTGGAGCTCGGAGAAGTGTGTCGACGACGATCATGTTGGGGACGCTCTTGATGATCCAAATGATGGTGCCATCGTGGAGGTCCTCGATCTTCATATGTAGCTCCATTGGCGAAGTAGGGGTATGTGGGAGCATCGGTGATGTTCAAGGTGGAGTCGAAGTGATGCTCCGCCATGGTGTCGATGTCGTAGGCGTGGCGTTGCTCCACCATGTCGTCCATGCTTGGTGAGCCATTGTCGATGTAGAGCTCGTCGATGTCGTCCTCAAAGTGGTGCTCCACCATGTCGTCCATGTTGGCGATGCTCGCGGAGCCATAGTCGGTGTAGAGCTCCTCGATGTTGGAGATGTCGGTGATGCTTTCAGAGCCATAGTCGGAGTAGAGCTCCACATGTTCCTCCACATCCGCGGTGCTTGAAGAGGAATCCTCCTCGAAGTGCTCCGTGTACTCCTCCGTATCTTCATCTTCGCTATCCATGTTAGCACGATGGTATCTATATGGTGTATGTTAGTGGAAGAACACTACCTCGCAACCTTACCGTGGTATGACAAGATTGGGGTGATCCAACAAACCGAGAGTTAGAACAATTGTATCGGGCACTCACACAAAGAAACACGCAAAAGCTAGCAAATATGGTGGTAGGTGAGTGTGGTGGAAAAGCCAAAAGACGAAATCCGAAATCAAGTGTATTGTCAAGAGTGGTGGAAATCCAAAAATCAATTGTCAAAGCGATGATCACTATAAACACGGAAAAGATATGGAACACACACACGAGATGAACGGGGTTAGTGCGACCAAGGAATGAGCTGAAAAGTGTAAGAAGCCCTTAATCAAGGGTGCTCGGTGTCACAGTAACACAAGAAGAGATCAAAGCTTTGGTTGCAAACGAAGAGACAACAAGATTCACACGCGGCCTCTCTTCTCTTTTCTCTCTTTTTCTTAAAAGCTCTTTCTCTTTTGTATATGGTGGCACTTGCACTCTTTTGTATCTATGGTGGCACTTTGTACACTTTTGTATGTATGATGGCACTTGCACTCTTTTGGTGCTTTTCTTTCTTTTTCACGCTCTATGTTAGCGTTAGCTCACTTTTGCTATCTTGCCACACGAGTTTTGCTTAGAAGCTTGACTCCACACTACACACACACCTCACAATCGGGGCCACGTGCAATGTCTCGCAACACTCAATAAGCAATGCTCGATAGGATAGATCGCAAAAGAAGAGGGGTTACAAGGGGAATGCAAGTTATACCTGCGATGGTGGTGGTGGTGGTGGTGGTGGAGATCGCCGGACGTCGAGGTCGAAGGAGGGCGCGAAGATGCGCCCGGTCTGGGGCCCGGTTGGACCGGATCCTGGACCGGCCTGTCCGGTTGCCGCCCGGTCGACCGGGTTCTGGGCTGGCTCGTCCGGTCTGTGGCCCGGTTGACCGGGTTCGAAACCGGGTTTCACGATTTGGAGCTTTCTCTCCTGTTCTTCCCCAAACCAAAACCAAATCGACCAAAACGAAGGGAAACGATGGAATTGGAGGCTCAAAGTTGGGGAAATAGTAGATCAAGCACAACAACACCAGATCCACGGACCAAAACCACTCAAAACTCAACCAAATCACAGATCCGTCCAAAGGCCATTTGGGGCTATTTTTTGGGGATTTTTTGGAAAATTTTCTAGAAACGAAATCGGGTGGGTGGAGGGTCAAATCCGCGGTAACCAAGAGCTGCTGATACCATATGATGAGGTCTAAGACCCCGTTTGTGGCCCGATCTTGCGGTTGACCCGAAATCCAAAGGGGGAGGAGAGGGAGAGCGCGAAGAACACGATGAACACGAAGAACACGAGGAACTCACGCACGCACACCTACCCGATACAATCGATACTTACCCCCGTGGCTCGATGGACCACGCCAATAGAATCAACCCGGGAGAGACGCGAGGTAGAATCCCGGAGTGAGAGATCGGTGTTGAAGACGGAGACCGGTGAGGGAGAGAGAGTGGAGCACACTAGAATCTCACTCACAAACATCCAATCATCCAACAAGGGTAGCCTTGATACAAAGGGGATGAAACCCTAGGGAGACAAAGCTCAAATCCATGTCTAAGCCTAAATCTTGTCTAAGGAGCTAAGGGGGTGACCTAGGTGCTTATATAGGCATACAAGGCAGCTTGGGTCGAACAGGTAAGTGGTGGACCGACTCGGGCCGTTCCGGTCGAGTCGAACCCGTGCAATCCGGTTTGGGATCCGGTCGGACCGGGCTCGTGACCGGGTGGTCCGGTCCTGGGTCCGGTCGACCGGCGCCAACCGGGAACTTGCGAAGTTTCCGGTCGCCTTCCGGTACGAGGCAGGGAATCCGGTTGGGCGCCCGGTTGACCGGGCCAGGGACCGGATGACCCGGTTGTGGGTCCGGTCTGACCGGGTCCTGGACCGGCCAGGCTGGGCCTCTTCCTCCCGCCTCTTCTTCCTCTTCCTTCTTCTCTTCTTTCCTTCTTCTTCTTCTCTCTTCCTTGCACCATGGGAATTCCTTCTCTCTTGGTCCTTGTCGATGTCGGCACCTATAGACACAATGATGATAGGCATGAGGTAGCATACCATTCAAGTTGGTGTTGAGGTCGACCATAGAGAGGAAAGAGTTCACCTTGACATATATGGCGGGGTTTTGTGTTGTTGGTCCACTTGGGGGACTCCGTGGCCATGGTGTAGCATCGACGATAGGCGGGGCTGCACTTGACGGTCTTGAGGTGGGGGTGTCCGAAGGCCACCCCGCATCAGTTTGCGTACCTATTGCACGTGACTTGTGCTCACTGAAGTGTGGGACCTCACGCGTGGGCACCACACGTAAGTGACAGACCTGTTGGTGTAAAAACTCGGTTGATTATTATAGTGCATTAGAACAAAGTTTCCTATGGATTCAAGCGTAGGAAATCCAAGTTAACTCATTTACATGACATTATTTTTTCCATGAAGCAAAGTTAACACATCTATCAATTGGTACATTTTGGAGTGACTAAGAAGGATCCATGCTTACTTATTCGTTTTCACGTGTTAAACTTGTCTAAATCTTGGTCAAACCTAGGATTTGACCAACAAGATTCAAATGGGCAGAAAAATAAAATAAAAACAGAAAAATGAAAAACCAAATCACATAGTCTTCTTATGTCATATAGTAAGCATTAAAGTTGATAAACAAGGTTTAGACATACCAAACCATACAAATCATGTATCTACCCCCTAACCCCTAAACTCTATCTTATGAAGTCAAGCATGAAGATAAGTGGTTTTGGGTTTCAAACATGGAAATTTCAAAAACCTCCCAAAAACTTCATATTAGAGTGACTAATTAAGAAGGATACAGGCTTCCCTTTTCATTTTCATGTTTTAAACTTGTTTAAATTATCTTGGTCAAACCTAGGATTTGACAAGATTCAAATGGTTACCAAAATTTAAAAAAATAGAAAAAATAAAAAACGAAGCAAATAGTTTTCTTATGTCATATAGTAAGCATTAAAGTTGATAAACAAGGTCTACACATATTCAAACTAGACAAATCATGTATCTATACCCCCTAACCCCTAAACTCTGTCTTATGAAGTCAAGCATGTGAAGAGAAGTGGTTTTGGGTTTCAAACATGGAAATTTCAAGAACCTCCCAAAAGCTTTATTTTAGAGTGACTAAGAAGGATCCATGCTTACCTTTTCATTTTCATATTTTAAACTTGTTTAAATCTTTGTCAAACCTAGCATTTGACCAAAAGATTCAAATGGGCATAAAATTCATAAAAAATCAGAAAAATGAAAAACCTAAGCATATAGTCTTCTTATGTCATATAGTAAGCATTCAAGCTGATAAACAAGGTCTAGATATATCCAAACCAGACAAATCATGTATCTACCCCTGTCGATCTTATGAAGTCTAGCATGAAGAGAAGTCGTTTTGGGTTTCAAACATGGAAATTTCAAGAACATCCCAAAAACTTCATTTTAGAGTGACTAAGAAGGATCCATGCTTACCTTTTCATTTCATGTTATAAACTTGTTTAAATCATGGTCAATCCTAGGATTTGACCAAGATTCAAATGGGCAGAAAAATAAATAAATCAGAAAAATGAAAAACCAAAGTACATAGTCTTCTTATGTCATATAGTAAGCATATTCAAGTTGATAAACAAGGTTTGGACATATTTAAACCATACAAATCATGTATCTACCCCCTAACCCTAAACTCTGTCTTATGAAGTCAAGCATGAAGAGAAGTGGTTTAGGGTTTCAAACATGGAAATTTCGAAAACCTCCCAAAAGCTTAATTTTAGAGTGACTAAGAAGGATCCATGCTTAGCTTTGCATTTCATATTTTAAACTTGTTTAAATCATTATCAAACCTAGGATTTGACCAAGATACAAATGGGTGGGCACAGAATTTAAAAAAGAAAAAGAAAAATGAAAAACCAAATCACATAGTCTTCTTATGTCATATCGTAAGCATTCAAGTTGATAAACAATAATGTCTAGATATATCCAAAACATACAAATCATGTATCTACCCCTGTCGATCTTATGAAGTCTAGCATGAAGAGAAGTCGTTTTGGGTTTCAAACATGGAAATTTCAAGAACATCCCAAAAGCTTCATTTTAGAGTGACTAAGAAGGATACATACTTCCCTTTTCATTTTCATGTTTTAAACTTGTTTAAATCTTGGTCAAACCACCTAGGATTTGACCAAGATTCAAATGGGCATACAAATTCAGAAAAAAATCAAAAGAATGAAAAAACAATGCACATAGCATTCTTATGTCATATATATAGTAAGCATTAAAGTTGATAAACAAGGTCTAGACATATTCAAACCAGACAACTCATGTATATATCTACCCCTAACCCTAAACTCTGCCTTATGAGGTCAATCATGAAGAGAAGTGGTTTTGGGTTTCAAACATGGAAATTTCAAGAACCTCCCAAAAGCTTTATTTTAGAGTGACTAAGAAGGATCCATGCTTACCTTTTCATTTTCATATTTTAAACTTGTTTAAATCTTTGTCAAACCTAGCATTTAACCAAAAGATTCAAATGGGCATAAAATTCATAAAAAATCAGAAAAATGAAAAACCAAAGCATATAGTCTTTTTATGTCATATAGTAAGCATTCAAGTTGATAAATTAACAAGGTTTGGACATATTCAAACCATACAAATCATGTATCTACCCCTAACCCTAAACTCGGTCGATCTTATGAAGTCTAGCATGAAGAGAAGTCGTTTTGGGTTTCAAACATGGAAATTTCAAGAACACATCCCAAAAGCTTCATTTTAGAGTGACTAAGAAGGATCCATGCTTACCTTTTCATTTCATGTTATAAACTTGTTTAAATCATGGTCAACCCTATGATTTGACCAAGATTCAAATGGACAGAATATTAAAAAAATTAGAAAAATGAAAAACCAAAGTACATAGCTAGTCTTCTTATGTACGTCATATAGTAAGCATATTCAAGTTGATAAACAAGGTTTGGACATATTCAAACCATACAAATCATGTATCTACCCCCTAACCCTAATTAAACTCTGTCTTATGAAGTCAAGCATGAAGAGAAGTGGTTTTGGGTTTCAAACATGGAAATTTCAAAACCTCCAAAAAACTTCATATTAGAGTGACTAATTAAGAAGGATACAGGCTTCCCTTTTCATTTTCATGTTTTAAACTTGTTTAAATCTTTGTCAAACCTAGGATTTGGCCAAGATTCAAATATATGGGAATAAAATTCAAAAAAAAACAGAAAAATGAAAAAACAAAGCACATAGTCTTCTTATGTCATATAGTTAGCATTAAAGTTGATAAACAAGGTTTAGACATATTCAAACCAGACAAATCATGTATCTACCCCCTAACCCTAAACTTTGTCTTATGAAGTCAATCATGAAGAGAAGTGGTTTTGGGTTTCAAACATGGAAATTTCAAGAACCTCCCAAAAGCTTTATTTTAGAGTGACTAAGAAGGATCCATGCTTACCTTTTCATTTTCATATTTTAAACTTGTTTAAATCTTTGTCAAACCTAGGATTTGACCAAAAGATTCAAATGGGCATAAAATTCATAAAAAATCAGAAAAAATGAAAAACCAAAGCATATAGTCTTCTTATGTCATATAGTAAGCATTCAAGTTGATAAATTAACAAGGTTTGGACATATTCAAACCATAGAAATCATGTATCTACCCCTAACCCTAAACTCGGTCGATCTTATGAAGTCAAGCATGAAGAGAAGTCGTTTTGGGTTTCAAACATGGAAATTTCAAGAACACATCCCAAAAGCTTCATTTTAGAGTGACTTAGAAGGATCCATGCTTACCTTTTCATTTCATGTTATAAACTTGTTTAAATCATGGTCAACCCTAGGATTTGACCAAGATTCAAATGGGCAGAAAATTAAAAAAATTAGAAAAATGAAAAACCAAAGTACATAGTCTTCTTATGTACGTCATATAGTAAGCATATTCAAGTTGATAAACAAGGTTTGGACATATTCAAACCATACAAATCATGTATCTACCCCCTAACCCTAAACTCTGTCTTATGAAGTCAAGCATGAAGAGAAGTGGTTTTGGGTTTCAAACATGGAAATTTCAAAAACCTCCCAAAAACTTCATATTAGAGTGACTAATTAAGAAGGATACAGGCTTCCCTTTTCATTTTCATGTTTTAAACTTGTTTAAATCTTTATCGAACCTAGTATTTAGCCAAGATTCAAATATATGGGCATAAAATTCAAAAAAAAAACAGAAAAATGAAAAACCAAAGCACATAGTCTTTTATGTCATATAGTTAGCATTAAAGTTGATAAACAAGGTTTAGACATATTCAAACCAGACAAATCATGTATCTACCCCCTAACCCTAAACTCGGTCTTATGAAGTCTAGCATGAAGAGAAGTCGTTTTGGGTTTCAAACGTTTAAGCCAAAAGCCCCTTTTCAAATATTTCAAACCTATTCAAATTTGGTTCAAATTTGAAAGACATACAAGTTATAGCACACATAGTGCATACATTTTCACACATACTGCACTAGATAGATGCTACCCTATAGTTTGTGGCCATTTGGATGAGGTAGAAAAAATTCTTGGATTAGAATCGTGTTGTTCGAACCCCGTAGTTGGATTTTTTTGAACCTTGATCTGTAGTACTGGGCAAAACCCTAGTTTAACCTATTTAATTATAGATTCGTATATCGATTTTTCTACCTTTTTATTATTACTATGCAGCACATGTGTGTTTTCCCGTCTAGCTAGTGAAACTCGGAGGAAGAGGGATCACTCGGAAGGAGAGAAGAAGGGAGAGAATTATGGTGTCTCCCCTTTTTCGGGTGAGATGTTGACTATTGTGCAGGGTTTGTCAGTGAGCAGGAGGGGCGAGCGAGCGAGCGAGTCGAGCGAGGCCGAGAATGAGAGAGATTTGTTTTTTTTGTGTGTGAGAGGGACAACCGAAGGATCCTGAAGGACCCAGAGACTTCCAATACGCATCCTGATGCGTCTTCTCTTGACAAAGAAGATGGATGGGAGTTTGCGTACCTATTGCACGTGACTTGTGCTCACTGAAGTGTGGGACCTCACGCGTGGGCACCACACGTAAGTGACAGACCTGTTGGTGTAAAAACTCGGTTGATTATTATAGTGCATTAGAACAAAGTTTCATATGGATTCAAGCGTAGGAAATCCAAGTTAACTCATTTACATGACATTATTTTTTCCATGAAGCAAAGTTAACACATCTATCAATTGGTACATTTTGGAGTGACTAAGAAGGATCCATGCTTACTTATTCGTTTTCACGTGTTAAACTTGTCTAAATCTTGGTCAAACCTAGGATTTGACCAACAAGATTCAAATGGGCAGAAAAATAAAATAAAAACAGAGAAAATGAAAAACCAAATCACATAGTCTTCTTATGTCATATAGTAAGCATTAAAGTTGATAAACAAGGTTTAGACATACCAAACCATACAAATCATGTATCTACCCCCTAACCCCTAAACTCTGTCTTATGAAGTCAAGCATGAAGATAAGTGGTTTTGGGTTTCAAACATGGAAATTTCAAAAACCTCCCAAAAACTTCATATTAGAGTGACTGATTAAGAAGGATACAGGCTTCCCTTTTCATTTTCATGTTTTAAACTTGTTTAAATTATCTTGGTCAAACCTAGGATTTGACAAGATTCAAATGGTTACCAAAATTTAAAAAAAAACAGAAAAAACAAAAAAACGAAGCAAGTAGTTTTCTTATGTCATATAGTAAGCATTGAAGTTGATAAACAAGGTCTAGACATATTCAAACCAGACAAATCATGTATCTATACCCCCTAACCCCTAAACTCTGTCTTATGAAGTCAAGCATGTGAAGAGAAGTGGTTATGGGTTTCAAACATGGAAATTTCAAGAACCTCCCAAAAGCTTTATTTTAGAGTGAATAAGAAGGATCCATGCTTACCTTTTCATTTTCATATTTTAAACTTGTTTAAATCTTTGTCGAACCTAGCATTTGACCAAAAGATTCAAATGGGCATAAAATTCATAAAAAATCAGAAAAATGAAAAACCAAAGCATATAGTCTTCTTATGTCATATAGTAAGCATTCAAGCTGATAAACAAGGTCTAGATATATCCAAACCAGACAAATCATGTATCTACCCCTGTCGATCTTATGAAGTCTAGCATGAAGAGAAGTCGTTTTGGGTTTCAAACATGGAAATTTCAAGAACATCCCAAAAGTTTCATTTTAGAGTGACTAAGCAGGACCATGCTTACCTTTTAATTTCATGTTATAAACTTGTTTAAATCATGGTCAATCCTAGGATTTGACCAAGATTCAAATGGGCAGAAAAATAAATAAATCAGAAAAATGAAAAACCAAAGTACATAGTCTTCTTATGTCATATAGTAAGCATATTCAAGTTGATAAACAAGGTTTGGACATATTCAAACCATACAAATCATGTATCTACCCCCTAACCCTAAACTTTGTCTTATGAAGTCAAGCATGAAGAGAAGTGGTTTTGGGTTTCAAACATGGAAATTTCAAAAACCTCCCAAAAGCTTCATTTTAGAGTGACTAAGAAGGATCCATGCTTAGCTTTGCATTTCATATTTTAAACTTGTTTAAATCATTATCAAACCTAGGATTTGACCAAGATACAAATGGGTGGGCACAAAATTTTGAAAAAAACAGAAAAATGAAAAACCAAATCACATAGTCTTCTTATGTCATATCGTAAGCATTCAAGTTGATAAACAATAATGTCTAGATATATCCAAACCATACAAATCATGTATCTACCCCTGTCGATCTTATGAAGTCTAGCATGAAGAGAAGTCGTTTTGGGTTTCAAACATGGAAATTTCAAGAACATCCCAAAAGCTTCATTTTAGAGTGACTAAGAAGGATACAGACTTCCCTTTTCATTTTCATGTTTTAAACTTGTTTAAATCTTGGTCAAACCGCCTAGGATTTGACCAAGATTCAAATGGGCATACAAATTCAGAAAAAAATCGAAAGAATGAAAAACCAATGCGCATAGCATTCTTATGTCATATATATAGTAAGCATTAAAGTTGATAAACAAGGTCTAGACATATTCAAACCAGACAACTCATGTATATATCTACCCCTAACCCTAAACTCTGCCTTATGAGGTCAATCATGAAGAGAAGTGGTTTTGGGTTTCAAACATGGAAATTTCAAGAACCTCCCAAAAGCTTTATTTTAGAGTGACTAAGAAGGATCCATGCTTACCTTTACATTTTCATATTTTAAACTTGTTTAAATCTTTTTCAAACCTAGCATTTAACCAAAAGATTCAAATGGGCATACAATTCATAAAAAATCAGAAAAATGAAAAACCAAAGCATATAGTCTTCTTATGTCATATAGTAAGCATTCAAGTTGATAAATTAACAAGGTTTGGACATATTCAAACCATACAAATCATGTATCTACCCCTAACCCTAAACTCGGTCGATCTTATGAAGTCTAGCATGAAGAGAAGTCGTTTTGGGTTTCAAACATGGAAATTTCAAGAACACATCCCAAAAGCTTCATTTTAGAGTGACTAAGAAGATCCATGCTTACCTTTGCATTTCATGTTATAAACTTGTTTAAATCATGGTCAACCCTAGGATTTGACCAAGATTCAAATGGGCAGAATATTAAAAAAATTAGAAAAATGAAAAACCAAAGTACATAGTCTTCTTATGTACGTCATATAGTAAGCATATTCAAGTTGATAAACAAGGTTTGGACATATTCAAACCATACAAATCATGTATCTACCCCTAACCCTAAACTTTGTCTTATGAAGTCAAGCATGAAGAGAAGTGGTTTTGGGTTTCAAACATGGAAATTTCAAAACCTCCCAAAAACCTCATATTAGAGTGACTAATTAAGAAGGATATAGGCTTCCCTTTTCATTTTCATGTTTTAAACTTGTTTAAATCTTTGTCAAACCTAGGATTTGGCCAAGATTCAAATATATGGGCATAAAATTCAAAAACAAAAACAAAAAAATGAAAAAACAAAGCACATAGTCTTCTTATGTCATATAGTTAGCATTAAAGTTGATAAACAAGGTTTAGACATATTCAAACCAGACAAATCATGTATCTACCCCCTAACCTTAAACTCTGTCTTATGAAGTCAAGCATGAAGAGAAGTGGTTTTGGGTTTCAAACATGGAAATTTCAAAAACCTCCCAAAAACTTCATATTAGAGTGACTAATTAAGAAGGATACAGGCTTCCCTTTTCATTTTCATGTTTTAAACTTGTTTAAATCTTGGTCAAACCGCCGTAGGATTTGACCAAGATTCAAATGGGCATACAAATTCAGAAAAAAAATCAAAAGAATGAAAAACCAAAGCACATAGCATTCTTATGTCATGTATATAGTAAGCATTAAAGTTGATAAACAAGGTCTAGACATATTAAAACCAAACAACTCATGTATATATCTACCCCTAACCCTAAACTCTGTCTTATGAAGTCAATCATGAAGAGAAGTGGTTTTGGGTTTCAAACATGGAAATTTCAAGAACCTCCCAAAAGCTTTATTTTAGAGTGATTAAGAAGGATCCATGCTCACCTTTTCATTTTCATATTTTAAACTTGTTTAAATCTTTGTCAAACCTAGCATTTGACCAAAAGATTCAAATGGGCATAAAATTCATAAAAAATCAGAAAAATGAAAAACAAAAGCATATAGTCTTCTTATGTCATATAATAAGCATTCAAGTTGATAAATTAACAAGATTTGGACATATTCAAACCATACAAATCATCTATCTACCCCCTAACCCTAAACTCGGTCGATCTTATGAAGTCTAGCATGAAGAGAAGTCGTTTTGGGTTTCGAACATGGTATTTTCAAGAACATCCCAAAAGCTTCATTTTAGAGTGACTAAGAAGGATCCATGCTTACCTTTTCATTTTCATATTTTAAACTTGTTTAAATCTTTATCAAACCTAGGATTTGGCCAAAAGATTCAAATGTGCATAAAATTAAAAAAAAATCAGAAAAATGAAAAACAAAAGCATATAGTCTTCTTATGTCATATAGTAAGTATTCAAGTTGATAAATTAACAAGGTTTGGACATGTTCAAACCATACAAATCATGTATCTACCCCCTAACCCTAAACTCGATTGATCTTATGAAGTCTAGCATGAAGAGAAGTCGTTTGGGTTTCAAACATGGAAATTTCAAGATCATCCCAAAAGCTTCATTTTAGAATGACTAAGAAGGATCCATGCTTACCTTTTCATTTCATGTTATAAACCTGTTTAAATCATGGTCAAACCTAGGATTTGACCAAGATTCAAATGGGCAGAAAACTAAAAAAATTAGAAAAATGAAAAACCAAAGTACATAGTCTTCTTATGTAATATAGTAAGCATATTCAAGTTGATAAACAAGGTTTTTTGTGCAACATACTCCCTCCGTCCACAAATAAGTGTACATGCGGGTTTTCCAAGATAAATTATGAAGTGGAGTAAAAATGCATTGGGAACATGCATCTCTCCTCTTTAATTTTTTCACCTCCTATGAGCTAAGTACGAAGTAGGAGGTGGTGGAATCTGCAATTCCCTCGCCTATATATTATATACAAGTCGAAGACTACAACACTCTATCCCTATCTCCTTCCCATCCTCTAAATTCATATTCCATTTCGAGTCGTTGGGCATGGAGGTTCCCCCTGGTAGCATTAGAGTTTCTGTCGAGTTTGCTAAATTGAGAAGACTGTTCAGCTGCAGAGTGTGCTCTCAACCCATACAACCTCCCGCAATATCGTCGGTTAGTACTTTCTTCACTAGGTTCATCCAGATGTATTTTAATTTGGGCCAATAGTCGTGTTAATTTCCTTGTATTAAGCAGTGCCGTGGGTGCCAGAAGTTGGTATGCGGCAGCTGCTCTAGGATACTGTCCGGTCGCGCGTGCCCGGGATGCCAAGGCGTCTTGCAAGGTGAAAGTCTCTCGTCTGAAGTCATGGAGTTTACCAGTGGATGTTTTCTCCAACCGAATGGGGCGAGAATATCGTTCACCTGCGGTTTGTGCTTTCAAATAGCACGGCGTCCACTATACCAGGTTAGTACTTTCTTCGTTAGGTTCCACCCAAGCTGTATTTTTCTTTTGGCCAACGGTCATGTTAATTTCCTTGTATTAAGCGAGTGCGTTCGCGAGGATGGGCGAGGGCACCTTACATGCGGAAGCTGCGTAAGAAACCTGCCCGGTCTCGCGTGCCCGAGATGCGACGGCATCCTCGAAGACGTAGGAGGAAGCGAGTTCGATTAATAGATATCCCTCCCTGTTTAAGGTAGATTGCAGCAACGATGGTTGCGACATGAGCGGCGACTTGCTCGAATACTTGCAACACGAGCGGACGTGCGAGCATAAGCCAACGAGACGGTAGGTGGATGGTCTTGCCGGTCTCGATGGAGAAGGTGATCGCGCTTCGAGGCTAAAATCTGAGCTCGTTGGAGAAGGATCAGATGGAGTTTCCTTTTCTAGATCTAGGGTTCTTTTTGTACTTTGTGATGTCTTTTCTGTAGTTTCCTTTTACTTAGAGATTTATCCTTGCAATCTATAATCCCACCGTCATAATATAAAAGCAGTGCCGCCAGGTCCTTCGGGACTTTTCTGTGTTCAAAAAATGTATGATTCTATACAAGTCGTCTATTTATGTGTGCGATGTTGTATCGCCTATTACCGTGTTTAGTTTGAGCGTGTCCATCTCCTAGTACAAAACTTCGGCATGATGTATCTTGTCACATGTTTCCCCACAAATGAAAATTGGATTGGTGGTAGACAAGTCAAGGCACATTTATATGTGCGACAACCCAAAATGCACATATTTTGCAAAGTTTTGATGCGTTAGTGAAAAGTTGCAAATATATACATAAACTTGGGCCCTAATTCAAAAGTTTGACATGGTTCTTGTGTAGTAGTACCAATCTCACATGTGGGGAGAAATTAAGCTGGACGAAGTCCAACATATTGCCAAACTATTTGAAGGGCTATTTTCTAAAACACTGGTATGGCAGTATGGTATTTTCCCTAGCTATGTAGAAAATGATGAACAATCCATGCCTTTTGATTGCCTTTTTTGAACCATAGGAAACTTTGTACTAATACAGTATAATAAGCACCTGAGTTATGACACCAACAGGTCTGTCACTTACGTGTGGTTCACATGCATGAGGTCCCACACTTCAGTGAGCACAAGTCACCTACGGTAGGTAGACAAAATGCCAGCCATCTTCTTTGTCAAGAGAAGACGCCTCAAGACTCTCTCTCTCTTTCGCCAAAAAAAACACACTCTCTCACCAAGTTAGGGAGTTAGATGTAATTTCCTGTTTATTTTGTGTCCTGTTATAAACCGTGCTCTGATGCGTAGTGGAATTCTAGGTCCTTCAGGATCCTTCGGTTGTCCCTCTCTCTCTCAAAAAAAATCTCTCTCTCATTGTCGGCCTCGCTCGCTCGCACCTCCTGCGCATTGACAAACCCTGCACAACAGTCAACATCACCCTAAACAGGGGAGACACCATAAATAAGAGGGGCCCCGTGACTGCTCTCGCTTCGTCTCCTTCGGTGTGATCCCTACTCCCTAGTTAAAATAACTTGAAAATTTCAACCCCTTGTATGAATTGCAGTTGGGGTAAATTTGAATCCCGTGGCGGGAATTCTCGCTAGCTCACTCCTCTCGATTTATAGGCCCCTGCCGCCTCTCCCCATTCATCTTCAAAATCTGTACCATCCACAACCTCTGTATTAGCGCCTCCCCTCTGCACCCCCATCTTCCGGCGATGAATCTCACGAGTGGACTAGGGGGCCTGTTAGGTGTGCGGCCCACCGTCATAATCCCCCAGCAGCAACTACAGGACCTCGCCGCCAACTCGCACGCCCCCCATAGCAGGTGCAGCAGGCGCATGGCGGCCTCGCCGTTGAGTCTGATGTGCCCACCATGCGGCAGCGGATCAACGACCTCTTCGTGGGCTCAGACGTGACAGTCCTGCTGCAGCTGCAAGACAACCTCGCCGTCGCCGGGGAGTCGGTCCTCTCCAAGGAGAAGAGGTTCGAGGTCAGTGGTTCATGTAGTTTAATCATTGGTTTAAAACTACTTAGCCCCCTACTGAGTATTATTCAGAGGGGATTTGGTGCAAAATACTTCATCCACCATGTTTTGGCGTGAGTATTTGCGGCAGATCAGGACAACCTGAGAGATAGCCTGGCCTGGGGCATTATTAGTTTTATTTTTTGAGGGGTTCCTCGGGCCTTATTAGTGAAGCGTCCAATTTCTATTCACGTAATCCATGCCGGCGAGGCCTCAGGACTTGTAATTTTGCATTGGAATCAATCCCTCAGCCTGATCCATGCTAGAACGGGGTGGAGGCCTGGAAGGTGAAGCAGCAATCGGAGCACGTATGTGCAACGACCAGAAACGGGAGAGCAGAGAGGTGTTGCGGTTCCACGTCCACTCGACGTGCGTGGAAGTGTTTCCTGAGGATCGCCGCGACTCTGATCCTGTCCAATACTCTCCTGCCAAACAGATAAAATGTGTTCTTATTAAGAAAGACCCAGATATTAATCACTGAACCATGTGAAAACACGTCAACCAAACAAGGCATAAAGGATTTCTACTGCACTAATGCTAGCTGCATTACCACTTTCGAACTTCAATGCAAACTTCAAACTTCACTGCAGTCTTTCCCCCCTGTTGAACTGGAGATCCAGCCTCTCCATCGATTGATGCATAGGGCAAACTTTATTAGTTCATGTTTCGTTCTTAGTTTGAAACTTTATTGCTCCAAGCTCCGGAGTACTCATATTACTACAGTATTGCAATTGAAATTTATACATATTACAATTACTATTGAAGTTAGTCTTGTACATATTACTATGAGTATTGAAGTTTAAGTCCTGCCAATTTTCGGAGTACTATATTACTATTGAAGTTACACTCTTGCACTTTATTAGTATAATACCATGTGTCACACAGGGTCGCTCTGTGAATCTACCATCTAATGAAGGACGACAACATGAAGCGTCTATGCAAGTAATCCGGCGGTCGCTCCTGGATGAGTCGCGCGAGTTGATTGACCATGCGTCCAAGCTCCGAGATGTGAACGCACATCTGGTAAACCGTCGTTGTGAAGCTATGGAATGAGTATGCCGTACTCTTGAATGAGCACTCATCTCTATCAAAGGAGAACTCATCTCTATCGAAGGAGAACATCTCCATTCTAAAAGAGAACTCATCTCTGAAAAAGGAGAACATCTCCATCCTAAAAGAGAATTCATCTGCGAAAAAGGAGCACACCTACTACAAGTGGCGGAGCATGACGGGAAACTCCGGTAATCTTCTTCGGGTGTGAAGAAGGTGTACCCATATGTGCATGTAGAGAGGTGGAGACGGTTGCCGATGAGACAAGTGAGTAGATTGAGGAGGGCAGCCACAGCCCACAACGTTTGTAGTTACAAATCTTCTATCATAAAAGTTGTAGTATCGAAATTAATATGTATCCCTTAATATATGTGGTGTTTGGCAATATATAGTTTTAACATGCAAGGACTACGCAATCTAATTTGTATCGGTTTGATTTGCTTTCTACCCAAGTGAGCATGTGTCATATTTGTCCAAGGTTTGATTTTTTGCATCTTATCAGATTTTGTTGAATACCATAGTAAAAAAATCCATGTGCATCATTTTGATGCGAGAGGTTGAGGTCTCAACCTCCATTACGAAAAGGATATGTCAAGACATGAAACATTGGATAAAATCCTTGACTGTACCCTGCAAGTGTGGCACCTAGAAACAATGATTAAAATTCAAAGCTGCATCTCCTACCAATACAAATGGTATACCAGAAAATTTTGAAACAAATTAAATCCAAACCGAAATAAATTAAATTATATTTGGAAGAAGATATGTAGAAGTACCCCTGTACAGTAGGACGCTATGTGCAATGCACGACATATTGGCAAAAAATTACCCGCATATACCAAAGGCATGGGCACCAAGATTTGATGCAAATTTGAATTCGGCCAAAGGAGGGTACTAGCAAAGATTTCGATCGTGCCAGCGATCCAGACATTCTTATGAAGTAAAGGGAATTTGATCATCTTGGTCTTGCAAGTAATGAAATATGGGGACTCCTAAGATCGATGCCTTCAACACTGATGTTGCTTTTTCAGCAGAAGCTAGTGGCTGCCAACTTTGATTCCAATTCGGCACCAATTATATAAAATGATAAAAAACAATTATATAAATGTTATTTTTTTGGTATACATTGTGACATCCTATGTTCGTTCATAAGTTTTCGTGGAAAAACGACATTTTGTGTGGCGTGTACAAAAAAGGCAAAAAATGTACTGTACGTAGTCGTGTTACAACATCAAAATTTGTCTTTTTTAGAGGAGCCACATAACTTTTTTTGAGAAAACTTGTGTACCAACATAAAATGTCTAGATATACATGTAAAATTTTAGTTTAGAATTTTTTGACACTTTGAAATATGGATTCACATAATGGGAGCATATGCTCCTTTTGGACTTGAGACAACAAAACGGCTGTGTGCATCCTGGTTATGCAGAGGCTGGATGTAATTGCTTCTAAAAGTAATAAAGCATCCTTTATCGAAGAAAAAAATGCTCCTATGAGCCAAAGTGCATATCCCCTAGCCCCCGCCATTGCTTATATCTCTATATTGTCTATATATCTATACCTCTACCTCTACCCCCCTTGGATTCCTGAACAGACGTACAGTACTAGTAGGGCCTA
>NC_061511.1:111797522-112038313 GCF_022539505.1 Lolium rigidum
GGGTCCCACATGTTTGTGGGCCGGCCCGCTTTTGCCTATTGGTAGGTCAAGCAGGTACGTACGGCAAGAGCAGCAGCATGAGCCGGCCCATTAATGTTTTGACCGAATTATTGTGGGGTTGAGCGACCGTATGGCCAATGGACCGGCCACGACTATAGTTGACGGTCCAAACTAAGTCAGGCCCCGGCCGGCCACATAAACTTGTGGGCCGGCCGCAAGGCAGTAGCGAGCTTGCTTTAAGGTGGACCCCACTTGGTAAATGGGCCGGCCCGATAACAGGAAAGTGGGTCCCACATGTTTTGTGGGCCGGCCCTTTTGCCTATTGACCGGTCAAATGAGTGCATTCGGCCTGGCCCACATGCTTAGTGGGCCGGCCCATTAATGTTTTGACCAGTCAACCTTAGAGGTTAGGCCCGGCCCACGTAACTAATGGACCGGCCCAGCCATATAGTTGACCGGTCAAACTAAGTCGGCCGGCCCGGCCCGCAAACTTAATGGGCCGGCCCGCTTAAGACGTGGCCGAGCCACGTGTGGGCCTACCATCTACCACGGGGTTTCGGCCGGTTAACGCCGTTGACTCGCCGATTAACGGCGTCTGCCACGTGGCAGTTTGCATGACGTCAGCAGTCAACGGGCTCCCGGAAACACTTGTGCAACCGTCCGATTTTCCGTGGCGGAAGGGCGCCCAAGCGCGACGGACCGAAAAAATCGTCGTAGGACTTTGCCGGACGCAGTTTCGACAACAGAACCCATATCGTCGGGTTAGGCCCATAGGCGACGAAAAATACCCCTTAGCGGACGATTTTGAGACGTTGTCTATCAGAACTTTTCTTGTAGTGAGTGGACTTTCGTGGCCTCCTCCTCTATTTGCTGTGCGTACGTGTGGCCTCTTATTTTCCGCTGCGGGCCAGCATGTCGTGGAGCCCGTTGAGAAGCGCAAGGGTGGACATCCGCTTGGCTTGCCGCTGTGTGAGGTTTCTGCCCGGTTGAACGAGCCTTACCTGCCTCTGTCCTTCCGGTTTTCCTCTCGCTCCTTTTACCCCTCTTCTCTCTCGATCGTCGCTCGTTGCTCCTCGCCGCCTCTGCACGCTCTGCGATTTGGCTCCTCGTTGGTTCGATCTTCTGCAGATGGAGCTTTAGGTGGCCGGCGTGTATGGTTGAGGTTGAGGTTGGCCTCTCCTTGCGCTTCACGTGTTCGATGAAATTCCTCATTGCTAACTTCTGCTCATTTCTTTGTTTTCTAGGTTGTTTGTTCCTCCATTGCTTGCTTCCTCGGATAATTTCTTGCTGCCTCTCCTATCTTCCTCGGTGTCAAAAAACGGTACATGCATGTCTTGTCCTCTTGACTGTTGTTCCTTTGTTCGCGAGATTTTTTTCCTTCAGCCATTGTTGTATTTTCTACTGCTGAGTGAGGAATGAGTGCCGACCAGCAGTTCTAGAATTTGTGGCAGTGCTAATCTGTCTGTTCAACATTGAGTCGTTTCGGTAATGTTAAATAGGGCTTTAAAGCCATGGATTTATGTATGGCTTGACTGCAGATTTAGACTATATCTCAAACAAATAAGAATCATAGTTTCATCATGCTAAGAAAGAAAGAATGATCCAATGCAGGGTCATATCGTTTTGGAGTGCAGTTTTTTTATAAAGCAACCACTCCAAGTCCTCTTAGATAAAGTGTTACAGATCTTCAATGCATGATTGAGATGGGTTTTCTGAGTAGGTTAAGACTCCAAAAATCCAAATAGTAAGATATCTACTGCTACAGTTTGTTGACATGGGAAGCAAGCGAGGAATTCGATGCTTAGTTACTCGCCCAAAATTCCGAAGTGAATACCTCTTAGTTACTGTCCAGAATACCGAAGTGAATACCTCTACTTAGTTTCTTCATCATGAATGGTAATAACCATTCGCGGGAATTTTATCTTTCCCTGCTTTCTTAGTGTACCATATGTGCTTGGTTTATATTGCTTGTAATAAAGCATCCGTTATCGAAAAAATATTGCTGCATGACTCTGTGTCTAGGGATTTGGTGGTCTGGTGCTTGGACCGTGGTTCTGAACCTAGCTTAAATGGATAATCATAGATAAACCCGGAAACAAAATACCATGAATATCCTGTGACACTCTTTTGTTGGAGTTCAAGTATCCTAATTCACTTATCTGTTGTGATTCAAAAGGGCACATGTATTCTGGCAAATAATTTGTTCACATTCCCCTTTCCAATTCTTCTTGCTAGGATCGAGACACTATCATTAGATTTCTCTTCGGTTCCCCTTGCATACCTATTAATGGAACTGATTGCTACCCCTTTGCTTCCTACCATTTAACGAGCTATATATCTATTATCCTCCATGAAACCTGATCAGGTAATTCGATACGTAATTCCTTCCTTGGCAACACCAGGTAAACCTGAAGAGGCGTCCTCGAGGTAACATTTCTGATCAGTTCACGTATTTGCCAGCTGGTCCTCTCATGCCAATGACCACCACCTTCTAAAACAGTGCGAAGCTTCAGAATTCTAATAAGAATGCACGCAGAGCCCTCTTTGAACAACTACAGCCTACGAAAGTACCTTTGAAGATACCTCCTATTTCAGAGGTACGCAGGAGTATGCCTCTTTATACCACTGGATATTTGTATTGGATAGCTTTTTTGTCGCTATTTTATGTACTATTCATTGCTGTTTTTGGTTTTTGAAAGGGTACACTTCGCCGCCGTCACCTAGCCCAGAGCATGCTGCGGTTAACCGTAAAAAATGTAGGCTGATCATTGATTCAAACCGTTCTAGGCTTACGAGGTTGTCTATCATGCGCTTCCAAGCACATTGCTTTTAGTTACACTTGATGTCTTTTCTAAACTATGTATTACCTTTCTTGCTTCATGTGGTATCTTTTTCATAATTTGGTACCATTAACTCTGAGTGGTGAAGATAAAGAACAAGAAGCTGAGCTGACGAGCACTTGGATTTCCCAAGGATGCTCTTGTTACGGAACTAGATAATTCCCGCGCCTTGCTGCGGGATATTCAGAAATACCTATAGAAGATATGTGCATATTGTCTTAAAAATACACAGTACATTAGATAGTTCTTTAAATGGCAATATGCTATGATGCATACAAATGAGTAATTTGCAATAGCTAGGCGGACAAATATTATCAATTTAAAATAGTTAAAAAAACTATTTTACATTTTGCTCAATATAGTTAGTGGACACTAAGCATCATTTGTGTGGAAAATTGTTGGTGGTGAACATTGACATGGAGATACATAAGTACCTTGGCCGGTAAAAGTTGCAACATGCAACCAATGATGATATTGGTGTCAAAAAAATATAGTTGCAGTTGTCAAAAAAAAATTACCGCCATATGTGAGCTACTCCCGTATTAATCCTTGTTATTAGAAATAACATTGATCAGAGAAATTAATATATGCTGATCTTCCGAAAACATATGTCTGACGATGGTTGCCGCATATATAATCAGTAACATATGTGACATAATAAGCAGCGTTCCAATGATGTTGGAAATTGGGCACAAAGAGATCCACGTGTGTTGTTGATCTGGTATGGAATTAACAAATCTCATACAACCAACAATACATAGATGCTCGAAAGAAGAAGTGCAGATTAATGAAATCCTACAAAGAAATGGAGAAAGAACATAATAAATAAATACCGAAATAAATATAGCCTAAGTAGTAAATATGTCCTAAAGAGTAGGACATGGTTCAGCTTGCAAACTCCTTCATTTGTGAGAATTGGACATAACCCAAGTGTTATGATCTTATGGAGGAGGGTAGGGCTTACCTTTTGTGATATAGGATAAAGAGATGTAGAGAAAATTGATGCAATCTAGTAAATCCAGAAAAAAATGCCCAGAATTGGTGTTATGAGAAATATATCCCGGTATGCAAAGAGACCGGAGTTAACACACATCAAAACAAAAATTCACGGCAATGCTGCAATGGGCTTGGAATACAGAGCATAATTCTTGAGGGAGATGATAGTTCCCTGCCTTGCCATGGCCGGACCTGCTCCACGTTGGTCTATGGAAAATGAAATGTGTGGAAGTCTGAAGAAACGGTGCGTAAAGATGAAACGAATAGTCGCTATAGTGCAGACTGAAATGCGAGAATATGAGTGGATGTTATAATAACACTACTACGAGGGCTGCTGGACTCCTGTTGATGTTACCGATATAAATCATTCGGTGGAGAACCAAACGTTTCTGCTACGGCCGGCCGGCTAGTCTCATTTATGCTTGGGTTATTTTCTAGCTAATGACGTGACTTAGCTGATGAGGTGGCTCAAGAAAATGGTGAGGAAAACTGATCCCACTTCAATGGCTGAATGACGTGGACCAATTAGAGGCTCGAGTGATGTGGATATCTTGCATGTGGAGAGAATTCACCTTAGTGGGTTGTTCCTATTTAGATATTATAGATTAGCCATTGAACGCATGCCTCTGCCGAATGATAAGAGGTGGGTGCTTCTTCCACAATTACACGCTCTCGGAGCAATTAACTCATTAGCTGTATCCTTACTCCATGTTGAACATATATAAACAAAGTATACTGATGCAAGTGTGGCACGCAGTTTGTGGAAGCCAAAGCTGATGCGGTTGACAATGAAAACAACCCTTAGCCCATGCAAGTACATCGCTCCAGCCCCACGCCAGGTATAGATGCTAGATCAAAATTCCAGCTACCTATAGGTTATCGAATTCTTGTTGTTCAATTTATGCGGTCACCATGCCCTACAGTTATGAAATCTATTTTGCATGCTCGAGGCGATGCTTTGCAGGCTTCTTTTGCTCCTCTTCGTGTGAATAGAATATGTCAGCTCCGCTTCTGTAGTAGCTAGGATCGTTTAGCTTTTTAAGGTGCATGCTACTTGCTGCAGATGGTGCTGCCATGTTTGTTTAGCGAAACCGTGATGGATCCAATCCAATGAACAAACTTTTTTATGCGGTGTTGTTGGCTGCGAGAATGCTTTTGTTTCCCTACACAATGCTTACGGATTCAACCGGTTATGTTCTATGATGTACCTATGGTACTATTATTTAGTTTGTCTCCTACAGATCGAGGTATTTATGTATGTATCTAAGTTACCGCCCTGTAGTTCTATGCTCTGTGATGTATGGCCCTATTTTGCTGTACCGGTAAGTACTAAAATTCTATGCATTTTCTAAGTATGTACCAGATAAATGTCTTTCTTTTGCTTCTATATGCATGTGGTAAGGTTGCATCGCGACGTGCAAGGATACCCTACATAGCTCTGTGGATGCATGTGTTTGTTTGTAATGTTGGGAGATGTCTGTAAACTTATGGTTACAATATCGTCTCGCTTATGTCTCTGCGCCGGGGCGCACCAGGTCATCTAGTGTCGGAAATCCAATGGGACATTGTGAGACTTGCACGTATCTGTGTCTGGCCTACACGAGTGGAGGGCCCATCCACCAGTGGCACGCAAGGTACTTTCACTCTTGCAACCCAAAAAAGTTGAATTTCACCGACACCAAACCCTTGCATCTGATGGACATCGTCACCTGCCATGGACGTCGAAAAAGCCCCAACTGCCACCCCGTCTTCCAAAACAGACGCCCCAACTTGTCGTCCAAAACAGACGCCCCAACTGCCGGCCGCAAGAAGAAGGCCGCTGCATCGAAAAAAGAGATGATGCCTGCGGAGAGGACCATCGAGACCAGGAAGTGCGTCGTCGCCAAGGTCACCGCTGGTACGTCACGCGCCCCATATCGCAGAGACACCTCTGGTACGTCACGCGCCCCATATGCCGCCTCCCATCACTCAGGCGCAGGCACCGACCTCCCGTCTCAGTGGGTCGAGATCGTCGTCGCCGGAAGTCCCGTACCACTAGGGCGGCTCTACGACACCTGTCCTTGACCTCAACTGCACGCATGCGGGTGGTGACTTGGGTCCGACGCCTGTAAGTCACGGGCGATCCCATCGGTTAACATGCCCGTGTCCTCAACTTGTTCGACGGAATGTCTGACCCTATGCTGGCCGAATTATGCCTATAACCCATATATGCTTGCTCGCCCATCACCATTTGCCAACATCCATTGATCGGTAGGAATACTATGTCGAGCACGGTGACACCTACATGCACACCTACATGCACACCAATATCAATGGTGACGGCTTCATCCCGAGATGAAGGCCTTGGGATGCGAGGGAATGACTCAAGGATACGCTATCGACGTGGAACCACTGTTCGATCAATATGGACAACCAATTGGCCAAGACACCGATGTGGATGTTGAGGCCGACGACCAGGACCTAGGTGACGCCAAAGGCGGTGATCCACATAAGAAGATGAGCCAAAGGACCTCAAGCTACACTAACAAAGAGGACCAATGCCTTCCCAAATCTTGGGTTTCGATTAGCCAAGATCCTATTTGCCGTGCCGAGCAAAAATGGAATTTTATTTTGGAGGAGGGTCACCTAAGAATTCTATAAATGCCGACAACATTCTCGATCCATTCTGAATTCATAGTGACCGCAACTAACTTCCAATCAAAAAAAGATGGGGCTACATCCAACAAGAGACCAACATGTTTTGTGCGGCGGTCTATCACGTGGTTTCCCGCCCCGTGAGTGGCCTCGGCGTCAACGATGTGGTAAGGCCACTATCACATTCATTCCAGCTTTGAACATGCATGTGCATTTTGGCACATCTACGGTTTTGCAAATGCGTAGGTTCCCTGTGCTTTGGAGTACTTCAAGGTTAATTGGAAGAAGTGATACCACATGGTCCATTTGTTGGAGGGAGGTAAGAATTTCCTCTAGTGGAGGTAGAATGTTCCATTGTTGGAGGGAGGTAAAGCATACCATTACACTTGTAATACACAAGTCGTTAATATAATAACACCAATAAAACGTCGTTCCACCAGTATTACATCCTAAGAGTGGGACAACAGAAACATCGAGAGTCCAAGGCATGACTGTACAATTACAACTTGGTGTCATACAAAAGATCTCCATAATTCCTCGACACATAGAGATGAGTTACTGTGCAACTAAAATCTAGAAAGAACAACTTGAAAAATGATCTCAACTGAGCTACCTCTAATGCTAATTAGCTTGCTACTATTTCTACAATAGAGCTCTAACTATGTATATTCTAACGCTGTTCACTTTCCCCTTCCTCCTCTCTCACGTGTCTACGTGTGCCGGGCCGACCCGGGGTCATTCTCGCTGGCGATGCCGGCTGGGAAGGGCTGAGGTGAGGTGCTGGATCTTGTAGTGTATATACTGGATCTTGTAGTGTATATACTAGGTGTAGTTGTAGTGTTGTTTGGCCTGGTGCCTGGTTTGGGATTTATGTTGGGAGGAAATCGCCGGATCTTGCGGGTCAGGTGCTTTTTGGTGGTTCTCTTCCTTGTGGTTCTCTTCCTTGCCATCCTCGCTGGTGTGGTTAGGAGTGTAGCTACTAACTACTCCATCAATAAGGTCCATGGTGTGCTCTGATTTCTGCAGGTGTTGTTGTCTCTTCCTTTGGCATGCCATGGTGGTGAGGGAAGGAGAGTCTACAGCGACGTGTAGGGATCTCTTATGGCCATAGTTGGGTGCCAGTTCTTGTGGTGGAGTAGCGGCACTGGCAGGCATCCTTTGGTCGGCCTCGGTGGCGAGGGGAGGTTGCGGGCATGCCTCTCTGGTTCTGTAATAAGAAGATGGTGGGGAGGTTTCTTTCTACAGGGCTGAGTGCTGGGAGTTCATGCACGGTAGCCAAGTTTTGATGCTGTAATCTAAGGCCGGAGGGGCGACCGCTCCACTTTTTTATTGGGAGTCTTTCATTGATGACATATCTCCTTCAACCATCGATTCTGATGGCCGAAAGGCGGCTACTCTCGCTATGGTCGCCGACATCTAGTGATCATCTTCTGACATCAAATCGTCGGTGCAAGGTTACTTTCAACCTCCTGGCTTTTATGCCTTTATGGAGGCCCTTCGTCTTCGTCGCGGTGTGCTCCCGCTGCAGCTCCCCAAGTGGCCATGTCCCCAGCGGCGCGTGGTTGACCGTGCTCTGAAGATTTTCCAAGGTAGGCCTGTACTGGGATCGTATTTTACACCTTTGTTCCAGGTCTTCGGTATAAAAATTAGGGACCGTGTTGTACTTTACTTTTCATCAAAGGTCCTCCTTGTAATTTGTACTCCACCGACAGTTATATGAATGCAGTATGGGGGTCCATCGAGGCCCCTCTCCCCGTTCAAAAAAAAAACTATGTTGATTCTAGGATTAACAAATTGGTTTCCATCTACACTTCTTGTCTATGTTTTCACCATGATTGAGGTAGAAATTGACTCCTTTAATTCATTGGATAACTTCACCTTCTGGTTCCTTGAGATTGAATCTGTTGGTTACCTCCAAATCCCCCTCCAAATCTAAGGCTTTAAGAAGGTACGGATGAGCACAAACGTGGTCTGTAAGTTTAGTAGGAGATGTGTTTTATGCACTATCTACGGTCTTAGACCGATGGTCGTTTGACTTGTGTTTTTTGTGAACATTTCATCAACAGTCAAGTTTTATTCTGAAAGGCCATGTCCTTCAGCCTTCGCGAGTTACTAGAACTTCATTCATGGAGTTTCTTTACTCTCGCCTTCGCAGTTCCTTTCCGGAACAAGAGTTCATTTGACCTCTATGATATATTTTTTTTCTATAAACAATAATTTATTACTTAAAAAATGTGATATATATGTGGTTCTATAATATGTTTGGTTGGACTTGTCCCGTTTTGATGGCCTGAGTGACTGAATCTGTGCCTATTTCTATGTGTGTTAGTTTTGCATAATTATCAAAATTTGCAAAAAAATAGTTTTTGGTGGCGAAGGCTGGTTGGATGCAGCGTGTCAATGCTCTCAATACCACCGACCGGCACGTGCCAGACAAAGTATTGGTGGTGACTGAAGATGCTTTTATATTTTTTTTCTATAGAGTGATTTTTTTTTGCGAAAGAGTGATTTATATTATTTAAAAAGTTTAAAATTACATCTGTACTCTACGGGACAAAGATGCACAAAGCCTCAACTTGTTTATATTGTAACAAAAAAACCGGTAGTGTGGTGATCCGACGCAACGCAAGGATCGGAGTGGTCGCTTTTAGTGAAGAGAAGAAATCCTTTTACTACCATCATCCCACCGTTCCGGGGCCTGTTTCGTGAGAGAGTCCAAGCCGGTCTCTACTCCAACTTTGTTTCGGCTTTGGAAACGCCTCTACTTCTTCCGAGATTAAAGGACACCGGATATTTTTAGCAGCTTAGCCCAAGATCAAATTCGGACGTACTCTTCGATTTAGCTCTTCGCCGTCGCCACAGCCGTCCCCGACCGCCGCGATGCCTCGGTGAGTATTAGCCTCTCCTGACTCCTGAGTCCTCTCTCTCGGTGTATGCCAAGTGTGACTGTGCGACGGCGGTCGTGGGGTGCGGGTGTATTCCTTTTCCGTTCGATTGCATTGCTGTTGGATTTCTATAGAAGCGCCGTTACAAAACGCCCTGATATCTGCTTTCATTGGGACCCCGTTTGGTCCGTGATCTGGGTAGATGAACTACGTAGATAGTCTGATACCCTAGGAAAGCCCCCGTTTTGCTCCCCCTTGAACATGTTAGTCCTTTGTTTGTCTTCTTGCTTGAATTGACTCTCATCTTATTCGCTTGCAGGTATTATTGCGATTACTGTGACACCACCCTAACCCATGACTCTGTAAGTGTTTCCTCCCCTTATTTTTTTTGGGTAATGTACAGTAATCTGATCATCGCATAGTTGGCATTTCAGAGTGTGATAATTTCCTGTGACCTAAGGGAAACATAACTTCCTCACGAATGTGTAATTGCAGCATTTTTTCCCTTATAGATTACATCTGTCTTTAGTGTCTGAATACAATTCTCGCCAATCACTCAGCAAACTAACAAATTCATCCTTGAGATAATGATACGGAGTATCTTTTAAGTGCAAGTTTCAACATGTCAGATTCGTTTGCTTTTAAGTGCAATGATATATTTATTAAAAACAGAGCTCACCTTACCTAAATTCCAATAGGTCAAATTTTGTTGAGTCTATAACACGATAACAGTGCCTTGTATGCAGTTTCACACAAACTCTATAAATCTACAAATTTACTAACAACTTGTTTGTCCTTTAATTTATACTATATATGGTGTATATATGTGAGCTAACTTCTCGTCTAAAAACATGCAGCCATCGGTCAGGAAGCAACACAATGCTGGTTACAAACATAAGGTATCCATATGGTTTTTCATTGTTTAATGTTTATGCATGTTCCTGTTTATTCTTGTGCCTGAAGTTGCTTTCTGTTTTCTCATGTGATCCTTCTAGGCAAACGTTAGAAACTATTACCACCAGCTGGAGCAGCAGCAAACGCAAAGTTTGATCGATCAAAGGATCAAAGAACATCTGGAACAACAAGCTGCAGCTTTCCAGGTCGATGCTCATTTCAACCAACATCTTCTCCCGCTTCCAGGAGATGTGCCCCGTTCCCCGTCATTATGAATTTGAGTGACAATTGAGGCCTGATGTTAGATGATGTAACTTATAAACAGCTGGAGTTCATGTTACACCTGCAATAATTCAATTTGATCAGATGATATTTTATTTCTATACATAAAAGCTTTTGCGTATCATCTCTTGATGGTAGAGTAAGCATGACGTGCTTTACAAGAATTTTTTCTCACTTTGACCATTGCTTGCCTTCTTCAATGATGTTATAAAATGTGACCAGAAATATGTTTTTATAGTAATCTCTCCGCCCCAAAATATAAGGCGTCTGTGAGTTTCGCTGCTCAACAATTTACACCTTTGATCATGATTTGTACTAATATGTTCATAAAGTTTGCGCGCATAAATGTATATGAGATGAAAGAGATATGCAAGAAGAATGCAACAATACCATTTATACATTCTCAATCCATATAATTTACTACTATATCTTCTTTTTTTGTAGTAGGGTTGTGTGCATTCGTAATGTCTTTATGATATTTTGTTGTTGCAGATGTGTGTTATTGGCATCTCTGTGATATTAATATATTTTCTAGTCGAAAAAAATTAGTGGTCAAAGTCATGTATCAAAGACCGTACGAAAAAATATATATTTTAGGACTGAGGAGTACGATCTTTTTTTTGAAAAAATGTTTTTATAAATAGGTTTAATTTGCGGTTGATGGATTGTGCTTATATATTATAATTTGCTGCAAAAATAGCCACTAAAGTTTAAAATAACGGATCAAACAAATATTAAGATAAAAACAGATTGCTGGATCATCATGACCCTTTAGAGCACCTCTAGCATATCTTGTAAAAATTCGAAAAGTAAAACTGTTATAAGATGACCATATAACTTTTTTGTATGGCCCAACATTTGCAGATCTTTTTTCTCATTTTTTCGGTGTCCTCTCGCCCGCTGAAGTAAACCCGTCCATGTTTCCATGTTGCTTTTTTTGTTTTCTTTTAAAAGAGAACATTTTAATATCAAAGATATTAACTACACCTAGCTTTTGCTCACTTCAGAAGCGATGCTTCCAGAAAGGGAACATGACACAAGTGATAATCAACAGATCTTAGATTTTCACTTTGGATAAAATTTGAGCTCTCTGGACAATACCATCAACAAGTGAGCAAGTATTTACTATTAAATCGGGATAGGTGGCTGCTTGGTATCACAAATGGGCCAAAAAATTGGGCCCAAATCAACGTCTCTCTCGTATCCCACCAAAGCCTGGGTCGCTATCGCACATAAAATTTCCGTGATGTATAATGCTTGGTTTGGATTCGGTTCGACCAGCTACCTCCTGATTTCCACCCGTCAGAGGAGTTTCTAAAAGTGAACTGTGATGCTGCATATACACTGGGTGATACACATGCAACCTTGGGAGTAGTAGTGCGCGATCATGAAGGCACGTTGGTTGTTGCTAAAGCTGGAAAAGCGGAAGGGATATATGATGTCTTCGCTGCCGAATTTCGTGCTATGGAACAGGCTGTTAATGCAGCTGTGGATGTTGGGGCTATAGGAGCAGTTTTTGAAATAGATTCTGAGGTGCCATCTATTGCAGTGAACCATCGTGGGCAAGCTTCAATATGACCCGAACATTCAACTACAATCCTGGTTCTCTAAATCGGAAGTTCGTGCTTGTAGACGCAATGCGAACAAGGTAGCTCACATGTTAGCCTGTTTAGACAAATCTTGTAATGACCATGAAGTTTTAGTGTGGGACGTTGGTGTACCGGCCTGCGTGGTGGGCGATTTGCCTCAGGTTTCCTAATAAAGCTTGATGCTTTCTTTAAAAAACAATGGCTTGAAGAAAACATACACGTCGGAAGGAGTTTCCATAATGCATGGCGTGCTAACTGCTAAACATCCTTCCCTGTGCAACTAATTAACACAAGATCAGATACGTAGTTGCATGCAAGTTCCAACTGTGAAAGACAAAAAATTCTCAGCACCACACGGACGAACTCATCTCCATGCACTCCAACTACTAAGAGCATCTAGCAGATCCCGTAAACTGCAAATTATAAAATCGATAGTACAAAGGGCTGAAAACGAGAATACAAGCTCAAATCGACGACATGTAGATCAGATCCTGTAAAAAAAAACCCGTAAATTCTAGAATATGCCAATAAAAAAGGCCCACATGTTAGCTTTTTTTTATTTCTTTTATTTTTTCGATCAACTTCATCTTCTTCGGAGGTGTGCCCGTCGCCGCGTCACCGGCAGCCGCGTTGGATGCGTCGTGATGGCCGCCACGCCCTCGCCCGCACTGGCCGTTCGTGGCAGCCGCTCCGCCCTTCTCTGGTCCTGCCCAGCCATTGGTTGGCCTCGCTCGGCAGTGGCGATCGATGTCGGGCAGATTTCGACGAGTTCCGGGCAAATTTCGACGAGTCTCGCGGCGGAAGCGTGACGGCGCGTTCGCTCCGACGTGGTTTGACCGGTATACAAGGCCTTGCCAATTTCACTCTATATACAAGGGTTGTGGGTGTGCGTTCATGGTGCCTCTTAAAAAAACCAAGGGCCGGACACATTATGAAAACCGATCGGTACAATTTATTCGAGCAACACTGTATACGTCCGAAAATTTACGGGATCTTCTACCGTTGGTCCAACTAGATCTTCACAATCTAGATGGGCATAAATATTCAGGGTCGAGGGCATTCAAAAACTGGATACTTGGACCTGTCTGTTCAGAGAGCATTTTCTTGTGTCATAATTTTTTTTTTGCTATTTCTATATTCAGCATGTGTGTATTCATTTGACATCATGGCTTGATCCCATTATTTAAATGTCGTCCAAAAATTTACTGCTTTTGCATATACCATCTCCCCAGCCAACTTTGCAAAACAAATATTGATTTAGCAATGAAATTCAGAGATGAAAAAACAAATCATTACATTCCGAAACTAAAAATTTAATACGTTTTTTGCATTTAATGTTCACATGTTTTAGAAAAAAAAATAAAAAGGCCGTAGCAACGCACAGACACTCAACTAGTAATCAATAATGGTTAGACCTTTTTTTTAATCGATACTTGGCGCTCGACGATCACCACCAAAATTGAAGTCCCACAGTGCTACCAGCCCCACTTGCCAAGGCCGCTGCTGCAAATCAGCGATCACCAGACTCCCATGTAACATCGTCCCGTAACGAATGTGTCCGCATGATAGCATGTGAAGCATTGCCTTCATCGCATCGAAGAGCACGCCTCTACCACCGATTAGCAGTCTTGAACTCTATTTGAGCCATCGGAATCTCCTAATGTTGTCACCTTGATATTCCCCACCTCTGCCAATAGCAAGGAGATCGCGGTTTATATGCTGATATCGACGTGTCCCATGGCGTCGACAAAAGCTGTGCATGCTAATGTTCGTGGATTCGCAAGAAGCTCCATGCGGCCACCCCCTGCCAAGCTTATTACCCTTGGCAGCTCTCTAAAAGCTCTAGACTAGCCTCGCAGATCAATACATGTCTTTTCTGCGTACTTTGTCCTCGCTCATGCGCACCCGAGAGGACTTCCCGGTTGATCACCCTTCCTCAAATCACTTAAGGCCAAGCACGCTTAACCTCATAGTTCTTTGGAGATGAGCCCCCGAAAAAAGTTGCAACTTATTAATATGAGTATCCTATCAATTCTATTGAGCCCTTGACTAGAATATCACAGCGTAGCATCCCAGAAGTCGTCTGAGCCATTTTGAGTTCTGGGGTCCTCCGTTCTTTGCCCTTTGTTCGTAAGAAAAATGGACTGAGGGCATCTCCAGCGGCCGGATGTAAACGGACGCAAAGTGATCGTTTACGTCCCCGAGGTCAAAAATTGGGTTTGCCCCTAGCCCAGCGGCCGACGCAAACTGGACGAGGCAAGACACATTGCTTGCCCAAATTTGAGTCGCGAATGCGTCGATGCGGACGCAGCGCGGTTAGCCCGCCTGTCCGGGTGACATGGGTATGCCTAGTGGGCATGTCACGTGTATACCCCGTATATACCCCTGGTTCATGCTTTTAGGTATTTACGAAGGTGAAGGCCCACAGACCCAAAGGTTTGGAGGCCCATAAAGATGAATACGTGCGGATTGAGGATCATGAACACTGGATGTTATTAATAACAAGGTCATATCATTAGGTGAATGATGCGATGGACATACACCCATAGTAAGCGTAGCATATGATCAAGTCATTTAGTTCTTTGTGCTTCAATCTTTAATATGCATAGTAACATAATCCTTCGACCATGAGATCTTGTTAATCACCTACACCGGATGGATGCTTTGATGACACCAAACACTACTGTGTAAATGAGTTGTTATAAAGGTGGCATTAAGTTTTCGGAAAGTATAGGGTTGAGGCACTTGTATCAATAGTGGGATTTGTCCATCCTAATGAAGAATAGATATACTCTGGGCCCTCTAAAGAAAATGATTGAAATACCGTTCATAGGCTAAGAGTTGAACGTGCAACTAACTTAGTGGAAACATACATGATGATATATGTTGTTCATTGGGCATAGTTGTGTGCGGAAGATTCTTCTACTTCATGAAAACTTCCAACAATGAATTGAGTGTATCTATATGGATATATTTATTCGATGAGGAAGAAGTTTGAAATATTTGAATAGATTCAAATAAATTTCAGCATGAAGTGGAAATCATCGTAATAGAAAAGTCAAATATCTATGATTGGATCATGGTGCAAATATTTGAATTACGATTTTTAGCGGACATCTAAGAGAGTTACGAAATTGTTCCACAACTCACGTTTCTCGGAACACCATAGTTATGATGGAGTATTCGAGAGACGTATCCAAACCTTGTTGGATTAAATATGATATAAAATAAAATGATGCCATTATATTTTTGTAGATTATGCTTTAGAGTCTACCACTTTTACACTAAATAGAGCGTCATCATAATCCGTTGAAATGACACCATATGAGTTATGGCATGGGTATAAACCCTAATAGTGTAGGATAACGTATCATAGAAAACAAAAAATTTCCTACCGCGAGAACGCAATCCAAGCCAAGATGCAATCTAGAAGATGGGAGCAACGAGGAGATGATCGAGACTCACCCTTGAAGATTTCCAAAGCCTACAAGATGAGGCTCTTGTTGCTGCGGTAGACGATCACTTGCCGCTTGCAAAAGCGCGTAGAAGATCTTGATCACGTCGCCACGAACGGGCAGCACCTCCGTACTCGGTCACACGTTCGGTGTTGATGAAGACGACGTCCTTCTCCCCGTTCCAGCGGGCAGCGAAAGTAGTAGCTCCTCCTTGAATCCGGCAGCACGACGGCGTGGTGGCGGTGGCGATGGAGAACTACGGCGGAGCTTCGCTAAGCGTGCGGGAGAGGTGGAGGAGGTGGGGCGGCTAGGGTTTGGGGAGAGGGGGTGGCCGGCCTCCAAGGGGTGCGGCCAAGGTGGTGGCTTTGGTGTGGCCGGCCCCCTCCCCTATGCCCCTCATTATATAGGTGGAACCCCAAGTGTTGGACTACAAGTCTTCGAATAAGACCCGAACCCAAAACCTTCCATGTAGTAGGGAAACCTACCCAAGGTGGGACTCCCACCCAAGTGGGATTCCCACCCTTCCATGTGTGGGGTTGGCCGGCCCCTATGGTGGAGTCCACTTGGGACTCCACCCCTCTTAGGGTTGGCCGGCCATGGTGGTGGAGTCCCTCCGGGACTCCGCCTTCCAAAGTGATTTCTTTCGGACTTTTCTAGAACCTTCTAGAACCTTCCATAAATGCACCGGATCATTTTCAAACATATAAAATGACTTCCTATATATGAATCTTATTCTCCGGACCATTCCGGAACTCCTCGTGATGTCCGGGATCCCATCCGAGACTTCGAACAATACTTCGAACTCCATTCCATATTCAAGTTCTACTATTACAACATCAAACCTTAAGTGTGTCACCCTACGGTTCGCGAACTATGTAGACATGGTTGAGATCTCTCTCCGACCAATAACCAATAGCGGGATCTGGAGATCCATAATGGCTCCCACATATTCAACGATGACTTAGTGATCGAATGAACCATTCACATACGATACCAACTCCCTTTGTCACGCGATATTTTACTTGTCCGAGGTTTGATCATCGGCATCACTCTATACCTTGTTCAACCTCATCTCCTGACAAGTACTCTTTACTCGTACCGTGGTATGTGGTCTCTTATGAACTTATTCATATGCTTGCAAGACATTAGACGACATTCCACCGAGAGGCCCCGGAGTATATCTATCCGTCATCGGGATGGACAAATCCCACTGTTGATCCATATGCCTCAACTCATACTTTTCGGGTACTTAATCCCACCTTTATAACCACCCATTTACGCGAGTGGCGTTTGATGTAATCAAAGTACCTTTCCAAGCATAAGTGATTTATATGATCTCATGGTCATAAGGACTAGGTAACTATGTATCGAAAGCTTATAGCAAATAACTTAATGACGTGATCTTATGCTACGCTTAATTGGGTGTGTCCATTACATCATTCATATAATGATATAACCTTGTTATTAATAACATCCAATGTTCATGATTATGAAACTAATCATCTATTAATCAACAAGCTAGTTAAGAGGCTTACTAGGGACTCATTGTTTGTTTACATAACACACATGTATCAATGTTTCGGTTAATACAATTATAGCATGGTATATAAACATTTATCATAAACATAAAGATATATAATAACCACTTTTATTATTGCCTCTTGGGCATATCTCCAACAGTCTCCCACTTGCACTAGAGTTAATAATCTAGATTACATTGTAATGTACCTAACACCCATGGCATTCTGGTGTTGGTCATGCTTTGCCCTAGGGAGAGCTTTAGTCAACGAATCTGCTACATTAAGATCAGTGTGTACTTTGCAAATCTTTACTTCTCCATCTTCGATGTACTCGCGAATTGAATGATAACGCAGCTTGATATGCTTCAGCCTCTTGTGTGACCTTGGTTCTTGTGCATTGGCGATGGCACCCATGTTGTCACAATAGATGACTAGTGGGTCCAATGCACTAGGAACCACACCGAGCTCTACAATGAACCTCTTCATCCATACCGCTTCTGATGAAGCCTCTGAAGCCGCTATGTACTCCGATTCTGTGTAGGATTTCGCCACCGTGCACTGCTTCGAGCTTGCCCGGCTTACTGCAGCACCATTCAATATAAACACGTACCCAGACTGTGACTTAGAGTCATCAGGATCAGTGTTCCAACTTGCATCGGTGTAACTTGTTACAACGAGCTCTTGATCACCTCCATAACAAAGAAACATATCCTTAGTTCTTTTCAAGTACTTCAGGATATTCTTGACCGCTGTCCAGTGTTCCATTCCTGAATCACTTTGATATCTGCTAGTCAAACTAATAGCATGTGCTATATCCGGTCTTGTACATAGCATGGCATACATGATAGAGCCTACTGCCGAGGCATAGGGGATCTGACTCATCCTTTCTCTTTCTTCTGCCGTAGCCGAACCTTGAGTCTTACTCAAGACCTTGCCTGGTAACATAGGTAAGAATCCCTTCTTACTTTCGTCCATTCTAAACTTCTTTAGAATCTTGTCCAGGTATGTACTCTGTGATAGCCCTATTAGACGTCTTGATCTATCTCTATAAATCTTGATGCCTAATATATATGATGCTTCACCAAGGTCTTTCATTGAAAAACTATTATTCAAATAACCTTTTACACTGCTTAATAGTTCTATATCATTCTCAATCAATAATATGTCATCTACATATAATATCAGGAACGCTACAGAGCTCCCACTCACTTTCTTGTAAATACAAGCCTCTCCATGACACTGTATAAACCCGAAGTCTTTGATCACATTATCAAAGCGTCGGTTCCAACTTCTCGATGCTTGCTTCAGTCCATAAATTGAACGCTGAAGTTTGCATACTTTGTCAGCATTTTTAGGATCGACAAAACCTTTGGGTTGTACCATATACAACTCTTCCTCAATGTCTCCATTAAGGAACGCCGTTTTGACATCCATCTCGCCAAATCTCATAATCGAAAAATGCAGCTATTGCTAACAAAATCCTCACAGATTTTAGCTTCGCTACAGGTGAGAAAGTCTCATCGTAGTCAACACCTTGAATTTGTCGGAAACCCTTTGCGACAAGTCGAGCTTTATAGACAGTAATATTACCATCAACATCTGTTTTTCTCTTGAAGATCCATTTATTCTCGACAGCCTTGCGGCTATCAGGTAAGTCTACCAAAGTCCACACTTTGTTATCATACATGGATCCCATTTCGGATTTCATGGCTTCTTGCCATCTGTTGGAATCTGGGCTCATCATTGCTTCTTCGTACATCGCAGGGTCTTCATCATTGTTGTCCACAATCATGACATTTAGACAAGGATCATACCAATCAGGAGTGGCACGTTCCCTTGTCGATCTGCGAGGTTCAGTAGTTATCTCATTTGAAGTTTCATGATCATTATCATTAGCTTCCTCTGTTGCCGGTGCAGGCGGCACAGGAACATCTTCCGGTACTGCGCTACTCTGATCAACGAACAAAGATTCTTCAATCTCATCGAGTTCTACTTTTCTTCCAGTCACTTCTTTAGTGAGAAATTATTTCTCAAGAAAGGTTCCGTTTTTAGCAACAAAGATCTTGCCTTCGGATCTGTGATAGAAAGTGTACCCTATAGTTTCCTTAGGGTATCCTATGAAGACGCATTTCTCCGCTTTGGGTTCTAGCTTGTCCGGTTGTAACTTTTTACATAGGCTTCGCAACCCCAAACTTTTAGGAACGACTGACTTAGGTTTCTTGTTAAACCATAATTCATACGGTGTCGTTTCAACGGATTTTGATGGTGCTCTATTTAAAGTGAATGCGGTCTGTCTCTAATGCATAACTCCAAAATGATAACGGCAAATCAGTAAGAGACATCATAGAACGAACCATATCTAAGAGAGTTCGATTACGACGTTCGGACACACCGTTTCGTTGTGGTGTTCCCGGCGGTGTCAATTGTGAAAGTATTCCGCATTTCTTTAAATGCATGCAAAACTCATAACTCAGATATTCACCTCCGCGATCAGATCGTAGAAATTTAATCTTCTTGTTACGTTGATTTTCTACTTCACTTTGGAATTCCTTGAACTTCTCGAAAGTTTCGGATTTATGTTTCATTAAATAGATATACCCATATCTACTCAAATCATCTGTGAAGGTTAGAACATAACGATAACCACCGCGCGAGGCTACACTCATTGGTCCGCACACATCGGTATGTATGATTTCCAATAAGTCCGTAGCTCGCTCCATAATACCAGAGAATGGAGTCTTAGTCATTTTTCCCATTAGACATGCTTCGCATCTATCAAGTGACTCAAAGTCAAGTGATTCAAGTAATCCATCGGTATGGAGTTTCTTCATGCGTTTCACTCCAATATGACCAAGACGACGATTGCCACATATAAGTAGAATTATCATTCAATTTAATTCGCTTAGCATCAATGTTATGTATATGTGTATCACTACTATCGAGATCTAACAGAAATAAGCCATTCTTTTCTGGTGCTCGACCATAAAAGATATTATTCATAAAAATAGAACAACCATTATTCTCAGACTTGAATGAATAACCGTCTTGCATTAAACAAGATCCAGATATAATGTTCATGCTCAATGCGGGTACAAAATAACAATTATTGAGGCTTAAAACTAATCCCGAAGGTAGATGTAGAGGAAGTGTGCCGACAGCGATCACATCGACTTTGGATCCATTTCCAACGCGCATCATCACTTCATCCTTTAGTAGTCTTCGTTTATTCTTTAGTTCCTGTTTCTAGTTACAAATACGAGCAACCGAACCAGTATCAAATACCCAGGTACTAGTACGAGAACCAGTAAGATAAACATCTATAACATGTATATCAGATATACCTTCTTTCTTCTTCTTGACAAGGCCGCTCTTCAGATCCGCCAAATACTTGGAGCAATTACGCTTCCAGTGTCCCTTCTCCTTGCAGTAATAGCACTCAGCATCAGGCTTAGGGCCAGTCTTAGGTTTCACAGGAGGTGTGGCAGCTTTCTTGCCACTCTTCTTGTTCTTGCCTTTAGACTTGCCCTGTTTCTTGAAACTGGTGGTCTTGTTGACCATCAACACTTGGTGCTCTTTCTTAATCTCAATCTCAGCAGATTTTAGCATGGCGAAGAGTTCAGGTAACTCTTTGTTCATGTTCTGCATATTGTAATTCATCACAAAGTTCTTGTAACTAGGTGGCAGTGATTGAAGGACACGATTAATCCCCAATCTGTTAGGAATCACTATTCCCAAGTCACTGAGTTTCTTCGCATGCCCGGTCATGGCGAGCATGTGCTCACTAACGGAGCTGCCTTCTTCCATCATGCAGCTGAAGAAGTGTTTCGATGCTTCATAGCATACCACGGCCGCATGAGTCTCAAAGATAGTTTTCAACTCATTGACTAACTCATGTGGATCGTGGTGCTCAAAACGTTTTTGAAGATCGGCTTCCAGACTGCACAGGATGGCACACTGAACTTGAGAGTACCGAGTTTTCCGAGTCGCGTAAACATTCTTTACTTCATCGGTTTCGGTTTCGCAGGAGGGTCACCTAGCGGTGCATCAAGCACATATTGCAGATTTCCGCCATTGAGGAAGATCCTCACATGACGGAACCGATCGGTGAAGTTGCTACCGTTGCTCTTAAGCTTTTCTTTCTCTAGGAACTGGTTAAAATTGATTGGGGACGCCATATCTACAACATATTTGCAATAGTTTAGACTAAGTTTATGACAAATTGAGTTCAAATTTTAATATAACAAAATTAAAAACTAGGTGAACTCCCACTCAAAACAATATCCCTCGAAATGTCTTAGTGATCACACGAACCAAATCCACCACACCAAGTCCTATCATCACGAGACAAGATGTAACTTCAATGGCGAACACTCAAAGTGTTCATCATATCAATCATATGATTCATGCTCTACCTTTCGGTATCACGTGTTCCGAGACCATGTCTGTACATGCTAGGCTCGTCAAGGCCACCTTATTATCCGCATGTGCAAAACTGGCTTGCACCCGTTGTATGCACTTGTTGATTCTATCACACCCGATCATCACGAGATGCTTCGAAACGACAAGTCTTGGCAACGGTGCTACTAAGGATGAACACTTTATTATCTTGATATTTTAGTGAGAGGGATCATCTTATAATGCTACCGTCGCGATCTAAGCAAAATAAGATGCATAAAAGGATTAACATCACATGCAGTTCATATGTGATATGATATGGCCCTTTTGTCTTTGCGCCTTTGATCTTCATCTCCAAAGCACGGACATGATCTCCATCATCAACGGGCATGATCTCCATCATCGTCGGCATAGCGTCAAGGTCAATGGCGCCGTCTTCATGATTGTTCTCCCATGTAGCAACTATTACAACTTCTTTGAAATACTACTCAACATGAAATTTCAAGACAACCATAAGGCTCCTGCCGGTTGCCACAATACAATAATGATCATCTCATACATAGTCATCATCACATTATGGCCATATCACATCACCAAACCCTGCAAAAACAAGTTAGACGTTCTCTAATTTGGTTTGCATATTTTACGTGGTTTAGGGTTTTCGAGTAAGATCCAATCTACCTACGATCATGAACCACAACGGTGATACTAGTGTTGTCAATAGAAGAGGAAATTGAATCTTCACTATAGTAGGAGAGACAGACACCCGCAAAGCCACTTATGCAATACAAGTTGCATGTCGAGCGTGGAGCAAATCTCATGAACGCGGTCATGTAAAGTTAGCCCGAGCCGCTTCATCCCACTATGCCACAAAGATGCAAAGTACTCAAACTAAAGACAACATAAGCATCAACGCCCACAAAACCATTGTGTTCTACTCGTGCAACCATCTATGCATAGACACGGCTCGATACCACTCGTAGGATAACGTAGCATAGAAAACAAAAAATTTCCTACCGCGAGAACGCAATCCAAGCCAAGATGCAATCTAGAAGATGGGAGCAACGAGGAGATGATCGAGACTCACCCTTGAAGATTTCCAAAGCCTACAAGATGAGGCTCTTGTTGCTGCGGTCAACGATCACTTGCCGCTTGCAAAAGCGCGTAGAAGATCTTGATCACGGCGCCACGAACGGGCAGCACCTCCGTACTCGGTCACACATTCGGTGTTGATGAAGACGACGTCCTTCTCCCCGTTCCAGCGGGCAGCGGAAGTAGTAGCTCCTCCTTGAATCCGGCAGCACGACGGCGTGGTGGCGGTGGCGATGGAGAACTCCGGCGGAGCTTCGCTAAGCGTGCGGGAGAGGTGGAGGAGGTGGGGCGGCTAGGGTTTGGGGAGAGGGGGTGGCCGGCCTCCAAGGGGTGCGGCCAAGGTGGTGGCTTTGGTGTGGCCGGCCCCCTCCCCTATGCCCCTCATTATATAGGTGGAACCCCAAGTGTTGGACTACAAGTCTTCGAATAAGACCCGAACCCAAAACCTTCCATGTAGTAGGGAAACCTACCCAAGGTGGGACTCCCACCCAAGTGGGATTCCCACCCTTCCATGTGGGGGGTTGGCCGGCCCCTATGGTGGAGTCCACTTGGGACTCCACCCCTCTTAGGGTTGGCCGGCCATGGTGGTGGAGTCCCTCCGGGACTCCGCCTTCCAAAGTGATTTCTTCCGGACTTTTCTAGAACCTTCTAGAACCTTCCATAAATGCACCGGATCATTTTCAAACATATAAAATGACTTCCTATATATGAATCTTATTCTCCGGACCATTCCGAACTCCTCGTGATGTCCGGGATCCCATCCGAGACTTCGAACAATAGTTCGAACTCCATTCCATATTCAAGTTCTACTATTACAACATCAAACCTTAAGTGTGTCACCCTACGGTTCGCGAACTATGTAGACATGGTTGAGATCTCTCTCCGACCAATAACCAATAGCGGGATCTGGAGATCCATAATGGCTCCCACATATTCAACGATGACTTAGTGATCGAATTAACCATTCATATACGATACCAATTCCCTTTGTCACGTGATATTTTACTTGTCCGAGGTTTGATCATCGGCATCACTCTATACCTTGTTCAACCTCGTCTCCTGACAAGTACTCTTTACTCGTACCGTGGTATCTGGTCTCTTATGAACTTATTCATATGCTTGCAAGACATTAGACGACATTCCACCGAGAGGGCCCAGAGTATATCTATCCGTCATCGGGATGGACAAATCCCACCGTTGATCCATATGCCTCAACTCATACTTTCCGGATACTTAATCCCACCTTTATAACCACCCATTTACGCGAGTGGCGTTTGATGTAATCAAAGTACCTTTCCAGCATAAGTGATTTATATGATCTCATGGTCATAAGGACTAGGTAACTATGTATCGAAAGCTTATAGCAAATAACTTAATGATGTGATCTTATGCTACGCTTAATTGGGTGTGTCCATTACATCATTCATATAATGATATAACCTTGTTATTAATAACATCCAATGTTCATGATTATGAAACTAATCATCTATTAATCAACAAGCTAGTTAAGAGGCTTACTAGGGACTCATTGTTTGTTTACATAACACACATGTATCAATGTTTCGGTTAATACAATTATAGCATGGTATATAAACATTTATCATAAACATAAAGATATATAATAACCACTTTTATTATTGCCTCTTGGGCATATCTCCAACAAATAGTCCTTTCTTAATTTTTTTTTTGGTATGCATAGCATAAGTAAATGAGTTTACAACCAAAATCGGATGAATGTCTTTGTTGGTTATCCCAGAAAACAATTTGGGAATTCTTTCCACTATGAAGTCAAAGACAAACGTGTTTGTCGATGTTTCTTGCTTATTTCCAAGAAATTGTTTCTAGAGAAGTATTTGAGTGGGAGGACAATGGAACTTGATAAGGTTGATGAACATGAGCATGATGATCAGTGTAGCGCAGCATCGGAAATGGTTCCAGAAGCGGCCACGACGATCGTGGCTCCCATTTCTACAAAGTGTTATAGCCATGGAGATCGAAGTACCTATTGAACCTTGTAGGTATGGTTTACTTTGTGATCAAATAAATGATTTGTGGACAAATGATTGATTTTGAACAACGATAAACCAACTACATACAAAGAAGCTATGATGGGCCCTGACTCTGTTAAAATGGCTAAGAGCCATGAAATCCAAGATAGTATCTATAATCAAGCTTGGAGCTTGGTAAACCTTTTGAAGGAATAAATACTTTTTGAAAGTAAATAGATCTATAAAATTAATAGACTTGGATATACTATCCTTGAAGAAGCTCGACTTGTCAAAAGATTGTTTAGGATAAAGTTCAAAGAGTTGACTGTGATAAGATTAGATCTTCAGCAACGATGCTTGTAGTCTATACGGATTATTCTAGTAATCACTACATATTTTTTTATTGGATATGTGAGTAGGATGGCAGAAATACATTCCTTATTAGAAGTGTGTATTAAAGGTATATACAAGATACAACTGAGAGTTTTGCTAGTCCGTAGAATGCTAGAAAGGTATACAAACTTCACTGGATGAAGTGAGTATCACGGAGTTGCAATCTTCGCCAGATGAAATAAACAAAGAGTTATGATTTCATCAGAAATGATGAAGAGGCTTGCAAGAAATTAAGTGGGAGCGCTGAGACACATTTATAATATTTTATGTAGATGACATATCATTCATTATAAATAATGTAATCATGTACTTGATATGATTAGAAGGTTTCATTGAAAATTAACTTCAATGAAAGGATATGGAATAAAAACATATTTAGCGTCAAGATCTATGAAGATAGATTGAAACGCATAATAATTTTAAGTTAAAGTACATAGAATGAATATTGAAGTAGTTCAATATGAAAGCGTTAAGAAGGTGTTCTTTTTCCATGTGGAGGTTTAAAGAAGACTTGGGTGTATTTGATACTCAATGAGTAAAAACACAAGAAGTGATTTTAGATCACGAATAATATGTACACAATCGGATGTCCTATGCTCTAAGGTGTTACGAGCATATATCGGAATGACTCATATGATGATCATTGGACAACAGTAAGAATATCCATGAGTGCTTTGTCAGAGCTAAGGATGTAAATATATAGTTTTATATGGGGTAATGACAAACAAATCGTTGTAAGGTGTTACACTGATATTAGTTTGGTCACATATAAAAATGAATTTCAATCTGAATTAGCCTAATGTCTTCATTAAAAGGTAGAACAATGGGCTAGAAAGAGTCTATGCTAGATTTAGATGAGTTCTAAATATTGTGACGGATTCTACAAACGAAGGCAGAGTATCTCATTGTTTTGACAATGACCGAGGGTTTTGAGTCGAGGAGTTCTTTGAGAACTTGGTGTAGTTCCGGTAGTGTCAGAACTATGAAACTATATTGTATGTGACAATATTGGTAACATATTTCAGACCACGGAATTAAGGTTCCACTAGAAGACCAAACATATACAATTAATGCCGACTCGTTTGAAAAAGTGAGTGATGCATAGAGACGCAAATGAATTGCAAAATACATACTTTTCTGAGAATGTCAGATTCGTTGACTGAAACCTCTCCCATAAGCAAACATGATAAGCACCAGAAGGCCAATGTGTTATATCTTTACAAATGTAAACTAGATTATTGACTCTAGTGCAAGTGGGAGACTGTTGGAGATATGCCCAAGAGGCAATAATATAAGTCTTTATTGTTATATCTTAGTGTTCATGATAAATGTTTACATCCCATGCTATAATTGTATTAACCGGAAACATTAATACATGTCTGTTTTGTAAATTTAAAAAAGTCCCTAGTAAGTCTCTTGTTAAACTAGCTTGTTGATTAATAGATGATCATAGTTTCATGATCATGAACATTGGATGTTATTAATAACAAGGTCATATCATTAGGTGAATGATGTGATGGACATACACCCATAGTAAGCGTAGCATATGATCAAGTCATTTAGTTCGTTGTGCTTCAAGCTTTAATATGCATAGTAACCTAATCCTTCGACCATGAGATCTTGTTAATCACCTACACCGGATGGATGCTTTGATCACACCAAACACTACTGCATAAATGGGTTGTTATAAAGGTGGCGTTAAGTGTTCGTAAAGTATAGGGTTCAGGAACTTGTATCAATAGTGGGATTTGTCCATCCTAATGACAGATAGATATACTCTGGGCCCTCTCGGTGAAATGACATCCAATTAGCTTGCAAACATGTGACTGGTTCACAAGGAATATCATATCATGGTACGAGTAAAGAGTACTTATTCGTAACGAGGTTGAACTAGGTATGGAGATACCGACGATCAAACTTCGGATAAGTAAAATATCGCGAGACAAAGGGAATTGTTATTTTATGTGAATGGTTCTTTAGATCACGAAGTCATCGTTGAATGTGTGGGAGCTATTAAGGATCTCCACGTCCCGCTATTAGTTATTGATCTGAGAGGAGTCTCGATCATGTCCGCATAGTTCTCGAACCGTAGGGTGACACACTTAAGGTTTGATGTCGTTTTAAGTAGATATGGAATATGGAATGGAGTTCGAATGTTGTTCGGAGTCTCGGATAGGATCCAAGACATCACGAGGAGTTTCGGAATGGTCCGGAGAATAAGATTCATATATAGGAAGTCACTTACCAAGTTTGGAAATGATCTGGTGCATTTATGGAAGGCGCTAGAATGTTCTAGAACCTTCCGGAAGAAATCACCATGGAAGGTGGAGTCCCGGATAGACTCCACCAACCCTAGCCGACCGACCAAGGGGGAAGGTGGAGTCCATGGTGAACTCGACCACCATGCCCGGCCATAGTGGAAGGAAAGGGAGCAATCCCACTTCCTCTAGGTTTGACCCATATGGAAGGTTTTGAGTTGGACTCTTATTCGAATTTTGGGCAAACCCTAGGGGTTCCACCTATATAATGAGGGGGAGAGGGAGGGGGTTGGACACACCAATTGAGCCGCACCACCAAGGGCACCCAAGGCCGGTGCCCAAGTGCCCCGTCTCCCCAAACCCTAGCCACTCCCCTCCTCCCTATTCTCCCATGGTGCTTAGGCGAAGTGCTGCCGGAGATATCCACCACCACCGCCACCACGCCATCGTGCCGACGGGATTTCGAGGAGGATCTACTACATCCCCTGCCTGCTGGAACGGGGAGAAGGACGTCATCATCAACACCGAACGTGTGACCGAGTGCGGAGGTGCTGCCCGATTGTGGCACTGTCAAGATCTTCTACGCGCTTTTGAAAGCGGCAAGTGATCGACTACATCCGCCACGAGATTTATCTCGTTAACGCTTAGTGATCTTCGAGGGTATGTTGATCTTCACCTCGTTGCTACCATCTACTAGATTAGATCTTGGCTTGTTATTCGTTCTTGCGGTAGAATTTTTTTTGTTTTCTATGCTACGAATCCCTACGGTTTTCTTATGTTTTTGTATTTTAGAAAAGTTGTACAAGAAATATTCTCGGAATTGGACGAAACAAAAGCCGAAGTCAATATTTTACCGAAACAAAGATGAAGTCCGGAGGGGGGACGAAGAGGCGCACCAGGGCGCCCACACCACCCCTAGGCGCAGCCTTGGGCTGGCTCGCGCCTAGGGCAGGTGTGGGGCCCACAGGCACCCCGCCGACCTGAATCCTCCGCCTATTTATACATCTTCTCGGGAAAACCCTGGATACATGAGCCTCCATCCAATAAAAGTTCCGTCATGGTAGCCATCGCCGAACCCATCTCGGGGGGTTCTGAAGCTCTTCCCAACACCCTGCCGGAGGGGGAAATCATCGCCGGAGGCATCTACATCGCCATGCACGCCTCCGAAGTGATGCGTGAGTAGTTCATCCCTGGACTATGTGTCCATAGCAGTAGCTAGATGGTTGTCTTCTCCACTTTGTGCTTCATGTATCGATCTTGTGAGCTGCCCTACATGATCAAGATCATCCTTATGTAATCCTCTATGTTTGGTTTGCTGGGATCTGATGAATATTGTGTACTATGTTAAGATTGATTATATATTCATGTCATATGTTATTTGTGATCTTGCATGCTCTCCGTTTCTAGTAGAAACTCTGGCCAAGTGGATACTCGTGACTCCAAGAGGGGGTATTTATGCTCGATAGTAGGTTCATGCCTCTAGTTTCCTTGGAGAGTGACTTCATAACTTCTAAGGTTGTAGATATGTCTGTTGCTACTAGGGATAACCCAACAATGTTTTATCCGAGGGTAACTCTATTGTTTAGTTTACACACATTGCTTAATACGATAGTCTATTGCTTGCAACTTTATACTGGAAGGGGTGCAGATTCTAACCTAAAGGTTGAATATTAGTCATAGACGCAGTTGGGTTACGGTCTATGTATTATGTTGTAATGCCCAATACCAAATTATCATAGTAATCATATTGTCATGTATCGATCGATATTCTGTCAATTGTCCAGCTGCAGTTTGTTCACCCAACATGCTATTTCTTTATGGAGAGACACCTCTAGTGAACTATGGACCCCGGTCCTATTTCCTTTACTGATAAATTCAACTGCAATCATGTTCTGTGTACTTTCTGGAAACATCTCGTTCCATTCGATACGTCTAATCCTTTGTGTTCAGCAAACCGGTGAGATTGAGAACCTCACTATAAGTTGGGGCAAAGTATTTGGGTTGTGTTGTGTGCAGGTTCCACGTTGTTGCTGACGCCGGTAGTGCGCCCTGCCACTAGTCAGCCAGCAACACCTTCAGAAGTCACGCCTTTCTCCTACTGGTTGATTAAACCTTGGTTTCGTACCGAGGGAAAACTTGCTGATGTGCTCTTCACACCTTCCTCTTGGGGTTCCCCAACAGCATGTCTGCGTACTACGAGTGCACACCAGCAAGACTTTTTCTGGCGCCGTTGCCGGGGAGAAAGAGGATTTCTGCAAGGGGAGTCTCTCATCTCCAATCTCTTTACTTTGTTATAGTTTGCTTAGTTTACTTTATTTTGTTTTGTTTGCTTTATTATATCAAAAACACAAAAAATTATTTTACTTTTATAGTTGTCTTTATATCTAAAACACAAAAAATTAGTTTACTTTTATAGTTGTCTTTATATCTAAAACACACAAAATAGTTCTATTATAGTTGTTATTTCTGTTGCTTAGTTTTAATTTTGCTAAGATGGGTTCCGCTGAAAATACTAAGTTATGTGACTTTACTAGCACCAACAATAATGATTTTATTTATACACCTATAGCTACACCTGCTCCCGAAGCAACCTTCTATGAAGTTAAACCTGCTTTATTAAATCTTGTTATGAAAGAGCAATTTTCTCGGTGTTAGTACTGAAGATGCCGCTTCTGATCTAATAATTTTGTTGAACTTTGTGAGATGCCAAAATATAAGGATATAGATGGTGACATTATAAAACTGAAATTGTTTCCTTTCTCTTTGAGAGGTAGAGCTAAAGATTGGTTGCTATCTTTGCTTTGAAATGGTATTGATTCTTGGGTTAAATGCAAAGATGCTTTTATTGGAAAATATTATCCTCCTGCTAATATTATATATTTGAGAAGCGACATAATGAAATTTAGACAATTTGATAATGAACATGTTGCTCAAGCTTGGGAAAGAATGAAATCTTTGGTAAAGAATTGCCCCATTCACGGACTAACTACTTGGATGATCATCCAAACTTTTTATGCAGGACTAAAATTTTCTTCAAGAAATCTCTTGGATTCAGGTGGTGGAGGTACTTTTATGTCCATTACTTTTGGGGCTGCAACAAAATTACTTGATGATATGATGATAAATTATTCTGAATGTCACACCGAGAGAGCTCCACAAGGTAAGAAGGTAAATTCTGTTGAAGAATCCTCCTCCTTGAGTGATAAGATTGATACTATTATGTCTATGCTTGTTAATGGTAAAGCACATGTTGATCCAAATAATATTTCGTTAGCTTGTTTGGTTGCTCAAGAGGAGCATGTTGATGTGAATTTCATTAAAAACAACAATTTCAACAACAATGCTTATAGGAATAATTTTGGTAGCAACAATTACAGGCCATATCCTTCTAATAATGGTAATTCTTATGGAAAGTCTTATGGTAATTCCTACAGCAATAATAAAAGTGCAACCTCTGATCTTAAAGTCATGCTCAAGGAATTTATTTGTAAACAAACTGCTTTCAATAAAATTGTTGAGGAAAAGCTTGGCAAAATTGATATTCTTGCTTCTAAGGTTGATAGCCTTGCTCATGATGTTGATTTTCTTAAATTAAAAGTGTTGCCCCAAGATTTTAAAGAAAGTAAAACTTTGAATGCCATTCAAGTTAGAATTGATGAAAATGTTAGGATGTTGGCGGAATTGCATGCTAGGTGGGAAAGAGAAGATGAAATTGCTAGAAATAATAATTTGACTAAAGTTTATACCATCACCACCACTATTAGTAATGAAGTTTCAAATGCTAGACACTCTCCTATTATTGATAATAAAGTAAATGGTGTAGGAAAAATCCCCGTTCCTTCTACAAAATTGCCTAAAACCACTGAAACTGCTCCTGATAAGTGTGCTGGAATTTTTCGGAGTATGGGAGACAAGATTCCTTTTACCTTTGATAAAAATGAGTTTGATTTTGATGATTGCAATATCTCTGAAGTAATTAAGTTCTTACAAAAGCTTGCTAGAAGTTCTAATGCTAGTGCTATAAATATGGCTTTTACAAAGCACATGACAAATGCTCTTATGCAAATGAGAAATGACAAATTAAAACGCGAAGCCTCTATTCCTAAAAAGTTAGAAGATGGCTGGGAGCCCATAATTAAGATGAAAATAGATGGTTTTGATTGCAATGCTTTATGTGATCTTGGTGCAAGTATTTCTGTTATGCCTAGAAAAATCTATGATATGCTTGAATTGCCACCGTGGGAAAAATGTTATTTAGATGTTCATCTTGTTGATATTGCTGCAAAGAAACCTTTGGGGAAAGTTGATAATGTGCTTATTATGGTTAAAAATAACCTGGTCCCCGTTGATCTTGTCGTTATGGATATTGAATGCAATGCTTCTTGTCCAATTATGCTGAGAAGACCGTTTCTTAGAACAGTTGGTGCTTCTATTGATATGAGAGATGGGATTATTAAATATAAATTCCCACTCAAGAAAGGTATGAAACACTTCCCTAGAAAGAGAAATAATTCATCTTATGACTCTATTATTAGAACAAATTATGATGTTTATGTTTCTTCACTTGATAATACTTGATGCTCGCATTTTTACTGCGTCTAGCTGAAAGGCGTTAAAGAAAAGCGCTTATGGGAGATAACCCATATTTTATTTACAGTAATTTTCTTTTTGTTGAGTCTTGGAAGTTATTACTACTGTAATGACCTCTCCTTATCATTTTTATTTCGTTTTTGTTCCAAGAATAGCTTCTAATAGGAAAAAAGTAATGTTTGAGGAAGTTGCTGTCCTAAAAATGGATTCTGTGCTGTTACCATAAAAATTCATAAACATATCCAGAGAGGAATTTTGAGTTGTCATTTTTTATGAGTATGCCCCAGGTTATTATCTAACTTTCTTTAGTTTACCACTTTGCGAAATAAGCAACAGAGCATTTTCGTAAATTTCGATCTTTACCTGTTGTTCGTTTTGACAGATTTCGCACTATTTGCATTCGCCTCTGAAATCTCTTTCTTTTTGAGCTCTTTTGATCAGTGAACTATTTGAAAGGTTTCTACAGTAGCTTATGATTTAATATATGTTTGATATATGTTAGTACTAAACACAAGTGGATTCTTTTATTTTGATTGTACTAATGCTGCTACTAAAGAATTGTGAGAAGTTTTTGTATGAAGGAAGTTTTCAAGTGTAGGGAGATAAGAATGATGTGATGAGATGAAGAATGGATAAAAGCTCAAGCTTGGGGATGCCCCTGCACCCCAAATACATATTCAAGATTTACAAGCATCAAAGCTTGGGGATGCCCAAGGCATCCCCTCTTCATCAACAAAGCAACATGTCATCTCTCTATACGCTATATTTTTATTGCTTCATACACTATGTGTTGTTCTTGGAGTATCTTTATTTTTGTTTTTGTTTTGTTTGCTGTATCATATGTTGGATCCCGGAAAATTTGTTTTGGATAAAGACTCGCTCCTTTTTAATTGCATAGAACGCTCTAGTTTTCGCTGTTATTGTTCGCAAGTGTTCTAGTTTTCCGGTACTCGTGTTTAGCTCTTCTTCTTTCACTTGAATTTTTTTCAGAGCACGTTAGTATTTTTTATTTTTGTATGATTAGCTCTCTGGTCCATAATGTATTTCATCTGTGAGAGTTATTTAAAATAGTTGATTGGTGTTGGATACGAGTAAAATATTTCATGACTATAGTGATGCAAATGGAAGCTTATCTAGACTCGTGGCATAGACTTTGGCATGTCATGTTGGATGTTATTCTTGGTATATGCTTAGTATTCATTGTTGTATCATGACTTGTTTCAAATGGCTGAGAGTGCATAATGTGTCATTGAAAGAATCATGTGTTGTTTCTATCATAAAAGCATAGTATTGTGGTATTCTCCTTTGATGCTTTATTGAGTTGACTTAGCGCATGCTTATTGATGAGGTGTAAGACCCCGTGTGTGTCCCGATCTTGCGGTTGACCCGAAATCCAAAGGTGAAAGAGAGGAAGAGCGCGAAGAACACGAAGAACACGAAGAACTCACGCACGCACACCAACCCGATACAACCGATACTTACCCTCGTGGCTCGATGGACCACGCCAATAGAATCAACCCGGAAGAGACGCGAAGTAGAATTCCGAGCGGAGAGATTGGTGAGGGAGACGAATCTAGGAGTGGGAGAGAGAGTGGGTAGCACTTGAATCTCACACACCAAATCCAATCATCCAACAAGGGTAGCCTTGATACAAAGGGGATGAAACCCTAGGGAGACAAAGCTCAAGTTCATGTTTAAGCCTAAATCTTGTCTAACCAGCTATGGGGGCGAGCTAGGGTCTTATATAGGCCTACATGGCCAGCAAGGCGAAAAGGTACAAAAGTGGATAACTTAGGCAGTTTGGTGGAGCAATCCCGTCCGATCCGGTCTGGGGCCGGTCAGACCGGGCTGGGGACCGGGTGGCCCGGTCGTGGGGCCGGTCGACCGGTCGCCAACCGGAAACTTCGCAGATTTCCGTCCGGTTGGTTTCCGGTACGAGCTCGTGGGAAATCCGGTTGGCGACCGGTTGACCGAGCCTCGGGACCGGGTGGTCCGGTCCGGGGTCCGGTCCGACCGGGTCTCGGACCGGCCGTCGTCTTCTCTTCCTTGCCTTCCCCTTCCTCCTCCTCTCCTTCTTCTTCCTTCTTCTCTTGTACCGTGGTGAATGGCTCCTCTTCCCTTCCCTAGCTCCTTGCACCATGGAAGGTTCTCCTCTCCGGTCCTTGACGAGATTGATACCTAATGACATAGAGATATAGGCATGAGGTAGCAATCCGCCCAAGGTTGTGTCGAGGTGAAGTGTATAAAGGAGTGAGTTCACCTTATCATGTATGGTTTTGGCCCGAGCCGTGCCCTTGGCCTACGAGGAGGGTTTGACGGTCTTGAGGCGGAGGTGTCCGAAAACCACCCCGCATCATCTCCCCCTTGGGGAAGAGTCGTCCTCGACTCTTGTTCCTCCTCACCGATGGTGTAGACGTTGATCCTTGTAGCTTGGTGAAGGACTTGTATAGGTGCCCTTGTGTCCTTATGGATGCTCGTCGTAGTGCGGGCGTCTTTGTTGTAGTCCATAATAGGTCTCCCATGTAGTGGTGGAGGGACAAAGTCTCGGTCGAAGAAGAGCGTGGGGAAAAACAACTTGCGAAAGGAAAGCTTGTGGATGCCAATTTGGTGACCGGCGAACAAGAGGCTCTCAATCAAATACGAAGCATCAAGTCGTTTCTCCAAGAGGCATTTGGCAAAAATGGGAACCAAAATAGTTTCGATGTATCCAAAATGTGGTAGGGCAAAAATTTGTGCATGTAAAAGTTTGCTTTGGAAGGTGTCAAAAATGTTGTGTGTAGCATTGTCCCACACAAATGGAACAATCAAAAGGCAAGTATCGGCGGCAAAATTTGGGGCAAAATTGTTATGTGCAATGGCAAAGCTATGGAGACCTCTAGCTTGGGAAAGTATGGTTGGCGTGAGCCGATTATGGGTTTCCTCAAGTGTCAAAGAATCCATTGCAAATGCCAAAGATGAAATGAGAAATTCAAAGGAGAGCAACTTTGGGTGTGACATGTGGCACAAGGTGCATAAGGTGTCTCTCACATGTATGACATGATCCTTGAGGTTCTCGGAGTGTATGATGATATCATCAATACATACAACAACCATTGTTCCAACAAGATGTTTCAAGATATGTTGCATAAGAGGCAAAAGGGGTGACGAGGAATTGGACCAAACCGGAAGCTCGACAAACCAAGTCGGAAACACATGAGGGCGAAGGCTTGTGGGAACATACCCTTTGGTGTGATTCCCGCGGGTTAGGTCCTTGATGGGGTAGCTCTCAATTGCGCGTTTCGTGAGCTCATGCTCCGTAGCGGTGGAAGTAGTCATTCGGGTACCTATACACACAATAGCGAGAACAAAAAGCGTGTGTGCATGGTAGATGAAAACATCATCCATCATGATGTTCCATGACTTGTGCACATCACCATTAGTGTCAAGCAAGATAGTATGAAATGCATGGCGATGGTGCAAACGGCAAGAAGGTGCATTCATGGCATGTGGTAACTCATGATCATCAAAAAGTGAGAAGGCTATGGGGGGCATCTCGTGGACAATGAAATAAGCATTCTTGCATACCAAGCATAAGAAAGAGCAATTGTTCGCAATCTTGGATGCAAGGATCATGGAATAGTGTAAACATTTGGGGCAAAGCATTTGGAAGCTAATGTCATCCTTGTCATTATCATTGCAAGCAATACATGGGAAAGAGCAAGTGGTTGACATATCGCAAGCAATGGTAGAAAACTTGAAGCTCTCATAGCATGGCATGGTCATGGTATCACAAGCATTCACTTCCACATGATCAACAATGTTATCAAGCAAAGTATCGCATGGGAAAATGAAAGTAGCATGTGACGTAGCAAATGTATCATCAAGATCATGCATGCACTCATAAGTCATCATGTCCACTAGTGGGATCATGGCATCATCAACACCTATGTTGTTACCTTTGTAGGCCGACTCATTTGAGGTAGGTGTTGTGGAGGTAGGAGGATCCATGTGGTCGACATGTCCGTCTTGAAGAAAGCATGGTGAGATATCATCATCTTCATGCACCATGTACATCTTCTCCATGATCGGGAACTCGTCCTCCGTGGAACCTAGTGCAACATAAGAAGACACAAACGAGGGAGAGGTTAATGTGTTAGCAAATGCGATGTCCTCCATGGACCTATCATCTACCTCTCTCAACTCACTCGGTGTATCACTCATGTCCTCCAATTGGAAGCACTCAAACTCACAAATGGGGTGGAAGTCACTCAACTCACTATCACTCTCACTCAAGTGGGCTAAGTGGCTCTCATGCTCACATGGGATTGGTACCAACTCATCAATCAAGCACGTAGGAGTAGGTTCGACTTGCTCATCTCCATGCGCCTCCTTGGTTGAAGGGAACTTCCCATGCTCAACCATCTCAACTCCATGCGCCTCCGTAGGTGAAGGGAGAATCCCATGCTCACCATGCTCAACTCCATGCTCCTCCTTAGGTGAAGGGAGAATCCCATGCTCACCATGCTCAACTCCCTCGCCTCCTAAGTCGTCCTCAAATGGTGGCATCTTGGAGACTTGTGCATTGAGCTCGTCGAAGTAGAGCTTCTTGGCGCTTGGCGTTGTGCATTGCCATGCCACGTAACCCTTGGCCTTGCACACCTCACATAGGAGATTGGGACATTCCCGTGGAAGGTGGCCTTGTTGCTTGCACTTGTAGCATCGGAGTCCATAGGCATATGACGAGGTAGGGGCCATTGTGGTGGTGGCACAAGAGGTAGAAGTCGCCTTATGAGGAAGGTCTTCATGTCGAGGCTCTCGTCTTCTAGCCTCATCACCATGTCTTGAGTGGTGTCGTCGAAGATCATGTGTGGACGAATGTCGATGTAGACCATGAGGTGGTGGCGGTCGACGACGATCATGAGATGGTGTGAGTCGATGACGGTCCTTGCCATGCCTAGATGATGGCGCATGCGACTTGGCATGATGCTTGTTGTGCCTTGTGGAGCTTGGAGAAGCGTGTCGATGGCGATCATGTTGGGGGCGCACTTGATGCTCCATATGATGTCCTTGATGTCGATGATCTTGTGCATAAGCACTCTCATGATGGCGTCTTGTGGAGCTTGGAGACCAATGTCGAAGACGATCATGTTGGGGACGCTCTTGATGATCCATGAGATGGTGCCATCGTGGAGGTCCTCGATCTTCATATGTAGCTCCATTGGCCAAGTAGGGGTATGTGGGCGCCTCGGCGTTGTTCAAGGTGGAGTCGAGGTGAGGCTCCGCCATGGTGTCGATGTCGTACTCGTGGCGTTGCTCCACCATGACGTCCATGCTTGATGAGCCATTGTCGATGTAGAGCTCGTCGATGTCGTCCTCAAGGTGGTGCTCCACCATGTTGTCCATGTTGGCGATGCTCGCGGAGCCATAGTCGGTGTAGAGCTCCTCGATGTCGGTCATGTTGGCGATGCTCGCGGAGCCATAGTCGGTGTAGAGCTCCACATGTTCCTCCAGATCCGCGGTGCTTGAAGAGGTATCCTCCTCGAAGTGCTCCGTGTACTCCTCCGTATCTTCATCTTCGCTATCCATGTTAGCACGATGGTATCTATATGGTGTATGTTAGTGGAAGAACACTACCTCGCAATCTTACCGTGGTATGACAAGATTGGGGTGATCCAACAAACCGAGAGTTAGAACAATTGTATCGGGCACTCACACAAGGACACACACAAAAGCTAGCAAATATGGTGGTAGGTGAGTGTGGTGGAGAGCCAAAAGATGAAATCCGAAATCAAGTGTATTGTCAAGAGTGGGTGAAATCCAAAAATCAAATGTCAAAGCGATGATCACTATAAACACGGAAAAGATATGGAACACACACACGAGATGAACGGGGTTAGTGCGACCAAGGAATGAGCGGAAAAGTGTAAGAAGCCCTTACTCAAGGGTGCTCGGTGTCACACTAACACAAGAAGAGATCAAAGCTTTGGTTGCAAATGAAGAGACAACAAGATTCACACGCGGCCTCTCTTCTCTTTTTCTCTCTTTTGCTTAAAAGCTTTTTCTCTTTTGTATTTGGTGGCACTTGCACTCTTTTGTATCTACGGTGGCTCTTTGTACACTTTGGTATGTATGATGGCACTTGCACTCTTTTTGTTCTTTTCTTTCTTTTTCTCGCTCTATGTTAGCGTTAGCTCGCTTTTGCTATTTTGCCACATGAGTACTTGCTTATAAGCTTGACTCCACACTACACACACACCTCACAATCGGGGCCACGTGCAATGTCTCGCAATACTTGATAAGCAATGCTCGATAGGATAGATCACAAAAGAAGAGGGGTTACAAGGGAATGCAAGTTATACCTAGATGTTAGGCGGTGTCGGAACACACAACTTGCGATGATGGCGGTGATGTCAAGAGTACGGTTGCAAGCTCGGGGTGCCTCGGATGTCGTCGCTTGCGTCGGAGCTGCGGGTTAGTGTCACAAACAAGGCACTCAAACCGGAACAAGCAAACACAAGTTAGCGGAAGAAAAGGGTCAAAGTAGCTTGGTGGTGGTGGCGGTGGTATGCCGGTGGTGGGTGGTGTCGATGCTCTTGCGGATGCGGTGGTGGTGGTGGGGCCGCGACGGTGTTTACCCGTGGGGCGGAGGGGTGGCGGTGCTTGCAGGCGGTGGGTAGGAGTGGTGGTGGTCGGCGGCGGTGCTGGTGTGGTGGCGCCCGGTCTGGGGGCCGGTCAGGCCGGGCTTGGGGCCGGCTGACCCGGTCAGGCGGCCGGTCGGCCGGGTGCTGGGCCGGCCAGTCCGGTCCGTGGTCCGGTCAACCGGATTTCTCAACCGGCTGCACGTGTTCTTGAGCCAAATCGTCCAAATCGACCCAAATCGAAGGAAAATGATGGAATTGGGGGCTAGAAAGTGGGGGAAATAGTAGATCAAGCACCTCAACACCGAATCCATGGACCAAAACCACTCAAAACGCAACCAAATCGCAGATTCATCCAAAGGCAATTTTAGGGCTATTTTTGGGGATTTTTGGGGAAAATTTTTCAGAGATGAAATTGTGTGGGTGGGGGGTCAAATCCGCGGAAACCAAAGGCTGCTGATACCATATGATGAGGTGTAAGACCCCGTGTGTGGCCCGATCTTGCGGTTGACCCGAAATCCAAAGGGGAAAGAGAGGAAGAGCGCGAAGAACACGAAGAACACGAAGAACACGAAGAACTCACGCACGCACACCAACCCGATACAACCGATACTTACCCTCGTGGCTCGATGGACCACGCCAATAGAATCAACCCGGAAGAGACGCGAAGTAGAATTCCGAGCGGAGAGATTGGTGAGGGAGACGAATCTAGGAGTGGGAGAGAGAGTGGGTAGCACTTGAATCTCACACACCAAATCCAATCATCCAACAAGGGTAGCCTTGATACAAAGGGGATGAAACCCTAGGGAGACAAAGCTCAAGTTCATGTTTAAGCCTAAATCTTGTCTAACCAGCTATGGGGGCGAGCTGGGGTCTTATATAGGCCTACATGGTCAGCAAGGCGAAAAGGTACAAAAGTGGATAACTTAGGCAGTTTGGTGGAGCAATCCCGTCCGATCCGGTCTGGGGCCGGTCAGACCGGGCTGGGGACCGGGTGGCCCGGTCGTGGGGCTGGTCGATCGGTCGCCAACCGGAAACTTCGCAGATTTCCGTCCGGTTGGTTTCCGGTACGAGCTCGTGGGAAATCTGGTTGGCGACCGGTTGACCGAGCCTGGGACCGGGTGGTCCGTTCTGGGGTCCGGTCTGACCGGGTTCTGGACCGGCCGTTGTCTTCTCTTCCTTGCCTTCCCCTTCCTCCTCCTCTCCTTCTTCTTCCTTCTTCTCTTGTACCGTGGTGAATGGCTCCTCTTCCCTTCCCTAGCTCCTTGCACCATGGAAGGTCCTCCTCTCCGGTCCTTGACGAGATTGATACCTAATGACATAGATATATAGGCATGAGGTAGCAATCCGCCCAAGGTTGTGTCGAGGTGAAGTGTATAAAGGAGTGAGTTCACCTTATCATGTATGGTTTTGGCCCGAGCTCGTGCCCTTGGCCTACGAGGAGGGTTTGACGGTCTTGAGGCGGAGGTGTCCGAAAGCCACCCCGCATCACTTATAACATGTTATGACTATAACTAGTCAACTAAAGCCTCTATGATCATTTAGTTTTTGACTTGTAATATCACTTTATGATTAAATTGATAGTGTTCTGTCGTTATGCATGATTATGGCCATTATTTCTCTCTTAGTTGGTCGCTTCCAGTCTTTTTGCTAGCCTTCACCTGTACTGAGTATGATATCTACTCGTGCATCCAACCACCAAAAACCAAAGTTGCCAATTGTGTTCACCATATCTACCTATATGTGGTATTTCACCGTCACTCCAAATTAAATTGCTTGTGTGCTACCTTTAAACCTTCAAAAATTATCACTTGTTTTGTGTAAATTATAGCTCATGGGAAAGTAGTCTAAAAAACTATTGTGGCAAGTACTATGTTTTATGCATTTTTAGTTCTTATAAGTTGCTTGTTGTGTGATAACCATGCTGTCATGGGGAACACCATCAATATGCTTTTGTTGAATATCATGTGGTTACTATGCATTCTCATCTTGTTTGAAGTAAGGGAGATTTACCATGAGTTGCAAAGATTTGAGTATGCATATTGTTAGAGAGGAACATTGGGCCGCCAACTAAAGCCATGTTCACCTGGTGGAAGTTTCAGCTAGGCAAAAGTCCAAATATCTGTTGTCCTTGCTTTCCCGGTATGGATGTCCAAGAAAGTTGAGATTCATCAAAATTGAGGAATCAAATGAGATCCATCTCCCACGGACCTTTGTACATGAGGCAAGGAGGTACCCCTTTGTGACACTTGGTTAAAACATATGTATGCGATGAAAATCCATGGAAGTCCAAGCTAATTAGGGCAAGTTGTGAGCACTATTGGTATATTATGCATGAGGCAAGCAAACATATAGGAAGTAATTATGCATAAGCCATACTATTTATCACTAACGTTGACATAAGTAGCACCTCTCAAAATAAATATTTTCAACACTCCTATTGCTTTCGAAATAAAAAGCTCTAGCACATGGGTAATCCCTGCTTCCCTCTGCGAAGGGCCTTTCTTTTACTTTCATGTTGAGTCTCCACCTTCTACTTTATGCACCGATTAAGAGAGCATAGTTGTCATTCTTAGTGCAATGTGCAAGGTCCCAAAATTATTATTGATTGATTCATGATTGTGCTATTGCTTGCTCTCAAATTATTTGTATCTAGTCACCCTTTGAACTTTGTAGGTGTCCTTGCATTTATGTTTTGCTATTCCTTCCTACTGGATTCACTAGGTGTCCCACCTGTCAGCTACGTGTCATGGTGTCCTTGGGCCAGATTGGCGGACTAAAGGCCCAAGGCCAATTTATTCAGGTTGAAACAAGACATGAAGAGGAAATTACTGGGCCAAAAGCCAATTTATTCAGGTCGAAACAAGACACGCAGAGGAAATTACTGGGCCTAAATTACTTGGCCCAATTCCAATTTATTCAGGTTGAGACAAGACAGGCAGAGGAAATTACTGGGCCCAAGGCTAATTTATTCAGGTTGAAATAAAACATACATAACAACCCAGATTATATTCAAAGCCGAATAACGGCCGAATGGCTTACATTAATACAACAAAAGCAGGTCTCTGATTAAAAAAAATCCTAGTAGCATCACGCGTAGGGCTCTGTGTGACACTTGCCAAACTTGACGGGAAGAAAACTTGCAGAATCACCCATACCGTCAGTCCAACGGATAGCCATCGTAGTAATCATAGTACGTGAAACCTAGCTCGCCATAAGGCTGCACCCTCTGTAGTTCAGATAACTCGATGGTTCTGCAATACTCGGCCAATATCTGGTCAAGACGGAAAGGGCCTACATGTGTCTCCAAAGAACCTACTCCATAGTCTGGAACATATTCCAGCTCCTCTTGCCAGGAGAGACACCCGTCATCATAAGCTCTAATCTCGGATAAATCCGCGTAGTAGATGCTGCCGGATTGGACTGTGTGGACCTTGCTGGTGTCAACGGAGATGCACCTGTTCCGGCCGACGAAGATGGAGCGACTGCCGATGCTTCTGACCGGCTCTAGGACGCGCATTTTGGTGTCCACCCGGTATACAACGGGTTCGCCATTGTAAACCCGCCCGCTCAACACATACAACAGCTCCCCCTCAGACTCCACAAGGTAACACAAAGTGGCTGGGTATTCGCTGGGCAGAGTTGGTCCAGAAATGCTGGCGCTCATCCTCAGAGTCCTTGCTGAGCGTAGCAATTGAGTTCCTTCATCGGCGGGGTAAGTCATGCTTGAAATGATGGAGCCGTATCTATCTATTGCGAATATATCGCCTGCATAGTAGGTGATGCTATGGAGAACTCCAAAGCAACTTGCCGCCCTGTACAGTGCTTCTCCAAAGCCTAATGCGGAGGGCCCTTCCTCGGTGCTCTGATCAGCCCACCGCAAGCTACAATTTTGAATGCAAACACCATGAGCGGGGATGTCATCACGACGATGGAGGATAACTCTTCCGCTGGTATCTGCGCCTTCAGGCGTACAATGCAACTAGTTAAGGGGTTGAGCACCCGAGTCTTCTACGGCTGCACTCTCTGCCCTAGCACAACGAAGCCGCCCGTTGTGGCGACAAAAAAACCTACTTAGAGGTGAGAAATAGAGCTTTAATCAAAGAAAAATATCGATAATGACAAATATATACTGAAATGAACTGGCTCAGTTCTTAAAAGGAGAAGCAAAGAAAAACTTAAGGTAACACATGACCGGCAATAATTAACTCAATAAACTGAAGTTGTGCGGATGCAAATTAAACTATATATGTGAAACTGTTGCATATGCCGAAGAATCACCTACGGATGATACCGGAGATCTTCTTCCGCAGGCAGCGGCCAGTGATCAGATTCAACAATGTGACACTGCCCTCGCCCACGTCAGAAAGGGAGTGCTCAAGAATTATCCACCTCACAGGCTTAAATTCGGGCGCTCGTGTGGCGCGGCGCCAGCAACCGCACACTGCACGGAAAGAGGTGTAGTAGTCAAGGTCGTCTGTGGACAAGAAGATGTCGCCGATCTTTTTGATGAGGTCGTTGGGGAGATCGCGCTAATCCACATCATTACCCATACCTTGGAGATGGTCGACCATGGCTGTACGAGGGTTTTCTTATGTGAATCGGTCGGTGAATGGAGAGTCGTGGTGGAAATGCTTCCCGAGGAACTGCTTAATAAAGGGACCTTGGAAAGTTGAACCGCCGAAGTAGTGTGAAAGTGGAAAGTTGAACCGCTGAAGTAATGTGAAAGCGTCTGTAGCAACCGAACCGGATTAATATTTTTATGTTATCCGGATGTTCCGTGCGCCACAGAGTTCAACAATTCCTGAGGCAACATTATCTCCTACAAATGATCTGCAAAGAACTATGAATATTCACAGATAACAGAAAACTACAGTACTAACTACATGTCAATGTGTCATCACATCCCTGTTGGTTTCCTCTCCTCTCTTTCTCTAAACACACATAGAGAATTATCAATTCATCTCACTATTCACTACAACCGCTCTAACACCAGCAGAAATCTATGCATAGTGTGCAGCTGGGCAGATAAGTTCAGCAAAGAGCTCTGACGCGACGCTGGCGAGGACGCCGCTCGGTCAGAGCTCCTACCCGGCGCTGGCGAGGACGACGCCGCTCGGCTAGAGCTCCTACGCGACGCTATCCTAAGAGGACGACGCTCGACCAGAGCTTCTACGCGCCGCTGGTGAGGATGACGCCGCTCGGCCAGACCTCCTAGCTACCCGAAGCTGGCGAGGACGCCGCTCAGCCAGACCTCCCACCCCGACGGCGCAATCCTCCCGGCGCCGGCTAGCTAGTTTATACCCCTACCCTAAACACCATACCTTGGGCTGGCGGGCAAGTCAATGATGGCAACCTCGCGATCGTCCTCCAAGTTCCAACGTCTTTGGACGGAGTGTCGGAGCCTCTGAACTCGGTCAGTAATTAATTTCGACACTGTCGCGTGGGCAATGTCGACCGAAATTGGCGAACTTATATGGATTTATTTTTAAAGAGTTATTTTATCGGTTGAGTCCTCCGCCGTCCGATTGTAACCTGATTGGTGCATAAGAGTTGCAAGTTGGAACGCATGCAACTGAGCTTTTTCAACCGAAGTTGGGAAAGGAATGAAGAAAAAAGCTATGTATATCTCATATTGTGTTGACCAAATTAATGTTCAAAGTTTTTCTGCACGTGTGTATAACTATTTAAACCTTTATGGACACATTATTTTTTCGGTTGCCATCTACACGTTGGAGTTTGGAGAATGTATTTCTCCACACCACTCTATCCAAAAATAAAATCCTTGCGGGCTTACATAGTGCAGATGGTGTGCATGGCAGCCGTCCAAATGAGACCATGCATTCATCTTTGCAAATGATGCAGAGACTAGAGATTCCTCTTTTTGAAAAAAAAATCCACGAAGACACAAAACTACTGTTATCACCGCTTTTCAAGCCTGATGGTATTCCTTTCTCAATTGAAAACACACAACATAATGACGAGTAAGATCAATTCACCTGTAAGATAAATTCAACTGTATGAAAACTTAACTAAGATCAGCTCAGCACAAAAAGACTACCAATTACCTTCACACCGTTAAAGGGTAGCTTGTCCTGAGCACTATACACGCTTCAGCACATTTTGACATGGCGGTACAAGCTAAAGGATTGAAGGTTCCACCTGCTGGAAGATTATAGAGTAGATGACCATGAGATACCTTCCATTGCTGCACGAGCTGGTGGGGCTTACTTTTGGCATGACGGTACCACTTTCAGGATTAAAGTTACCTACAGCTGCAAGGCCATAAAGTAGTTGACCATCCTTTGGGGATAAACTCCAATGCTCCAAGGGTTTGTTCTAGTCAGCATTGTGTTGGAGATATGCCCAAGAGGCAATAATAAAGTTGTTATTATATATCTTTGTGTTTATGATAAATGTTTGCATACCATGCTATAATTGTATTAACCGAAACATTGATACATGTGTGTTATGTAAACAACAAGGAGTCCCTAGGAAGCCTCTTGTATAACTAGCTTGTTGATTAATAGATGATCATAGTTTCATGATCATGAACATTGGATGTTATTAATAACAAGGTTATGTCATTATGTGAATGATGTAATGGACACACCCAATTAAGCGTAGCATAAGATCACGTCATTAAGTTCATTTGCTATAAGCTTTCGATACATAGTTACCTAGTCCTTCGACCATGAGATCATGTAAATCACTTATGCCGGAAGGGTACTTTGATTACATCAAACGCCACTGCATAAATGGGTGGTTATAAAGGTGGGATTAAGTATTCGGAAAGTATGAGTTGAGATATATGGATCAAGAGTGGGATATTGTCCATCCCGATGACGGATAGATATAATCTGGGCCCTATCGGTGGAATGTCGTCTAATTAGCTTGCAAGCATATGAATGTTTCATAAGAGATGACATACCACGGTACGAGTAAAGAGTACTTGTTGGAGACGAGGTTGAACAAGGTATAGAGATACCGATGATCAAACCTCGGACAAGTAAAATTACGCGTGACAAAGGGAATCGGTATCGTATGTAAATGGTTCAATCGATCACTAAGTCATCGTTGAATATGTGGGAGCCATTATGGATCTCTAGATCCCGCTATTGGTTATTGGTCGGAGAGAAGTCTCAACCATGTCTGCATAGTTCATGAACCGTAGGGTGACACACTTAAGGTTTGATGTCATTTAAGTAGATATGGAATTTGGAATGGAGTTCAAAGTTTTGTTTGGAGTCTCGGATGGGATCCAAGACATCACGACGAGGTCTGGAATGGTCCGGAGAATAAGATTCATATATATTAGAAATCATTTTCTAAGTTTGAAAATGATCCGGTGCATTTATGGAAGGTTCTAGAAAAGTCCGGAAGAAATCACCATGGAAGGTGGAGTCCCGGAGGGACTCCACCTAGCATGTCCGGCCAACCAAAAGGGTGAGGAGTCCCAGGTGGACTCCACCATAGGTGGCCGGCCACCCCCCGAAGGAAGGGGTGGGAGTCCCACCTTGAGTAGGAGTCCCACCTTGGGTAGGTTTTGTCCTTATGGCAAGTTTTGAGTTGGGGTCTTATTCGAAGACTTGGAGTCAAACTCTTTGGGGATCCACCTATATAATGAGGAGCAAGGGGAGGGGGCCGGCCACACCAAATCCTTGGCCGCACCCCATAGTGGCCGGCGCCCCCCCTCTCCCCAAACCCTAACCGCCCTCCTCCACCACCTCTCCCGCATACGCTTTGGCGAAGCCCTGCCGGAGGTATCCACCACCACCGCCACCACGCCGTCGTGCTGCCGGGATTCCGAGGAGGATCTACTACTTCCGCTGCCCGCTGGAACGGGGAGAAGGACGTCGTCATCAACACCGAACGTGTGACCGAGTACGGAGGTGCTGCCCGATTGTGGCACCGTCAAGATCTTCTAAGCGCTTTTGCAAGCGGCAAGTGATCGTATACATCCACCACGAGATCTAATCTCGTTAACGCTTAGCGATCTTCAAGGGTATGTTGATCTTCACCTCGTTGCTACCGTCTACTAGATTAGATCTTGGCTTGTTATTCGTTCTTGCGGTAGGAAATTTTTTGTTTTCTATGCTACGAATCCCATCACATTGCTCATAGAGCGGTTAGGGCTTTCCTTCGGCAGGGTAGTACCACCTTCAGGAACAACGGTTCCACTAGCTAGAAGGCCTGATTGTAGCTGACCATGAGATGCCTTCCAGTTATGCACAAGTGCATTCCAGTCAGCACTGCTGATCGACCTGATGGGATTTTCAATGAGCAGATGTTCATTAAACCGTTATCTTCTGAGTTGGTACCGACGTAGCAGAAGGGCTCTTTGAAGTGACATTCTAGAGTCTACTTGTACTAGCGGACGATTTTTGTCTACATAAACACTTTCCTAATGACAAGAGATAACATGCATAAGAATGACAATCTCTGAAAATTAAAAGCTTTATATAGACATAGATGGAGGCAAATGGAGGTAATAAGAACTTACCGCAACTCTGGTGCAGTATTCTGAGAGGAGCCCGGTGTCTTTCTTGTATCTCTTTAAATTTGGACGGAGAGGCAATTCGTTGGCAAACTTTGGTGTGATTTCACCCACAATTCTTCTGTTACTTGTTGCATGTCCATCAACTGATCCAAATGCTAAGCCTCCACTGGGCCTGATATATATACGTCTAACAGAGGGCGCCAGGACTAGCAATGATCTTTCTGGGCCTGGATGGAGCGTGTTCACATCTGGAGGTGTCTGATTAGTTCCCTAGTAAGAATAACAACATGTATCAATCAAAAGAGCACGGCGGAAATTAATTTTCATTTGCAAACAACTATAAATCTGCGAATAGATCTAGCAATAAGAAATGTATCAAGAACTTATTTTGCACAATATGTATAGAACCTCATAAAAACATTGAGGAAAGCCTCAACTGCAAGCACAGATCATCAGTACAATGAAGAGATAGAAGGCCCAATAGTATTAATTAAGCAGCATAAAAAGTGGTAGAATTAGAGTTGGCTTTAGAAAACTGGATGCATTAATACTTGGTTTCAGAAATGGAAGAGATATAAAGCCCAATAGTATTAAGCAGTAGAAAACTAGATGCAGTAAGACTTGGTTTCAGAAATGGAACTGGGGCTTTGCCCTTTTCTTCTAAAAACAATTAATAGTATTCATCTTTTCAACACTCGATGGTAGCCTAATCATCGGACAAAGTGCGATCTATAGGGATTGAGGCCTCATAGGCAAGCACCACAACCAGTAGTATGAACAGAAGGCACTAAAGCAAGCAACTTTGCAAGAGCCTGATACAATACTAGCGGAATTGCAATGGGGATCATGGGGACAGGTAGAACCGATCAAATCACACTCTGGTTACACCTATCCCCATGAATGCCAATACTACTTGCAGTAGCGTGTTCATACTCATCGGAAATAATGAGCTACAAAGGACCTTCAGGCTTCAACCTGTTCGACCAAGGATAATTTACTTGGCCTCAGACATCGTCGGCCAAACGATCTCTTCCCAGAGAGAAGAAAGCAGAGCCCAAATCAAAGTTCATGTCATTGTAGTGCAGAAATGCGGGGTCTCTACCAACAAAGCTACATCTACATTAAGCCACTCTCTAAGCAACCGTGTTAATGATCTAAACAGCTCAACCTAACCTATAGGATCCTACTACTTACAGCCATGATGCCGCTGACGAGGTGGCCGAAGCACCGGGGCGATGTGTCCGGTGAATAGGATGATGAAGTACGGTGGTGGTGGATGTGACCGGAGGCAGATCTAGGGTTCGTTGAATTAGGGAAAACTGGATGTGTACGGTGAATAGGATGATGAAGTGCTTGTCGTACCGGCATTTTGTATCCAGTTCCTTGAATACACTTGCGCACTCGCTGTGTTCAGGCATAACAGTTAATAAAACCAACGGGTAGAAAGGACATTTCTCATTTGCCTGATATCCGAAAAACTAGGGGACATTTCAGTTATTCAAAATTCCCACACACGGGGCCAATTTAGGATCCTCGAATTTTTGGAAAATTTAGACAGGTGGGTCCGCAATATGCGGGTCCTTCGGTCCACCTCGTCTCCTTCTCTTCGCTACCCCCATTGGACTACAAATTTGGTCAACAAAATATAAGATACATGCCACAAAATTATACCATTGGATTCATATTCAAAAGATGTTTTAAATAGAATATTTTTGTGATATATACATCATATTTTGTTGACCGAATAGTAGTTGAAGTTTTTTCTTGAAATGTGATACCCCTGTAAAACGGTACGGACTATGGAGGGAGTAGAGTGGGAGCGGTCACTTCCAGGTTGCATTATTACTCACTCCAATTCATATTACTTGACACTAATTAAGATGTATCAAGACACATTTAAATTATAGATACATCCATTTTAGTTGCAAATAATGCATATGAAGGAGTACTACAAACAGTTTGGAACATATCTGAAACATCTAGACAACAAAATTATAAACAAGACTCAGTAAAAAAAAATAGCAGTGGTGACGTGGGCACTACCCTTCGGGTAACCGAAGTTGCTCTACCCTATACGGTCCAGCTGGAGGCCCATGAAGGTACTCGATGGCAAGATGGGCCAATAGGACGGTGCAGCGGAAGGTTTCTTGAAGTACAAGACACGGAAGGAGCCGAACAAGGAAAGTTTAGAGATAGATCTACTGTAAACCTAGTCGTACTCAATTAGACGTCTCGAGACCTGGCCTCCTATATAAAGGCCAGGAGAGGGGCTATCGAGGGACACAATCAATCTTAGCGATCTTAGCCAACAGAAGCTTAAAGCTAGGTTACCCTAGCAATTAGCCATCTCGACGAGATCACAGCCGAACTATTCGGCACCCCATTGTAACCCATTATCATCATAATCAAGAACAGACATGCAGGACGTAAGGGTTTTACCTCATCGAGGGCCCCGAACCTGGGTAAATCGCTCTCCCCGCTTGTCTGTGAACCGATGTCTCGTGTCGGCTTGCGGGATTCCATCAACCCTAAGCCCCTATCGGAGGGCATTGCCGAGGAGCACCCTCGACAATTGGCGCCGTCTGTGGGAACCCTGTCGGCACAAGATCGGTCATCGGCAGATCCAATCATGACACCAGCGGCCTCACCGGCAACTTCATCAGCAATTTCATCGACACCGTCATCGCCAAATCTGGGAAGCCCGATTCGATTCGGCTCCTACGAATTCACTCCGCACAGCGATTCCTCCCGTTCAAGCTTTTCAGATCTACAAGGCAACATGGAGATGACCTTCGGCAGCGTCCACTACAACGTCAACGCGGAAGGAATCCTTCGACTGCTGGAATCGCCCACATCCGGGTCAACGAGTCCAAGCGCGTCATCATCACTCGACCTTTCGGCTGGTCTGACAGGATCAACGCGTTCACCCGTGCCCTCGACTCCCCGTTCGGTGTCTTCCATGTCGGTAGGATCCGACGATCCCACGTCTTCGGAGTTAACTTCGTACTACTGCTTGAACTGCGACACCAGGCACGGGCTAGGATCGAGCGACACGCCGTTCATCTGCAACGCCCAGTATTCATCGGGAGAGGACAGTATCGACAGCATCGTCCAAGGAACCACCCGAAGAACGGCACGCCATCAGGTTTATGTCGCCAATAACACGGGGAACACAAGGCGCAGAGGAGACGGAGACCATACTCCTCGTTCCGATAGACGGGCAAGTTTCGAAAACAGCGCTAGCAACCGCGACAGTGACTACACCATCACGGACGAGGTGTGGGCAGCAGCCAGGGCAGCAGTACTCAACAACACACCACTCCCCGCAGGAACCTCGGTTGGAACCCTCAATGCTTACCGCTCTATACTAGAGAAAAACCGGGAGCACTTATCGAAAGAGCAAGCCACCCTCGAGAGACGCCTATCTGCGGCAGATCGATCCAGCGAACGACGAAGGGGATCGCAAGGGAGCGCCTCCCGAAATACTCAGGGGGCGGGCAAACACCGGTCGAGGCTATCCAGGCTTTCGGAAGATGACGCTAGAGAAATCACGTCAAATCTGGCCAAGTCCTTTATGACCACGGACACCGCAGGCATGCCACGGCCAAAAACCGTTGCAGGAGCAACAGCCAACCTCGCTGCGTACCTCATCAACCAGCGACCTGAAGGATCCATGGCTCAAGCTCATCGAGGCGCCCTGGAAAGTCTCGTGATATTGGGAAATAACCTAGTTCCGCAAAAGGAAAAACCCACGGCGCAGGCTGGTGGTTCAAAACATCATGCGAGAGATGCTCGAGATGAAATCACACAGAGCAAGATCGACAAAGTAAGGCGACGACGCGCCGCTAGGAAGGACAACGATAGTGATTCTTCGGATGAGGATCAGGAGTACGACGGCGAACTCAGGGGAGCCGACTGTTTAAGTTACAAAATTCGCGAGACGATGCCGCCCAAAAAGTTCAAGCCTACTCCTACCGATGCTGCCAAATACGATGGGCAGCAGGAACCAAGGTCTTGGATAGACGACTACCTGCAGACTGTAATTCTTCATAAGGGGAACCAGATAGCAGCAATGCAGTGCTTGCAGCTCTACTTGAAGGATTCAGCACGAGCCTGGTTAAGGGGGCTGCTGAAGGGTTCCATTAAATCATGGGACGACTTAGTAGACGCTTTCGTTGGCAATTTCCAAGCAACATACAAAAGACCCGTCGGGATCGAAGAGTTACGGAATTGCCAGCAAAAGCCGAAGGAATCGATACGCTCATACATCGGGAGATTCACCAAACTCCTAAACGATGCCGAAGATGTATCTGTCGACAGAGAAATCGACGCTTTCAGCGATGGCGTCCGGCGTGAGAGCTACATAGAAGAACTCGGACGCAAAAAGCCAAAAACTATAACCAAGTTAATGGAAATCGCCAACAGCTGGGCTGATGGCGAGGACAACGTGCGAAGGCCACGACAACGCAGCGACGACGAGGACGATGACCAGCCGAAGCACGACTCGGGTGGCCGAAGGGATCGTCACAAGAGAAGAAAGAACCGCAACTACGACGACAACAATCTGGTAGCCGCATGGTACTCTGATCGACATGACGATCGATATGATGATAGAAGAGACGATCGCCAGGATGGTAATCGGAACAACTCTGGGAACCGTGGCAACTATAAACCACGGCCCCTGTTACCTGCACTCGTATGTCTCTAATTCCAAGGACGGCAAAACGAAGTCGAGTCACCTGCTCAGGGACTGTCGGCAGTTCCTTGACATGCACAAACTCATCCAGCAGTCAGGCCAGCAGTCGCTACCACCACCACCCCCACCTCCACCACAGCATCAAGTCCAGCAGGCTTAACCTCATCAACCCAACGAGGCGTTTCCACCACCACGTGGGCAGATGAGCATGATCCATAGGACAGGTGTCTCGAGAAGAGAGATGAAGAAGCTCACCCGAGAGATTAACCTGGCAGAAAGCATCATGGCGAACATCCCCGAGTATGTCGAGTGGTCCTCTCAGAACATTACGTTCAGTCGAGCAGATCACCCGATGACCATACCAAAACCAGGACACGCTGCCTTAGTAGTCGAGGCACAAATCGGGGGGTTCAAGATGAGCAAAGTCTTCATGGATGGTGGAAGCGGGTTAAACCTGATATTCATCGACACAATCAGAAGTATGGGGATAACCATGAGGATGCTAGAAGAAACAGACACTTGCTTCCATGGGATCCTTCCAACCGCACCGGGCTACTCTCTTGGCAAAGTTTACCTGAATGTCGTCTTCGGCAAAGCCGAAAATTTCAGGAAGGAAAAGATCGAGTTTGAAGTGGTGAACTGGGAGTCACAGTATCACGCTATACTCGGGAGACCAGCGTATGCCAAGTTCATGGCTGTGCCGCACTATGCATACCTCAAGCTGAAAATGCCTGGGAACAACGGGACAAACATCACAGTCTATGGAAGTTTTTCACGCTCGGACAATTGTGATCGCGACTTTCAGAGGATTGCTAAAAAGTTCGGGTCACAACAAGAAATCGTCGACCCTCTGCCCAAGCTGTCATTACGCGAAATCAAGGAGGAAAAAGATGTCAGGGAAACCAAGAAGAAGCCAGCCGCTCTTGCCCTTAAAGCTTCGGCAGCAGAAGCTTCGGCAGCAAAAGGTTCGGCAGTTGATGGCGCAGAAGGCATAGGAGACAGCAAGACGCTGGCAACCACTGCCCAAACCCCTGATGAAACCAACAACGCTGCAGCAACCACTAACGTGGTGAAGAAGCCAGAAGAAGAAAAGAACCCCTTCCTTTCTTAAGCAATTTATCAGCCTTTAATTTTTCCCTTTATTTTAAACAGGGCCTTCCTTTTTTCGCCCTCTAGTCTCATGCTTACCTTATTAATAAGAATTTAAGCTCCGACCCTTTGTTAAGCATTGCAGTAATTCAAAACGTCTAAGCCGCATCACTATGCAAACATAGTACGAGGCAGAAGATCGTGCTCCAAAAGAAAAGCCTCTACGAGTGCTAAAAGACATTAGCCTTTCCCTTTGCTATAGATGCCTCTACGACTGCCGTAAATAGCAAGAGTTCGGAAATACATGTAAATACAACCCACGTTCGATATTTTACTTATGGAAATATCAAAGGACAACGGGCTCATTGGCAGAATCACTGCACCCGAAATATTCGGGAGTGACTGTCGAAACATACATCGGTTGAAAGCAAAGTTGCGCATACAACAGGTTTAGCAAAACCTGCAACACGAGCTGATCACTCAAATGATTTGCTAACCAACCAATACACATACATTTAAACGAGCAACTCAGATTTGCTCAGTCAAAACTTGCCAACGGCATTAGCACGGTAAAAGTACATATGCATGTATCTACCGAATAAAAAGGCCTCATTACATAATCCAAACACTTGGATGTAGTAGCCAAATTATCTATTTACAAAACAAACCTTAATCCCTGAAATCACCCTTGCGGAGTTCCTCATTCCTCAGGTACCTTTGAGTCCTCCTCAAGTCTGTCGACAATTAAATTGGCGGGCAACAATACCTTCGGATACAGTGCCTCCAAGTCACCAGTTGCGTTGGCAATAGATAGCAAACTTGCTGAGGGATAACGGGCAAGTACAAGGGCAAGTGTAAACCTGGCCCCTGCAAAAACTTGAGCACGCACCAAGTCTCGGATCTTCTTGGCATTACCAAACTCAGACATCAAAGTCAGCAGCGTAGGGGGAACTGCGTTCAAAGGGAACATCGTCTTCCAAACCACCCTGATAGCTTTGTAGCACTTGTCGAAGAAGTGGTGGACTTGCTGAACCCGATCCTGAAATTGTGCGACAGCCGAAGCCTTCGAGTGCTCCCGCCAGAAAATCTCTTCGGCTGAGGACAGCTGGGTTTATGCATGCACACGCTCGTGAATCCGTTTATTCTCTTCTGCACGGTTCAGAGCTATGACTGGCAAAGAAATAAATGGAGGATCAGACAAGGCGTTGTTGAAAAAAAGGCGCAGGGATCAAGAAACTCACAGTTCAAACTCTCGGTAGCTTTATGCAGCTCAGTAAGAGCGTACCGCTCCACGTCGGCTGCAATCTCGCTCTTCCTACTGACAATAGCAGCTAAGGCGTAAGTGCTGCGCAGGTCCTTTTCCATCTGGGTGATCCGATCCTTCATCCGCTGGATCCGATCACCTTCGGGAAGAACACCCGAAGAGTCATCGATAAATGAGGGCACCGGGAAGACCTGCAGGAAACAGCGTTAAAAAGGATGACGGATATGGTCAAATTGAGCATCCAACGTAACTCCCATCGGGAGAAGTACAAGTAACTCCTATCGGGAGAAGTACAAGTGAAAATATCATGATAAAGGTGTGCTAGCAACATTGCCAGCACGGAGTTCATTACAAGCATAAGTTTTGCAACAGAATAATGTTTCACATCAGCCCGAGGATAAGTTTGTTACAAAAATCAAGGAGCTTGGGTCTGAGTCGATAGACTGGGTCCAGCCGATGTCTTTCCTGACGAAACTAGTTCAAGGAGCTGGCGAGCACAAGTACGGGCAGACGTTGTAAAGGCGCTTAAGTCAACGAATCGCCCATCTTGCTCTTTCGGCAGCTCCTTAGTCATCTCTTCGATGTCAGCCTTAAAGCCGTAACCCAACATAAGTTGGAAGGCAAGAAGGGCACCATAGGTGCGCGAAGTACGCTTGAATACCTCGATAACCTCCTTGGTGTCAACCGCAAAGGCATCGATCAGAGTTTTGTCCTGCTTGATCTTGGGGAAAATCATCAAGTGCATCCGCGCCAGGGCGCCTTTTCCCTTTTCTAGAAGCTCCCGCGTAAGATGGTGGGAGGCAAGAGCCATTGACACACCATTTGCCGGAGAGTTGTTTGGAACTTTGTCCAAGGCAGCAGCAGGAATGTTGGCGGCTTCTACAAGAAAATGAAAAATTGCTAATAAAGGAACGAATCCATAAGAATAATAATCGACAGTGGTGCATAAAAGAGCTTACCAAGTAGAGCCAAAGAAGACTGACGAAGGAGCTCATGGTCACCCGGAACTCTCTGGACATTCAATACTCCATCCTGCGCACCTGGATCGAGTGGGCCTCTGCGTGGTGGACGACAGGCGCTGACGGCGGGTCGGTGAAGTCGCAGCCCGGCTCCGTGCAGGTGCACCGGCCGTGGGGGCACGTTCTGGTGGCTGGTGGACTCGTGGTAGCTGACGACGATCCCGCAGCCGTCGTGGGAGCACATGACCTACGCCGTTCCAGCGATGTTGTACGCGATGATCTCCAAATTCCTATCGCTTATTTCCACGGTGTCGTCCATCACGGGCTCGTGGTTGAATGTGAAGCCGCGTTGCTCTGCGTCTGGCAACGTTTACTGGGAAGCTCGCTGATGTACGGTCGCTGGCGGTAGGCCTGATACCACCCTGCAACTGTACATATCAAAGTACGTGGAATAACAGTTTAGCACAAGTGAAACCAGCAAATAATTAACAAGAATAAAAATGAGCAATGGAGTCTGGGACGAAAAGGGAGCGACCTTGTACAATGAACCTTGGGGAAATCGATGGAGTCTTGGGTGGTGTAGCATGGGTGCGGGAATGAAACAGACGTTCTCCACCCTTCGTTCTCAATTGGACGTTCGAGATTGACTCATATTTGAGCTAAAAAATAAAAAACTGCTCACAAAAATGAAAAAAATACATAAAATAAAAAATGTTTCTTTGTATATAATATGAATTTTACCTATCATTTAGATCAATAGTTTAGGAATAAATGACTTTTTAAGATAAAAATCATAAAGATCTATTCATTTATAAACCATAGATTCAAATGTGATGAAACTTTCACAGAACTACTCATCCATGCATTTTCGATTTACTTGATTTTTTTCAATTTTTCTGAGCTGTTTTAGTTTTTTCATTCAAATCTGAGGCAATCTGGTACGTTCGATCTAGAATGAATGGTGAATGATCCACGGGTCGCAGCCTCGCAGGCGGCGGGGCTGATAGCACCATGCAACTATTTAGTCAGGTCTAGCCCAAATTTGGTACAAGTTGGGGTAAATCTGTCCTCAAACAGTTAATTAAATATAATTTTGGTCCTTGGCAACATTTTAATGATGGTTGACTGGATTTTTACTCTTTTTTTGCCATCGCGGATAAAATTGACCGATCTAATCAACATGGGATCGTTTGTCCTCAGTCAACAAATAGAAGAAATATCCTTGCCCTAAAACACATGTTCGTCACCTCCGCCATTGTTGCTTGGTGCAATCGTCCTCGCTAGTATTACGATTGCTTTCTTCCTTTCATCCCGACGCAAAAGCCCTCTCATGTTTGGCGCTTATTATGCCTTTTCCGCCCGGCTTATCAACCCTCATATAGTGTCAGGTGCCGCCACTAGGTGTTGGCGAAGTGTCAGGGTTACTACACGCTAAATGGATAATGATCACGATCTCGCCGGCGAACATTCGCAGTACACATACTATTACGACAAACATATAGTGATAATTTGTTTTTGGTAATATTAATTATTAATTAGGTCGTATAAACTAAAACCACTTTCGATCCAATTAAAGCCCCTATTTTTACCACGAATTAAGGGGAGTTTTCTATATATATAATTAAGTGACCCCTAAAATTGATTGGGGTTTTTGAGGTTGATCATTAGTGGGTTCCCCCACTGTGATATTTTTTAAATTTTTAAAGTGTGTAAAGTACAAAATGTTGTTGCTATAGAGAGATTAGCAACATATATATAAGGCTAGCTAAAAGGCCACAATCCCAAATAAGAGAGAGAGAAAGTTCTCTCTAACTATCAGAATCACTCAATCAAGGTTTTGAGGTCACCATATAAAACTTCCTATATGCATTATATATATGCACTAGAAGAATTGTACCTTATCCTTGAACTTTCTTTTGCATGCATCTGCAGAGACCCGCGGGGGTGAGGTCATTCCTCTTTGTCCAGATATCATGGACCATGCATGCATGCGGTTAGGGTTAGGGTTAGGGTTATGGTTTAGGGTTAGGGTTTAGCGTTAGGGTTAGGGTTAGGGTTTGGGTTAGGGTATTTTGGATTTCGCTCTCGTGTTTTTGTGTTCAAGCCCCACGATGACTATACTGGTCAGTCGGTATGCGCTTTCTTCAAGGAGTAATGTAAGAACATAGAAAATCAAGTTTTGGATCCCAAGTAATTCCAGGATTCCCTATCTAGCTAGTTGTTTTGGAATAATTAATGCATGGGAGGATTTTCCAATAAGGAGTGTGATCAGAGTAATTTTTCCTGGCCCTTTCAACATACTCCACCAATATTATATACACACATGTTTGTGTGACATGCAAGCTAGCTTAATTTGGAGATATTCTGATCCTCCGAAGCGTCGTTTCGGGTGAAAAAACCCTAGTTGGTCGGCCCCACCGTCGTAGCATGCACATATATGAGTATTCATGAACGACGGTTGGACAATTCATGGAATTTATTATCATTTTTATTTTGGTTCGGTGGTTATATATACATGGAAAACCAATTTGGAGTTATAGAAATATTCCATTCTAGTTGAGCCTAATTACACAGTCGATACTGGTAATCGAAAACTTCATATAAGATCGAGCATATTATCTAATAGTAGCCTTTTCGCATATGATGGATTGCTAAATACAAATTGGGTATACCACGAGGAGATAGAAGGTTTAGCAATCCAAACTAAGTTGTGCTTCATTTGTACTAGGAATCCAAATCTTGCAATGGGCACATGCACAAATTCATGCGAGCCACCTCTCGGTGGGTTACACATTTTATTCTCACTACAATTTCCCTCTATTTAATTAATTACATTCTCTTTCTCCTAGCGACCACTGATAGAGATGGCAACATGTGTTTGCTCCACCGGGGAGTGCCTTATCGTCCACCATCCCCATTTAATAATGGGTTAATTGGTTCTATGCCACTCCCAAATTCACAAGTTGTGTTTATACCATTACAAAAACTGAAGTTGTGTCTATGCCACTCTCAATTCGCAATACCTCCTTCTATGCCATTTTAATTAATACAAAATCATATATTGCCTGTGTATCCAGTATTTGTACCCTATACTACAATTTGTACATACTCTCAGATAACGAAGAATAATTGATTCATATTAGTGTTCTTGACATTATGTAAAATGTTTAGATTTTTCTGAGAAGTTTGATTTTCGGCCAAAATTTAACCAATTTCTAGACAGAACAGAAAATGTTAGTTTTTATGCAACTTCATTTTTTGTAATGGCATAAACACAACTTGTGAATTGAGTAGTTGATGAGGACATCCCATCTATTGATACAACCGCTGTACCTACAGCCACACAAATACAAGGACCAATCACTCGAGCTCGTGCCAAACAACTTAACTATCAGGTACTTTCGTTTCTTGGAACTATTCCTCATATACATGAGAATATGATGTTGCCTAAATCCGATGTGTTTGTTACTCTTAGGAATGATGGACCTAGCATGGATGAGGAGGACAAGCATTGGAGCATGATCACACATGGAGGAGATGGCAGCAAGCACTTGAGGATAGAAGATGACGCCACAAGTGGAGATTTCAGAACTTTGAAGCCACCATAAGAAGAGATGAAGACATGGACGAAATATAGAGTTCTCCACTTCATAATTTCGTCCATAGCATAATATGGTGCTGCGTCACCTTTAGTTTTGGGCCAGGCCCATGTCATTTTCGCAGGAATTAAGTCAGCCACTTTTTAGAGTCCGTATTGAAGGGGAAAAGGCCTTCTAATGTTTGGTTCGGCCACCACATGTATGGCTGGCCGAAACCCCACCTTTTCCTCCTTTAAATATCCCCATAGCCGTCACGTTTAGACTCGGATTTTGATTAGACTAAAAGTTAGCCATTGCTGCAACTCTCGTGTACTTCTTTTGAGGCCAACGCCCAGAACAAGACCGACTATTCGGAATCCCACCTTTTCAATAAAGCTTTCATCTATATCCGCAATACTTCTGATTGCAATATTAGTTCTTAATTGTTCTCGATTTCAGGTAGGAATTAAGACCCTCGCTGGTCAGGCTGATCGTGCATCCGCAAGATCAGTAACTCCCGGAGATTGTCCTAGCGATTGCATTGGCGCACGAGTTTTGCACGTGTAGTCGGATCGTCAAGCACGAACTCCACCAACAAATCGACGTTATCATACTCTCATCGAAAGATCGGACACCTTTGCCCTATCAAGTGGTATCAGATTTGAGGTTGCTCGGTGAGATTTTACTGTTTTCCTAGTGTAGATTGCATCTGCCATCATACCCATAAACCACGAAAAAAGCCAAAAATACAGTTAGGGTTTAGATCATCTCGTCCCATAAACCCCCCTGCCACGCCTTGCATTGTCTTTTCAGTTTTGCATAGTTGAATTTGTGTCTGCATCTTCGTGTCGAGTTGCTGGTCTTAGCGTCTAGTTCCTTTAGAGTTTCGAGTTCTGGTCATATTAGTCACGCCGCCGCCGCCCGCTCGCACCATACGCAGATCACCGCCATATACACCCACCATCTACTTCCGCCATCGCCATATACACCCTGCCATATACACCCTGCCATACACCCTGTCATATACGCCCTGCCATATACACCCTGCCATATACATCCGTATCCACCATATACCCCGTTTCCTACCGCGACACGGATTGTTACTGTTTCTCTGCCGTGACAGAGTCCGAATAGAATTAGGTTTTATTTGTTTTTCCCTCTTAGCTATTGCCTTCTATTTCCATCTGTGCTGTAGAAAAAAATTTCCGTGAGATAAGTTTCGGCCGCCAGTAAATAATTGGAAGGAGAGCAAAAAAAAAGTCTGGAACCGCCTCCGAAAAAAATTTCTGGCTACATTGGTTTTTCACCTTGGCGATCACTTTTCGCCACTGGCCGTTATAGCGACATTTTTTTGGCGCCTGCGCGCTTTCCGGAGCACTTTCCAGAAATTTCGACAAAAAATTTTCTGAGGCTATACTGTTTTTCGACCTTGGGGATCAGTTTGAGACACTTGCCATCGTAGTGCTTTTTCGCACCTCGCGTCGCCACATCATCGCCACCTCATCACTGCTAGTTGCTTGTGTGCCGCGCCGTGACCTCGTTAGTGTTCTAGGCTCGCGTCTCTAGTACGGTCTAGCCTAGGACCAGCACAGTACCGTCGTTGAGCATACTTTCAATACTGCATTGCTGTTTTGACAATTGCTGTTTTGCTACCATATTAGCCTTCCTAAAGCTCTACATATTGTCTCCACGTGCACTGTGTCGACACTTGGTAATCTCTTTGGTAATCTTTGGAGACGCTGATCCTTGCTGGTTGTTACATCGCCTTCCTCCTGTTTGGTAAGGACTTGTAAGAGCTTTGTATTTTGCTTGACGAATTGCGCGTGAACCACCATATTCCGTAGTTTGTAGGCATATACATTTGTGCTTTTCTGTACTAACCATGACAGGCACAGAGTCGGCGAACGTTGACCCGGATAAGATGACGAATGCAGAGATGCATGCTCACTTCCTCCATCTTTTGGGCGGGCATACAACCGACGTGGATGGGCGCCTCGGTGATGTTGACGCCAAACTCACTGACGCGCTGGACAAGATCGATGGCCTCGAGGCAGCCTTCAACACCAAGCTCGACGCCAAGTTCCAGGAGCTGTTGACTCGGTTACCGCCGCCCGTGCGCCGTCGTGCACGCCGCATTCCCCTTGTGGATGTGCCTGCAGGTACCGCTCCTGCTGCAGCAGCTGCACATGATGCGCCTTCTGATGAAGGATACGAGGATTATGGAGGGAACGAGGATGTGCAAGTCGATGAGAACGCGCTGGATGACGAGGAGGTCCAACAACCTGCACCTGGTCGTCCACGGCAGCTGAACCGCCACGCTCGACCACCTCCACGGCCGGTACGTGATGATGATCATGTTGCTAAACTAAAACTGAATATTCCGCCATTTGAGGGTAGATATAATCCTGATGCATATCTTACATGGGAATTGGAGGTAGAACAACGCTTTGCATGTTTAAAATACCCTGATCACTTGCGTGTTAGTGCTGCTACTTGTGAGTTCACAGATTTTGCATCTATTTGGTGGTCTGAGCATTGTAGAGTACATCATGCTAATATTCCTACTACCTGGATTGGTTTAAAACTTGCTATGCGTACTCGTTTTGTTCCTCCACATTATCAACGTGATTTGCTGAAAAAACTGTCTCGCTTAGAAGACTATTATCAAGAATTGCAAACTGGCATGATTCGCTGTGGTATTGTAGAGGATAATGAGGCTATGCTTGCACGTTTCTTTGGTGGTTTGAATAAAGAGATTCAGCATATTCTAGATTATAAGGAGTACAACACTATTACTCGCTTGTTTCATCTTGCTTGCAAAGCTGAACGTGAAGTGCAGGATCGTCAACCACCATGGAGAAAAGCTAATGTTTCTGCAGGTCGTACATCGTCGTGGACTCCGCGACAATCAGCGCCACCATCTCGTGGGGCTGCACCAGCGCCTACTACCTCCAAGTACACCACGCCTGCATCACGAGCACCACCGGCTGCTACTCCACCACCATCTGCTGGTCCTCCTCGGAGTTCATCTTCGATGGCCTCCACGGGGAAGACGCGCGACATACAATGTCGCAAATGCTTGGGATTTGGACACATAGAGAGGGAATGCAGAACCAAGCGTGTGATGTTGGTGCGTGAAGATGGCGAATATGATTCTGCAAGTGACTTTGATGAAGATACATTGGCCCTTATTGCTGCACGTGATGGTGCCAATTCTGATTCTGAGAAAGAGATGGAGGTAATGGAAGCTGACATTGCTGATCAGTACAGGAGCTTAGTTGCACAGCGTGTGTTGAGCGTGCAATTGAGCAAAGCTGAGCATGATCAACGCCACAATCTGTTCCAAACAAGAGGCGTTGTAAAAGAGCGAGCTATTAGGATCATCATTGATGGAGGGAGCTGCAATAATCTGGCTAGCGTTGACATGGTGGAGAAGCTTTCTCTCCCTACAAGACAGCGCACACATCCATACTACATTCAATGGTTTGAGAGCTCTCGGAAGCTCAAGGTAACAAGAACTACACGTGTGCATTTTACTATTGGTACATATTCTGATTTTGTTGATTGTGATGTTGTACCTATGCAAGCTTGTTCTTTGTTACTTGGTAGACCTTGGCAATTTGATAGAGAATCTGTTCATAATGGTAGAACTAATCAGTATTCTCTTATGCATGATGGAAAGAAAATTGGTCTCAAACCTATGACTCCTGAACAAATAGTAAAAGATGATCTTGCTAGAGCTAGTAGAGTAAAAAACGAGGAGAAACATAAGAGTGAGAATCAGATTGTTGCTGCAGATTTTGTGCCACATAAGACTAATACTAAATCTGATTCAAACCATGCTACTGAAATTCGTTTGAAAAATCCTTGTTTGCTTGCTAGCAAATCTGATATTGCTGAACTTGATGTGAACACTACTCAATGCTATGCTATCATTTGCAAAGAAGTTCTGTTTTCATTTGAGGAGATGCCTCCTTCTTTGCCACCTGCGGTTGCTAACCTTTTGCAGGAATTCATTGATGTGTTTCCACAAGATGTACCACCTGTGATGAGATCTGAGATCTAGGGGTTGGCCCGATCTCGCGATTTGACCCAAGATCCAAGGGGAAAAGGTGGGAGAGCGCGAGGAACACGAAGAACACGAAGAACACCGGTACTCACGCACGCACAACAACCCGATACACCCGATACTTACCCCCGTGGCTCGATGGACCACGCCAATAGAATCACCCGGAAGAGGCACGTGGCAGAATTCCCGGTGAGAGATTGGTGTTGGAGAAGAAGAGATTGGTGAGGGAGAGAGAGTAGCTTGTACTAGAATCTCACTCAACAATATCCAAATCAACAACAAGGATGGCCTTGATTACAGAGGGATGCTTGTCCAAGATGGATGCTAACCCTAGGGAGACTAAGCTCAAAGTTGGTTTAAGCTCGAAATTATGTCAAAGGAATAAGGGAGGGGTCCTGGGTCCTTATATAGGCATACATGGCCAGCAAGGCGAAAAGGTACATAACTTAGGCAGTTTGGTGGGGCCTTCTCGACGAATCCGGTCATGGGGCCGGTCAGACCGGGCCTGGCGCCGGGGGGTCCGGTCGTGGGTCCGGTTGACCGGTCGCCAACCGGAAACCTCGCAGATTTCCGTCCGGTTGGTTTCCGGTACGAGCTCGTGGGAAATCCGGTTGGCGACCGGTTGACCGGGCCTGGGACCGGGTGGTCCGGTCCGGGGTCCGGTCTGACCGGGTTCTGGACCGGCCGGCGTCTTCTCTTCCTTCGAGCGCTTCGAGTGACGTCGGGTCCAGCTTTGTGTCCATCTTCATGTCCCGCTGTTCCTCTCCTTCCCTTGGCCATGGTGTGTCCTCCCCTCCGGGGTCTTGATGTTCCTTGTACCTAATGACACAAAGCACATCGGCATGAGGTAGCATTCCATCCAAAGGTGTACCGAGATCAAGGGTGGTGAGGAGCGAGTTCACCTTATCATGTAGAGCTTTAACTCGAGCCCGCGTCATTGGTCCACTTGGGGGACTTGTTGGTCTTGATGTAGTGTCGTTGGTGAGCGGGGCTACATCATCTCCCCCTTGGGAGAGAGTCGTCCTCGACTCTTGTTCTTCCTCATCTCCATGATAGGGTGAGAGATCCGAGATGTTGAATGTGTTGCTCACCAAGTACTTAGAGGTTGGTATGTCGATGACGTAAGCGTTGTTGTTGATGCGCTTGAGGACCTTGAAAGGCCCATCTCCTCTTGGCTTGAGCTTGGAATTGCGTTCATGAGGGAACCTTTCTTTCCGAAGGTGTAGCCAAACAAGGTCTCCCTCTTCAAACACTCGTTCCTTCTTGTTGGCGTTGAGGCGGTTAGCTTGGCGAAGTACATGCTCTTGAATGGTTGCTCTTGTTTCTTCATGTAGTTTCTTCATGGCGGTGGTGCGCTTGTCGAAATCCATGTTCGTCCTTTCATGAAGAGGTAGTGGAAGGAGGTCGAGTGCCGTGTGCGGTTCGAAGCCATAGACGATCATGAACGGACTCCGTGATGTTGTGGAGTGCTTGGCTCGATTGTAGGCGAACTCCGCGTGGGGTAGACACTCTTCCCATGACTTCAAATTTTTCTTCACTAGGATGCGTAGGAGGGTTGAGAGGCTTCTATTGACCACTTCCGTTTGTCCATCGGTTTGAGGGTGCGAGGACGATGAGAACAAGAGCTTCACTCCAAACTTTGCCATGAGCGACTTTCATAGATAACTCATAAACTTGACGTCCCGATCCGACACAATGCTTGCCGGTATTCCGTGTAGGCGAACCACTTCCCTGAAAAACAATGAAGCAATGTGTGAAGCATCATCGCTCTTATGACATGGTATGAAATGAGCCATTTTAGAGAACCTATCCACTACCACAAAGATCGAATCATGCCCATGCTTTGTTCGTGGTAAGCCTAGTACAAAATCCATGCTTATATCCGACCAAGGAGAATGAGGAACCGGTAAAGGCATGTAAAGACCATAAGGGTTGGTGGTGGACTTAGCTTGAAGGCATGTAGTGCAACGGTTGCATAGGCGCTCCACATCTCGCTTCATCTTCGGCCAATAGTAATGAGTGGATAGCATCGCAAGTGTCTTGTCACGTCCAAAATGGCCCATGAGACCACCTCCATGTGACTCTTGTAAAAGCAACTTGCGAAGAGAAGACTCGGGAATGCAAATTTTGTTGGCTTTGAACAAGTATCCATCATGCAAATAGAAATCATCAACTCCTCTATGAACGGAACACTTCTCAAATATCGGTGCAAAGAAAGAATCGGAAGGATAGAGTTCTTTGATCTCCTCAAGTCCCAAGACATGAAAATCCAAACGAGTAAGTAAAAGTGTGAGCTTGCGGGAAAGAGCATCCGCCACTACATTGTCCTTGCCCTTCTTGTATTTGATTACATATGGGAAGGACTCAATGAACTCAACCCATTTTGCATGTCTTTTGTTCAAATTGTGTTGGCTTTTCAAATACTTCAAAGACTCATGGTCGGAATGAATGATAAACTCTTTCGGCCAAAGATAGTGTTGCCAAACCTCAAGAACACGAACCAAAGCGTAAAGCTCCTTGTCATATATAGGATAGTTGAGGCGTGCGCCATCCAACTTCTCACTATAATATGCCACGGGTTTACCATCTTGCATAAGGACTCCACCAATACCAAGTCCACTCGCATCACACTCAATCTCAAAAGTTTTTGCAAAATTTGGAAGGACGAGAAGGGGAGCTTCGGTAAGGCGTTTCTTTAACTCATCAAAAGCATCTTGTTGGGCCTTGCCCCACACAAACGGAACATTCTTTTTGGTAAGCTCGTTCAAAGGGCAAGCAATGGTGCTAAAATCTTTCACAAAGCGGCGATAGAAACCGGCGAGTCCATGAAAACTTCGGACTTGAGCAACATTTGTAGGGGTAGGCCAATTGTGGATGGCCTCAACCTTCGAAGAATCAACTTCAATGCCATTGGCGGAAACCACAAAACCAAGGAAAACCAATTTGTTTTGGGCAAAAGTGCATTTGGGAAGATTGGCATAAAGCTTCTCATGACGCAAGATGCATAAGACTTCTCTCACATGTTGCACATGGTCCTCGAGATTTTGGCTATAAATGAGAATATCATCGAAATAGACAACCACACTCTTGCCAATGAGAGGACGCAAGATGTGATTCATGAGGCGCATGAAAGTTGACGGAGCATTGGAAAGACCAAATGGCATGACAAGCCATTCATAGAGACCAAGTTTGGTCTTGAATGCCGTCTTCCATTCATCACCAATTGCCATGCGGATTTGATGGTAACCACTACGCAAATCGACTTTAGAGAAAATAGTGGCACCGCTCAATTCATCAAGCATGTCATCTAAACGCGGGATGGGATGGCGGTAACGAACGGTAATGGCATTGATGGGGCGGCAATCCATACACATTCGTTGCGTCTCATCCGGTTTAGGCACAAGAATCACGGGAACGGCACAAGGGCTAAGGCTTTCTCGCACGTACCCTTTAGCGAGGAGATCTTGTATTTGGCGTTGAATCTCCTTTGTTTCTTCGGGGTTGGTGCGGTAGGCGGCACGGTTTGGAAGGGGAGCGCCGGGTATGAGGTCGATGCGGTGCTCGATGCCCCGAAGCGGTGGAAGTCCATGAGGTAGCTCGTCGGGGAAGACGTCTTGGAATTCCTTCAAAAGAGACAACAAAGACGAAGGAATGTTGGTTAAGTCGTTAGTCTCCGATGACGGGCCCTTGCAAATTAGCACAAAGTGCAATATGGTGGATGGGTTTTCTTGCACTTCTCTCCACTCACTATGGTGGGTGTGTTGTTGTGCCCTCGCTAAAGCCTTCGCATTGTCGGCGATGATTTGGCTAGGAGTCATTGGGCGAAGCTCGAACTTCTTATCCTTGACCTTGAAGGTGTACGCATTGGTGTGTCCGTCATGTATAGCCTTCTTGTCAAATTGCCATGGGCGGCCGAGCAACATGTGGCACACCGTCATGGGCACCACATCACACTCAATGGTATCTTCATAGGGGCCGATCTTGAAGTTGACGGTGACGGTATGTTGTATCTTGACATTGCCCTTGTCGCTCAACCATTGGATATGGTAAGGGTGAGGATGTTTGCGAAGCGTGAGGTTGAGCTTCTCACACAACTCGGTGCTTGCTAGGTTGTGACAACTTCCCCGTCGATGATGACCTTGATTGACTTGCCACCAATTCCGGCACGGGTTTGGAAGATGTTGCAACGTTGGTCTTCCATAGCTTGAGGTTGAGTAGTTAGCACTCTTGTGACCACAAGTGAAGGGTTGGGGTCATGCACACACAAGAGAGGGTCTTCTCCACTATCTTCATCATAAGCTTCTTCATTTGCGACGGCGGCTTGTACCATTGCTTCATACTCATCTTCACTTAGCTTCTCGATGTCGCCATTCTCCATGGTGATCATGACCTTGGTATTCTTGCACTCAAAGGATTTGTGGCCTTGGGTGCCACACTTGAAGCAAGTGACATTAGAGGGTCCCGTAGAGGCCTTAGAGGAGGCGGTAGAGGACACCGTTTGCTTCATGCGACTTTGGGTAGTCGGTTGCTTGGATGGTGTAGAGGATGTGGTAGGCTTGACACTTGTTGTAGGTGTTGTTGTCGCGAACTTGGAGGCGAAGTATGACTTGGACTTGGAGTACTTGATGTCCTCACTCACTTGGCGCTCGGCCTTGGAGGCTTGGTGCACCAACTCAACCATGTTGGAATAAGGTTGGAACTCCACCATTCGCTTGATGGGATAGTTGAGGCCATTGAAGAAACGAGCGATGGTTTGTTGCTCGGATTCTTGTATGTTAGCTCGCATCATAGTCAACTCCATCTCCTTGAAGAACTCCTCAACGGTCTTGGTACCTTGCTTCAACTTTTGGAGCTTGTTGAAGAGGTCGGTCTCATAGTGGGTTGGTACAAAGCGAGCATGCATCTCTTCTTTCATCTCTTCCCAAGTGTCAATTGGAGGTTCACCTTTTTCTTCCCTTAGAGTGAGAACTTGCTCCCACCAAGTGTTGGCATAGTCTTCAAACTCAAGCGATGCCATAGCCACTTTCTTGGCACCGGAGTAGTTGTGGATGCGGAAGATCTTGTCCACCTTGAGTGCCCATGAGAGGTAGGCCTCGGCGTCGTCTTCACCCTTGAACTTGGGCATGTTGAACTTGAGTTTGCCATACATGTTCTCTTCATCTTCCAAATTTCGGCGGCGAGGACGGTTGCCTTCATCTCTTGAGGCTTGAGGTGGTAGAGGAGGTCTTTCACGTCCAACCATAGCATTGGGTTGGCGGTGGAGTTGAACACTTGCCTCACTTGGTTCACGTGGATGATGTTGTTGAGGATCTTGACGAGGTTGTTGGTGATGTCCAAGGATGGCCCTCTCGTCTTGATCATGTTGTGGGTCTCCTCTTCCACGTTGGTCATGGCGAGGATGATTTCGGAGATCACGCCTCGGTTGCTCTTGACGACCTTGGGCGTGAGCATCACCATGTGGCGCCATGTTGTGGAAGACGTTGTCGTGGGGTTGGTCGTCACGCCCATGATGGGCATGGCGAGCCGGTTGAGGATGATCTTGTGGAGGACGTTCATGTGGACGAGCATGGCGATGGATTTCTCCTCGCCGAGAGTTTGAGCGAGAGTCTTCATGACGAGCATGTGGGCGATGATGTCGAGGATGGTCTTCATGCCTTGAGGAGGAGCTTGAGGACGAACGGTGACCATGAGAATAGTAATCTTGTGACGAGCTTGATGATGATGAAGTAGAGCGGTGTCGGCGATGACGACCCAAGTTGGTGATGGCGCGCTCGAGGCTATCCATGCGCCGCTCCATGTTCGCATCATTGGCCGCCATTTGGCCATTCAAGTTGTCCGTAGCTTCACGGAGGAGAGCCAAGTCTTGGTTCACGACGGAGAAGTTGTGAGCCACCTCGTCGTATTGCTCGTCGATGCGAGTCTCGAAGAGTGTGAGTTGCTCCTTGAACTCTTGGCGTTGCGTCCATAGGTTGTGTTGAGTAGCCAACCTCTCGGTGTTCCGGAGGACTTCTCCATCCCTCGTTTCATCTCCGTTCCTATCCATGATGGAAAGACAAGAACTATGTTGTTTGTGTTAGTGGAAGGAGACTACCTCGCACTCTTACCAAGGTAAGATAGTATTGAGGCAATCAACCAAGCCAAAAGCAAGATCAAGTGTATCGGGGACACACGCAAAACCACACGCAAAAGCTAGCAAATATGGTGTTAGGAAAGTATGGTGGAAAGCCAAAAGACAAATTCCGAAATCAAGTATGTTGTTAAAAGTGGGTGAGGTCCAAAATCGAAATGTCAAAGTGGCGATCACTATAAACACGGAAAAATGTGGAACACACACACGAGATAAGCGGGGTTAGTGCAACCAAAAGTGAGCGGAAAAGTGTATGTAAGCTTGCTCGATGTCACACTAACACAAGGAGAGCCAAAGCTTTGGTTGCAACGGAGAGACAACAAGATTCACACGCGGCCTCTCTTCTCTTCTCTCTCTTGCTTAAAAGCTTATGACTCTTTTGTATACGGTGGCACTTGCACTCTTTTGTATCTATGGTGGCACTTGCACTCTTTTGTATGTATGGTGCGACTCGCACTCTTTTTGTGTTTTTGGGGATTTTTCACGCACTATGTTAGCGTTAGCCTCGCTTTTGCTATCGTGCCACACGAGTGTTTGCTTGGATGCTTTACTCCACACTACACACACACCTCACAATCGGGGCCACGTGCAATGTCTCGCAACACTAAACAAGCAATGCTCGATAGGATAGATCGCAAAAGGAAGAGGGTTACAAGGGAAAGCTGCAAGTTATACCTGCGATGATGGTGGTGGTGGTGGTGGTGGTGGTAGCCGAAGTCGAGCTCGGAGGAGGGGCGGATCGTCGCCCGGTCGGGGATCCGGTTGGACCGGGCTCTGGACCGGGCTGTCCGGTTGGCGACCGGTCGGCCGGGTTCTGCGCCGGATGGTCCGGTCTGGGGCCCGGTTGACCGGGTTCTCAACCGGGTTTTGCGTTTCTCTCTCCTATTCTTCCCCAAACCAAAACCAAAAGAGGAAATCGACGGGAAACGATGGAATTGGAGGCTAAAAGTTGGGGAAATAGTAGATCAAGCACAGCAACACCGAATCCACGGACCAAAACCACTCAAAACGCAACCAAATCACAGATCTGTCCAAAGGCCATTTGGGGCTATTTTTGGGGATTTTTTGGAAACTTTTCTAGAAACGAAATCGGGTGGGTGGAGGGTCAAAATCACGGTAACCAAGAGCTGCTGATACCATATGATGAGATCTGAGATCTAGGGGTTGGCCCGATCTCGCGATTTGACCCAAGATCCAAGGGGAAAAGGTGGGAGAGCGCGAGGAACACGAAGAACACGAAGAACACCGGTACTCACGCACGCACAACAACCCGATACACCCGATACTTACCCCCGTGGCTCGATGGACCACGCCAATAGAATCACCCGGAAGAGGCACGTGGCAGAATTCTCGGTGAGAGATTGGTGTTGGAGAAGAAGAGATTGGTGAGGGAGAGAGAGTAGCTTGTACTAGAATCTCACTCAACAATATCCAAATCAACAACAAGGATGGCCTTGATTACAGAGGGATGCTTGTCCAAGATGGATGCTAACCCTAGGGAGACTAAGCTCAAAGTTGGTTTAAGCTCAAAATTATGTCTAAGGAATAAGGGAGGGGTCCTGGGTCCTTATATAGGCATACATGGCCAGCAAGGCGAAAAGGTACATAACTTAGGCAGTTTGGTGGGGCCTTCTCGACAAATCCGGTCATGGGGCCGGTCAGACCGGGCGTGGCGCCGGGGGGTCCGGTCGTGGGTCCGGTCGACCGGTCGCCAACCGGAAACCTCGCAGATTTCCGTCCGGTTGGTTTCCGGTACGAGCTCGTGGGAAATCCGGTTGGCGACCGGTTGACCGGGCCTGGGACCGGGTAGTCCGGTCTGGGGTCCGGTCTGACCGGGTTCTGGACCGGCCGGCGTCTTCTCTTCCTTCGAGCGCTTCGAGTGACGTCGGGTCCAGCTTTGGGTCCATCTTCATGTCCCGCTGTTCCTCTCCTTCCCTTGGCCATGGTGTGTCCTCCCCTCCGGGGTCTTGATGTTCCTTGTACCTAATGACACAAAGCACATCGGCATGAGGTAGCATTCCATCCAAAGGTGTACCGAGATCAAGGGTGGTGAGGAGCGAGTTCACCTTATCATGTAGAGCTTTAACTCGAGCCCGCGTCATTGGTCCACTTGGGGGACTTGTTGGTCTTGATGTAGTGTCGTTGGTGAGCGGGGCTACATCAACCTGGACTACCACCTATCCGTGGGATAGAACACCAGATTGACTTGATTCCAGGTGCTTCGCTGCCCAACCGTGCGGCATATCGTACCAATCCTGAAGAGACGAAAGAGATTCAGCGACAAATTCAGGTTCTCCAAGATAAAGGTTACATTCGTGAGTCTCTTAGTCCATGTGCTGTTCCTATTATTTTGGTACCTAAGAAAGATGGTTCTTCGCGCATGTGTACTGATTGTAGAGCTATTAATAATATTACCATTCGATACCGTCACCCTATACCACGATTGGATGATATGCTTGATGAGTTGAGTGGTTCTATTATGTTCTCTAAAGTTGATTTGCGTAGTGGTTACCACCAGATTCGTATGCAATTAGGAGATGAATGGAAAACAACGTTTAAAACTAAGTTCGGTTTATATGAGTGGTTAGTAATGCCTTTTGGCTTAACTAATGCACCTAGTACTTTCATGAGACTGATGAACGAAGTTTTACGTGCTTTTATTGGACGTTTTGTGGTGGTATACTTTGATGATATTCTGATTTATAGAAAATCTTTGGAGGAACATTTGGATCATTTACGTGCTGTTTTCAATGCTTTACGTGATGCACGTTTGTATGGTAATCTTGAGAAGTGCACCTTTTGCACCAATCGAGTTGCGTTTCTTGGCTATGTTGTTACTTGCGCAGGGTATTGAAGTTGATCTAGCCAAGATTGAGGCAATTGAGAGTTGGCCGCAGCCAAAGACGGTCACACAAGTGAGGAGTTTTCTTGGCCTCGCTGGTTTCTATAGGCGCTTTGTGAAAGATTTTGGATCCATTGTTGCGCCGTTGAATGAGCTTACAAAGAAGGATGTGCCCTTTGTGTGGGGCGATGCACAACAAGAAGCCTTCATGATTCTGAAAGATAAGTTAACACATGCTCCATTACTCCAACTTCCTGATTTCAATAAGACTTTTGAGCTTGAATGTGATGCTAGTGGAATTGGTTTGGGAGGTGTGTTATTACAAGAGGGCAAACCTGTTGCATATTTTAGTGAAAAATTGAGTGGGCCTAGTCTGAACTATTCTACTTATGATAAAGAATTATATGCGCTGGTTCGGACATTAGAAACTTGGCAACATTATTTATGGCCTAAAGAATTTGTTATACATTCGATCATGAATCTTTGAAGCAAATTCGTAGTCAAGCTAAGTTGAATCGCCGCCATGCAAAGTGGGTTGAGTTTATTGAGTCTTTTCCTTATGTTATCAAACACAAAAAGGGTAAAGATAATGTTATTGCTGATGCTTTGTCGCGCCGTTATACTATGCTATCTCAACTTGACTTCAAGATTTTTGGATTAGAAACCATAAAGGAACAATACTTGCATGATGCTGATTTTAAAGATGTGTTGCTGAATTGTAAAGATGGTAGAACATGGAACAAATTCGTCCTCAATGATGGATTTGTGTTCCGTGCTAACAAGCTATGCATCCCAGATAGTTCCGTTCGTCTTTTGTTGTTACAGGAGGCGCATGGAGGAGGATTGATGGGTCACTTTGGTGTGAAAAAGACGGAGGATGTACTTGCTGCACACTTCTTTTGGCCACGTATGCGTCGAGACGTTGAGAGATTTGTGGCACGCTGCACTACATGTCAAAAAGCTAAGTCTCGACTTAATCCACATGGTTTATATATGCCACTTCCTGTTCCTAGTGTACCTTGGGAGGATATTTCTATGGATTTCGTTTTGGGTTTGCCTCGTACACAAAAGGGGGGGATAGTATCTTTGTTGTTGTGGATAGGTTTTCTAAAATGGCACACTTTATTCCATGTCACAAAACTGATGATGCTACACATGTTGCTGATTTGTTCTTTCGCGAAATTGTGCGTTTACATGGTGTGCCAAATACTATTGTTTACGATCGTGATACTAAATTTCTTAGCCACTTTTGGAGATGTTTATGGGCTAAGTTGGGGACTAAATTGCTGTTTAGTACTACATGTCATCCCCAAACTGATGGACAAACTGAAGTAGTAAATAGAACTTTGTCTACTATGCTGCGGGCTGTTTTGAAGAACCTCATATTGAATTTGCTTACAATCGTTCGCTGCATTCTACCACTAAGATGTGCCCTTTTGAGATTGTGTATGGTTTTGTTCCACGTGCACCTATTGATTTATTGCCTTTACCATCTTCGGTGCAAAATGATTTGGATGCTACACAACGTGCTGAATTGATATTAAAATTGCATGAGACTACTAAAGACAACATAGAACGCATGAATGCTAAGTATAAAATTGCTGGGGATAGAGGAAGAAAGCATGTTGTGTGTGATGTTGGTGATCTTGTTTGGTTGCATTTGCGCAAAGATCGTTTTCCTGCATTGCGCATGTCTAAGTTAATGCCCCGTGCCGATGGTCCTTTTAAGGTGTTAGAGAAAATAAATGATAATGCATATAAACTTGAGCTTCCTGCAGAATTGGGTCCGGTAAGTCCTACATTTAACATTGCAGATTTGAAGCCTTACTTTGGTGAAGAAGATGAGCTTGCGTCGAGGACGACTTCAATTCAAGAAGGGGGCATGATGAGGACATCCCATCTATTGATACAACCGATGTACCTACAGCCACACAAATACAAGGACCAATCACTCGAGCTCGTGCCAAACAACTTAACTATCAGGTACTTTCGTTTCTTGGAACTATTCCTCATATACATGAGAATATGATGCTGCCTAAATCCGATGTGTTTGTTACTCTTAGGAATGATGGACCTAGCATGGATGAGGAGGACAAGCATTGGAGCATGATCACACATGGAGGAGATGGCAGCAAGCACTTGAGGATAGAAGATGACGCCACAAGTGGAGATTTCCGAACTTTGAAGCCACCATAAGAAGAGATGAAGACATGGACGAAATATAGAGTTCTCCACTTCATAATTTCGTCCATAGCATAATATGGTGCTGCGTCACCTTTAGTTTTGGGCCAGGCCCATGTCATTTTCGCTGGAATTAAGTCAGCCACTTTTTAGAGTCCGTATTGAAGGGGAAAAGGCCTTCTAGGGTTTGGTTCGGCCACCACATGTATGGCTGGCCGAAACCCCACCTTTTCCTCCTTTAAATACCCCCATAGCCGTCACGTTTAGACTCGGATTTTGATTAGACTAAAAGTTATCCATTGCTGCAACTCTCGTGTACTTCTTTTGAGGCCAACGCCCAGAACAAGACCGACTATTCGGAATCCCACCTTTTCAATAAAGCTTTCATCTATATCCGCAATACTTCTGATTGCAATATTAGTTCTTACTTGTTCTCGATTTCGGGTAGGAATTAAGACCCTCGTCGGTCAGGCTGATCGTGCATCCGCAAGATCAGTAACTCCCGGAGATTGTCCTAGCGATTGCATTGGCGCACGAGTTTTGCACGTGTAGTCGGATCGTCAAGCACGAACTCCACCAACAAATCGACGTTATCATACTCTCATCGAAAGATCGGACACCTTTTCCCTATCAGTAGTGGCATAGAACCAATTCACCCTTTAATAATCGGGGAGAAAATTTTCCCATCCTCCCCATCCACACCGGGTTCGGGGAGGGGGTCGGTTTCCCCATTAGAAGCTAAATTCAAATTATCTTCTCAAAATTTTATGATCTTACATGTTTTACACATATACAAATAAGCAACTTTATAATATGCAGTACATGATAAAATAAAAATAAAATAACCATTATCATATATGCTAAGTTGTATTGAAATATATATAAACTACACTATAAACAATATTACAACATATTTCATACAAAAATATGTCAGTTTATATGTATATAAAGGTATAACACGGGGTACAACGGTGAACGGGTATGCTATATTTCCAGTTTTTAGCAATCCTAGGCAAATATACAAATGTTATAGTATAAGTGGGAGGGCACGTAGAGGTACTTCAAGAAGGTCCTTCTTGCAAAATGTAAGGGCTTAGTTGTATTTCCCTACTCTTTCTCGTCCCTTTTTGTAATTTCTACTTCCACAGATGATAGTTAATGGAGCACTCGGTCCTTCTAGACCGTTCCTTGTTAAAAAAGAAATAAAGGTCACGCATAGGAGTGGGTTTTGTTGGCTTCGGAGTAAGGTTTTTCCTTCGATGTCTGATGATACGTCCAAAACGTATCTACTTTCCCGAACACTTTTGCTATTGTTTTGCCTCTAATTTGTGTATTTTGGATACAACTAACACGAACTAACGATGTTTTCAGCAGAATTGCTCTGGTGTCTCGTTTTTGTGCAGAAATCCAACTTTCAGGAAAATCCTCGGAATTTATGCAAAAGGTCTTATTTTCCCAGAAGAATCACGGAGCCAGAAGGGCAAGCCAGGTGGAGGCCCGAGGCCCCCACACACTAGGCCGGCGCGGCCCAGGAGGGGGGCGCGCCGCCCTATTGTGTGGCCGCCTCGGCTGGCCCCCGACGCCCTCCTTTGGACTACTTAACGCCTTCGACCTAAAAACGCACGGGGAGAAGTCGAAGTCGGGAAAAACCATCCGATGACGCCGCCACCATCGCGAAACTCCGTCTCGGGACCAGAAACTCTGTTCTGGCACCTCGCCGGGACGGGGAAGTGGAGGAGATCATCGCCATCATCACCACCGACGCCTCTCCATCGACCAGCCATGTTTCCCCCATCCATGTGTGAGTAATTCCCCCGCTGTAGGCTGAAGGGGATGGTAGGGATTGGATGAGATTGGTCATGTAATAGTCATAATATTGATAGGGCATAGTGCCTAGTATCCGTTGTTGGTGCTTTTATGATATTGTTGCAACTTGTTATGCTTAATGCTTGTCACTAGGGCCCGAGTGCCATGATCTCAGATCTGAACATGTTATTGATTCATGAAGATATTCGTTGTTTATGATCTTACATGCAAGTTGCATACACATGTCGCTGTCCGGAACCCGAGGCCCCAAAGTGACAGAAATTGGGACAACCGGAGGGGAAGGCGGTGATGTGAGGATCACATGTGTTCACGGAGTGTAATGCTTTGCTCCGGTACTCTATTAAAAGGAGTACCTTAATTTCCAGTAGTTTCCCTAGAGGACCGGCTGCCACCGGCTGGTAGGACAAAAGATGTTGTGCAAGTTTCTCATTGCGAGCACGTACGACTATATATGGAACACATGCCTATTGATTGATTAGTACTTGGATACCGTTTTATTATTATCTGCAAATGCCCTGCTTTGATTGTTACATGAGTTTCTCTCATCCATGCAACGCCCGTTCATCCATCCCTGTGCCTACGGTATTTTAATCCTGCTGTTTACTATAATCACTACTGCTTGTCTTTGTTACTCTGCTCGTTGTTTCACTATCGCTACTACTATAAAACTGTTACTACTCGATAAACTCTTGCGAGCAAGTCTCGTTTCCAGTGTAGCTGAATTGACAACTCCGCTCGTTAAGGTTTTCAAGTATTCTTTGTCTCCCCTTGTGTCGAATCAATAAATTGGGTTTTACTTCCCGCGAAGACCGTTGCGATCCCCTATACTTGTGGGTCATCAAGACTATATTCGGCGCCGTTGCCGGGGAGCATAGCTTTATTTGGAAGTTCACTTGGATTGATATTGTTCGCTGCAAATTCTCCATCATGGGTAAACCTCGCGATACTAAGATCGCCATATTACCATCCACTACAAGAAAAGGTACAACTCTGAGTACCTCTGCTGCTCTTGATTCACCATCTGTGATAAGTAAACTTGTTTCACCACCACAAGCTTCAAATGCTGGTACTTATGCTGAATCTGAAAATTCCTCTTATAATTTTGATGATGCTTCTGCTGTGCTTGATAATGATGGTTCGTTAGGATCTTTTCTAGATGCTACAATTGCTAGGTCTAGACAAATTGAAAATACTGAAACTCCTAATGAAGATGCTGCTACACCTGTTAATTCACCTGAGTCTGTTGAATACTCTAGTGATGATCTTGATGAAGATTATGTGGAACTTGACGATGATTTTATTGAAAAATGCAATGCTACTACTGATGCAAGAAAAATTAAAAAGTTGCTTGCAGAACATATTGTTAGATATAAATTGTCTCCTGATCCTAAATTTGCCACATCTCCTATAAACATTAAGGATAAAGATTATGATTTTTCTCTTGATCTATCTCATATAGCTATTGTTGAGAAAACACCCTTTTGTGGTACTGAAAAAGAAAGTGTTGTTGAACACATGATTGAGCTATCTACTCTGAGTAGCTTGTTTTCTGATGATGTTAAGAAGCGTACTTATTTTGTTGCTAAAACTTTTCCATTCTCATTAAAGGATAATGCTAAAACCTGGTATAATAGTTTGCCACCTGATTCTATTAATAGTCCAAAAGAATTGCTTGATGTTTTCTTCCGGAAATACTTTCCTGCTAGTGCTCAACATATTGCTTTGCAGAGAATTTATAATTTTGACCAGGAAGATGGAGAGAAATTGCTCGAGGCTTGGGCGAGATTTTGCTCTCTTATTAGAGCTCGGCCTGAACATGATTTGGAAAAGCATGATTTACTTGATATATTTTATAGTGGACTAACCATTGAGTCTAGGGCATACCTGGATAGTTGTGCTGGTTGTGTTTTCAGGAAAAGAACTCCAGACGACGCTGAAGAATTATTGGCTAAAATAGGCCGGAATCATGATGATTGATCTACACCTGAACCAACCCCGACACCAATACTGAAGAAGAGGGGTATGATTAAATTAAATGATGAAGATATGAGGGAAGCCAAGAAGTCTCTTAAAGAGAAGGGTATTAAACCTGAAGATGTGAAGAATTTACCTCCTATAGAAGATTTATGTAAGATAACTCCCCCTTCATCCATGATTGAGGTACACTCTCTTCAACGCTTTACTAGGGAAGATATTCCGTATTCAAAACCTCCTGCACAATGCTTAGATGAGTTTGATAATTATATTGTTAAGCAAAATAATTTTAATATGAGAGTAGAGAATCATTTAATGGAAAATTCTCGAGCTATTGGTGAATTGCATGGTATTGTGGAGAGAACCTCCAATGATGTTAAGATTCTTGTTAAACATTTTCATATGGTTCAAACTCAAATTGATCAACTCACTAAAGTGCAAAATGACTTGTTGGAAAATAGTTCTAAAGAAAAACATGCTTATGAAGTAACAACTAGGGGTGGTGTTTCTACTCAGGATCCTCTATATCCTGAGGGGCATCCCAAAAGAGTTGAACAAGATTCTCAACGAACTAAAACTAGTGCTCCATCTAAGAAAAAGAAAAAGAAACATAAGAATGTTGTAGAATCCTCTGAACCTGTTAATGATCCTAATAGTATTTTTATTTCTGATGCTGAAACTGAAAGTGGTAATGAACATGATAAAGATGATGATAAGAATGATGCTTCTGATAAAGAAGAGGTTGAAAATGAACCTGAAAAGCATGTTAAAAATAAAAAGTATACTAAAGAAGACTTTATTGCTGAGAAACATGGTAATGAAAGAGAACCTTGGGTTCAAAAGCAAATGCCTTTTCCTGCTAAGAAACTAAAATCAAAGGAAGAGGAACACTATAATAAATTTTGTGATTGGATGAAACCATTATTCTTGCAAATCCCTTTGATCGATGCTATTAAATTGCCTCCTTATTCAAAGTATATGAAAGATATTGTCACTAACAAAAGGAAAATTCCTAATGAGGAGATTTCCACTATGCTTGCTAATTACTCTTTCAATGGCAAGGTTCCAAAGAAGCTTGGCAACCCAGGTATACCAACTATTCCTTGTTCCATCAAGAATAATTATGTTAGAACTGCTCTATGTGATCTGGGAGCGGGAGTTAGTGTGATGCCTTTTTCTCTTTATAAGAGACTTTATTTAGATAAGTTGATACCGACTGATATATCTTTGCAAATGGCTGATAAATCTACTGCTATTCCTGTTGGTGTATGTGAGGATGTTCCTGTTCAAGTTACTCAAAACTGCTTGATATTAACTGATTTTGTTGTGTTGGAAATGCCTGAAGATGATAATATGTCCATTATTCTTGGGAGACCCTTTCTTAATACTGCAGGGGCTGTTATTGATTGCAATAAAGGAAAAGTGACTTTTAATGTTGATGACAAGGAACATACTGTCTATTTTCCCAAGAAGACTGATAAAATATGTGGAGTTAATACAATTTCCAGTTCAAGAACCGTCAAAGTGGGAGTTATTGATTGTCCTATATATGATCTCAAAGAAGGATATCAAACTATTATGATTGGATCCGTATCAATACAATATAAGGTAACATGATTGATTTGAGGTTTATTTCTTCTTATGACATGTAAAATTATTTGGTGGCAAGACTTGATCAACCTTGTTAACAAGTATATTTTATATGCATAGAAGAGCTAAACAACAGTTCTTTCTTCCTCCACTTGTTTTACTTGTTGTAGCACTACTTGTTTTGCAATATGCTTAAGTTGTTTAGAGGTTTGAAAATCTTTTTCTGCCCAGTAATAATAATTTTGACACCCAGAAATGTGCATTTTTCAAAGTTTTCAAAAATTCACAAAAATTATACCGTTGGTCTTATTTTTCGAAGACGCACCTGGGAGCACCTGGGGATGACCAGTGGGGCACCCCAGGGTGGCACCCCACAGGCCGGCGAGGCCTGGAAGGGGGGCGCGCCACCCTGTTGTGTGGGGCCCTCCTTGCCCCACTTCTTCATCTCTTTCACTCATTGCACTCTCTCTCCCGAAAAAAACTCGTACTCACTTTCTCTCACTCGCGTTTCTGCTCAAGAGCTAAAGATTTCTCGATCTCTTTGCTCAGCCCAGATTTCTGTCTGAAATTTGGCACATTTGCTCTCCGGTATGTGACTCCTCCGATTATCCAAGTAGAATTTTGTTTGGTTGAGTATATCTTGAATATTTTGCTGCTGTAGGTAACATGTTTAGTGAGCTTGCATGCTTGTTCTAAGTTGTATAAATTAGTTTTGATGCATGTTTAGTACTCTAGCAAGTTCCTATGGTAGTTTCCCTCAATTATATGTCACCAAATCAAATTTTATATTGTTTGTTGAAAAATTTCAGAAAATGGAGTGGAGTAGTCATCAACTAAACCAACAAGGTACAACAGGTTATGAGAGTTAACCGCGAAGAGGGAGTATAACCCTCTTACTACCCGTGCACAGATTTTATGGGAAGTGCAGGAATCTTGCGAGATGTTCAGGATCTAATCTTCCGTGCAGGATTGAATAATTTTGTTGTTGGTAAACCATGCCAATATGCAAAATTGACTATGTCTGTAGTGCAGGATTTTGCATTCAATTGGTCTCAATCTAACCCCATGGTTCGGTACAAAATTTATAATAAAACTGTCAACTTGCCTTTCAATGATTTCTGTGCAGCCATTAGAGTGCCGCAATGGGGATCGTGCGAGAAGATGAGGGGATCGCCGCAAGAGCTCTTGAATATCTACAAGATGATTTGTCATGGAAGAAGCTTCTCAGAGGATGGTGGTAAAATCAGTAGTATTCAACTCCCAGCTATTCGTTACTTTGCTTATTTAATCACCAAGTGCGTTCTTGCTAGAAAGAATTCAAGTAAGTTATCTATCCAAGATTTAGCTTTTCTAGCTGCCGCATTACAAGGTGATAGGACTTATAACTTGGGAGCTTTGATAGCCTATAGACTTGCTACTAACCGTGAGAGGGGAGGAATTTGCGGAGGTCTCATCGCCTCTCATTTATTAGCTATGCATGGTGTAGAACTTGATATTCAGCTTTCCGTAGAAAAACTTGACATAGTCTCCATGATTAAACATGAATTTGTTTCTGATTCGTCTAATTTGAGTAACCTGTATTACAAGATAATATTTTATAAGAAAACTTGGAGAACAACTAAGAAAACTGAAAAACTAGTAGGATTGCCTGCACATGTTCTGTTTAACTTTGATTCCAGGAAGAATTGGTCAGTCACAGAGGGAGAACTGAATGCATACTTGGAGGGAGATGGCCATCAGGCAAGAGGCGGCACAGAGGAGGCCGAGGAACCCCTTGATTCGTCATCCGATGCAGCGAGCTCCTCGCATCAACATTAAGGTCATACGGAGGCTACACGTTATTCTGCTGCACAAGAACCTTATTATGATCACGCCATGTACGATTCGCCGGCGTGGAACCCTGACCCTCGCTGGGGTTGATCTCCACTTAGGCCAAAAGCCTAAGTGTAAGGGTACATTGCCCCCTATGTGTGGTTTTGGTAATTAATGACAACCCCTATGGACTAATGTTTTCATTGAGTTTATATGAAGGAATATTCCATAGGTACTACTTGTACTCCATGTGTTGGATTCAAGTATGGATGCCATGAAGATAAAGGTATATCTTGTGTATTGGCATCAAGATCATCGGTATGAAGATACATATGTGATATGATCAGGAAGAAGAAATGAAGATGGAGTTCTTATGTGGAACTCAATATTAGCCATGCTCTATCTTATGTGAGTATGAGAAGATACAAGGATTGAGTTGGGCAAGTTCAAGATGAGCATCTCAAGTGGATCACATGCTTGAAGCTTGCCGTCCATTTGGTGATAATGGACATGTGAAGATGTGCATCAATGGAGCTTTCCCATCATAGTGTATGGGGGAGCATTTGTGAGTCTTCACGAAGCAACATTGATCAAGTGTGGCATTCCGGCTTGTATGGAGCTTGAAGAGCTATCATCAAGATCAAGCGGGATGCGCAAGGCAAAGGTATGGCTTTGCTAGGTTTTCCTTTTACCGGTCTCAAGGTGGTTGATGGGAGACCGGATTATAGGATACATAGCCGCACTATTAAGAGGGGCTTTCGGTTGGGTAACTTGATCACATCGTCTTAGGGAGCTCAATCCTTTGCATACTTTGCATATCCTTATTGCTTCTTGGTGTTTCTCTATGTGAGGTTCTTGAGCTTGTTGCTAGCTTTACAACAAGCCCAAGTTCATCGAAAACGGAGTTCGCATGCATCTTCTATTGCGTTTTCGAGGTTGGGTGATTTTACCGGTTATTCATGATATAAGGTTCTATCCTTTTATATTCATGATAAAATCCCCTCCTACAGTTTCTTGTGTTTGCACTTTCTATTGGATAGCATTTGTTGTTATCTTTCCAACAAAATTGGTTTCATGTTAATCGGAGTTCGGGAGCAATAGTTATTAAAGAAAAGGTAAAAGAGAAAAAGAAAAAGAAAAGAAAGAAAAAGGGGGAAGGCCCCGGTTGCCGCCCGGCCTGCCGGCCCTCACGCCGGCCCACCCGGTCGACCGGGCGGCCACCGGCCCACCAGCCGGGCAGCCCAGCTTGCCCTCCGGTCCGGCCGGACCCCCAGCTGGGCTGGTCAGCGCCAAATCCGGTTGGCCGGCCTGGCAGCCGGCTGGGCTGTCTGTTTTGCCCGTTTTTCTTCCCCTTTTCACTTGTTTTTTCTCCCAACGGTTCTATTTCCCCCTTAGCTATAAATAGGCTTCTTCCACCTTGAGCCAAACTAGTTCTTCCCATTCTCTCACCTCCATTGTTGCTATTTGAAGAACTTGCTCTCCCCCTTGATTCCTCCAACCATTCTTGCTCATATTTGAGGATTTGAGAGAGGAGATCTAGATCTACACTTCCACCAAACCATTTCTTCTCTAAGTGAGGGAATCTCTTGGGATCTAGATCTTGGAGTCTTTGGTTGACTTTCCCCCTTGTTCTTCCTCTCCAATCTCATCCTAGCATTCGTTGCTTTGGTGGGATTTGAGTGTGAAGGACTTGAACACCTCCGGTGTTCTTGCTTTGCATCATTGCATAGTGTTGAGCTCTCCACAACGATTTGTTCGAGTGAGAGACCGTGAGCTTGTTACTCTTGGAGGGTGACCTCCTAGTTGGCTTGGTGATTGGTGCTCCGGTGATCTCTTCAAGAAGATTGTGAAGAGGCCCGGGCTTCTCCTTCGTGGAGCTTGTGAAGTGGTTGTGGAGCTTGCCATCTCCGGAGCGGAGGAAAAGCTAACCATAAGGAAAGGGCCATTATCCTTCGTGGGTGTGGTTCGGAGAATAGGGTGAGCCTTCGTGGCGCGGGGAATCCTTCGTGGGACCTCCACTCCTCCAAACGTGACGTACCTTGTTGCAAAGCAAGGGAACACGGGAATACATCCTCGTCTCCGCGTGCCTCGGTTATTTCTATACCCGAGCTCTCTTTCCTTGTGATAGCCATCGTGCTTGAAGTACATATATCTTGCTATCACTTGTGCTACATATATCTTGTGCCTATCTTGCTTAGCTCTAGTTGCTATTGTTACACTTAGTTGAGCTTAGCATATTTAGGGTTTGTGCTTGTAAACTAAACGATAGTTTAATTCCGCATTCATACAAGACAAATCCGCAAGAGTTTGTAATTGCCTATTCACCCCCCCCTCTAGGCGACATCTCGATCTTTCAATTGGTATCGGAGCAAGGTCTCTCCTTGTTTAAGGCTTCACCGCCTTGAGAGTAAAGATGTCGGCTAGTATAGTGCACAATGACACAATTGTCTTTAATGGCACAAATTATCTTTTGTGGAGAAATTGCTTGCTTTGTAAGCTTCGGACCTTGTGTCCACATATAGAGCAATTTCTAGATGTCGGTTTTTCTCCTCCGATGGATTCTCAAAATCTATCTTTAGAGGATGAGAAAAACTTACATCTTGAAGCTCAAGTATCTAATGAACTTTTATTCTCTTTGAGACCCGATTTTCGTAGGTTCTTGATATATATAAAGCGAAAATCGTCTCATGAGATGTGGATCAAGCTTAAGGAAATGTTTGGTGGATCCACTTCTCAATTGGTCGGTGGTGACTCCGAGGAGCTCTCTTCCCCTTCACATCATGAAGATCTCCAAGTTGCTTCCACCTCCGGTCGTGATGATATATCATCTTCTTCCACTTCACCAACGTGTTGCAAGACACAAGGTAATGATATGGTGAGTGGTGAGGGAAATTGCAATGTTGATATTGTGCTCATTAGTGATGACTCTTCATCTCTATCTCATTGCAATGGTTCCTCTTTGGACTTAAACACATCTTGCATTGAAAATAATCTACATGCTTGTGTTGATAGTCCTTGCATATCATGTGTAAATTGCTTACATAGATCTCATGAGGATATGCTTGCCTTGTCTTGCTCCCATAATCAAAATGTTTCTATTTCCTCTAGTTGCTTGTTGACTAACATTGTAGAGGAAACCGAACACTCTATGGATCAAGACATGATTTCAAATGAGGATTCAAGAATATCTTCATCTTCATCCTCCGGTATGCACATGTGCCTTATGGCAAATGGACCAAAGGTATCTCCTACTTTGACTCCTAACACATTATCCTCTAATGATGAGAGTGATGATGATGATAATGATGAAGAACATAATATCTTGGTGCATGATATGGCAATGGTATATGCTTCTCTTCGTGGTAATAAAGAAGCTCGTGCTTATCTCGAACACTCTATGGATACCTTGAATAAATATAGGGAAACCATAGTGGAGTTGGAGTCCCATGTTGAAAATGGGGAAATGAGATTCACTCTCCTCAAGCATGAGCTAAAAGATGAGAAGCATGCTAATTTCATGCTTACACAAAAAATTGAATCCTATATGCATGAAAATGAGAAAACTATTGTTGATGCTTGTGCTACTAACTCTAATTCTTGTGAAGCATCGACCTTAAAGGAGAATGTTGAGCTAAGGGCTCAACTTGAGTTGCTAACTAGCAATTATAGGGAATTGGAAGAAAGTCATAAAAAGCTCTCAAGCTCTCATGATGATCTTCTAATTTCCTATGATGGGCTAAAGTTAGCTCATGAGGCAAGTATCACTAAGGTAACATCTTGTGAGCCTCATATGGATGTTAGCACAATCTATACTACAAATGTAACATTGCCATGTGCTAGTCCTTGTAATCCATCTAGTCAAACTAGTGATACAACTTGTGTTGGATTACTCACTTTGCCTTGTTGCTCTAACAATGAAGCTTCTACTTCCTCTAGTACTTGTATTTCTACTAACCATGTAGAGGAAATAAAAGAGCTCGAGGCTCAAGTCCTTTCTTTGAAGAAAGACTTGGAAAAGCGTCATGAAGGGAAATCCGCACTTGACAAGATGCTAAGTGTGCAACAATCCCCCAATGACAAAAGTGGACTTGGATTCAATTCCAATAACAAGAACAAGTCCAAGAGCAAGAGCAACAAGAAGAAGGGCCAAGATAAAGTCAATGATCCGGCCAAGTTGGTTTGCTTCAAGTGCAAGGTTGATGATGAGGTCTAAGACCCCGTGTGTGGCCCGATCTTGCGGATTGACGTCGAAACCAAAGGGGAGATGGGAAAACGCGAGGAACACGAAGAACACGGTGATGAACACGAGGAACCCCGAGACTCACGCACGCACACCAACCCGATACACCCGATGCTTACCTCCGTGGCTCGATGGACCACGCCAATAGAATCTCCGTGGAAGAGACACGCGGTAGAATTCCCGGAGAGAGATTGGGGTTGGAGAGGAAGAGCTTGGGGAAGGAGAGAGAGTAACAAGTACTAGAATCTCCTTCAACAAGATCTAAGTCAACAACCAAGGTGCCTTGATTACGAGGGATGATACCCAAGGGAGACTAAGCTCAAAGTTAGGGTTTGAGTTCAAAACAAGTCTCAAGAGCTAAGGGGCGTCCCGGGGGTATTTATAGTCTTACAAGGCATCACGGAGCCGAAAAGGTAAGTTCGGGCCGAAAAGATAACTAAGTCGTGCGAGGCCGGTCGGGGGGCCGGTCGGACCGGGCCTGTGGCCGGGCAGGCCGGTCAGGGGGCCGGTCAGACCGGGCCTGTGGCCGGGCGGCCGGTTTCAGGCCGGGCCTGGGACCGGGCGGCGACCGGACGAGGCTCCAAGTCCCCTGGATGGCGTCCGGATGTCACGAGCGCGAATCCCGGTTTCGGACCGGGCGGCCGGTCAGGAGGCCGGTCAGACCGGGCTGTGGACCGGGTGACCCGGTCAGGAGGCCGGTCGACCGGATTCTGGACTGGCCGTCCATCTTCTCTTCCTTGCGCTCTTCGGGCGACTTCCGGTCCAGCTGCTCCTCTCCTTCCCTTGACCTTGGCTTGTCCTCCTCTCCGTAGTCTTGATGCTCCTTGTACCTAATGACACATAGCACGTCGGCATGAGGTAGCAATCCATCCAAAGGGGTACCAAGATCAAGGGTAGTGAGGAGCGAGTTCACCTCATCATGTAGAGCCTTGGCTCGGGCTCGTGTCATTGGTCCACTTGGGGGACTTGTTGGTCTTGGTGTGGAGGTGACCGAAGGCCACCCCGCATCATCTCCCCCTTGGGAAAGAGTCGTCCTCGACTCTTGCTCCTCTTCATCTTCATGATATGGCGATAAGTCCGACACGTTGAACGTGTTGCTCACCAAGTACTTGGAGGTGGGGATGTCGATGACGTAAGCGTTGTTGTTGATGCGTTTGAGGACCTTGAAGGGACCATCTCCTCTTGGCTTGAGCTTCGAGTTGCGTTCATGGGGGAATCTTTCCTTCCGGAGGTGTATCCAAACGAGGTCGCCTTCTTGAAATATGCGTTCCTTCTTCTTGGCGTTGAGGCGGGTAGCTTGACGAAGCACATGTTCTTGAATGGTAGCTCTTGTCTCTTCATGAAGTTTCTTGACGGCGGCGGTGCGCTTGTCGAAGTCCATGTTGATCCGCTCATGAAGTGGGAGCGGGAGTATGTCGAGTGCCGTGAGCGGCTCAAACCCGTAGACGACCATGAAGGGACTCCTTGACGTAGTCGAGTGCTTGGCGCGGTTGTAGGCGAACTCCGCGTGTGGAATGCATTCCTCCCATGACTTCAAGTTTTTCTTCACGAGGATGCGTAGAAGGGTGGAGAGGCTTCGATTGACCACTTCCGTTTGGCCGTCCGTTTGCGGGTGCGAGGATGATGAGAATAAGAGCTTCACTCCAAACTTGGCCATGAGCGACTTCCAAAGATAACTCATGAACTTGACGTCTCGATCCGACACAATGCTTTGCGGTACTCCATGTAGGCGGACAATTTCCCTGAAAAACAACGAAGCAATGTGTGAAGCATCATCGCTCTTATGGCAAGGTATGAAATGAGCCATCTTAGAGAATCTATCCACTACCACAAAGATAGAATCATGTCCATGCTTAGTGCGAGGCAATCCTAGAACAAAATCCATGCTAATGTCCGTCCATGGTGCATGAGGTATAGGCAAGGGCGTGTAAAGACCATAGGGATTGGAAGTAGACTTAGCTTGAAGGCATGTCGTGCAACGGTTGCAAAGGCGCTCGACGTCCCTCTTCATCTTCGGCCAATAATAGTGAGTGGCTAGCATCGCAAGTGTCTTATCTCGACCAAAATGTCCCATAAGGCCACCACCATGTGACTCTTGCAAGAGTAACTTTCGAAGAGAAGAATCGGGAATGCAAATTTTGTTGGCTTTGAACAAGTAGCCTTTGTGCAAATAGAAGTCATCAAATCCTCGGTCAACGGAACACTTCTCAAATATCGGAGCAAAGAAAGAATCGGAAGTATAGAGTTCTTTGATCTCTTCGAGTCCCAAAACGTGAAAATCCAAGCGAGTCAACAAAAGGGTGTTTTTGCGGGAAAGAGCATCCGCCACTACATTGTCCTTGCCCTTCTTGTATTTGATGACATACGGGAAGGACTCAATGAACTCAACCCATTTTGCATGACGTTTGTTCAAGTTGTGTTGGCTTTTCAAGTACTTCAAAGACTCATGGTCGGAGTGAATGATGAACTCTTTTGGCCAAAGATAGTGTTGCCAAACTTCAAGAACACGAACCAAAGCGTAGAGCTCCTTGTCATATATAGGATAGTTGAGGCGTGCGCCATCTAACTTCTCACTATAGTATGCCACGGGTTTGCCCTCTTGCATAAGAACACCACCAATACCAAGCCCACTTGCATCACACTCAATCTCAAAAGTTTTGGTAAAATTTGGAAGAACAAGAAGGGGAGCTTCGGTAAGGCGTTTCTTCAACTCATCAAAAGCATTTTGTTGGGCCTTGCCCCAAACAAACGGAACATTCTTCTTGGTAAGCTCATTCAAAGGGCAAGCAATGGTGCTAAAATCTTTCACAAAGCGGCGGTAAAACCCGGCAAGTCCATGGAAGCTTCGGACTTGACCATCATTTGTAGGAGTAGGCCAATTATGGATGGCCTCTACCTTGGAAGAATCAACTTCAATTCCATTAGCGGAAACCACAAAGCCAAGGAAAACCAATTTGTTTTGAGCAAAGGTGCATTTGGGGAGGTTAGCATAAAGCTTCTCATGACGCAAGATGCACAAGACTTCTCTCACATGTTGCACATGGTCCTCGAGATATTTGCTATAAATAAGAATATCATCGAAATAGACAACCACACTCTTGCCAATGAGAGGACGCAAGATGTGATTCATGAGGCGCATGAAAGTTGATGGAGCATTGGATAGCCCAAATGGCATAACAAGCCACTCATATAGACCAAGTTTGGTCTTGAATGCCGTTTTCCATTCATCACCAATAGCCATGCGGATTTGGTGGTAGCCACTACGCAAATCAATTTTAGAGAAAATCGTGGCACCACTAAGTTCATCAAGCATGTCATCTAACGCGGAATGGGATGGCGGTAACGGACGGTAATGGCATTGATGGGGCGACAATCCATACACATCCGTTGCGTCTCATCCGGTTTAGGCACAAGAATCACGGGAACCGCACAAGGGGAAAGGCTTTCTCGAACGTACCCTTTAGCGAGGAGGTCTTGTATTTGGCGTTGGATCTCCTTTGTCTCTTCGGGGTTGGTGCGGTAGGCGGCACGGTTTGGAAGCGGAGCGCCGGGTATGAGGTCGATGCGGTGCTCGATGCCTCGAAGCGGTGGTAGTCCATGAGGGAGCTCGTCGGGGAAGACATCTTGGAACTCCTTCAAAATAGACAACAAAGACGAAGGAATTGTGGTTAAGTCGTTAGTCTCCGACGACGGTCCCTTGCAAATGAGGACGTAGTGCAATATGGTGGATGGGTTTGCTTGCACTTCTTTCCACTCGCTTTTGGTGGCTAGGAGGACACTCTTTCGATCACTCATATATGGCTTGTGGCGCTCACTCTCCATTTGGTGGGTCGCTCCCTCACCTCTCAACTCACTATGGTGGGAGTGGTGTTGTGCCCTCGCTAGAGCCTTCGCATTGTCGGCGATGATTTGACTAGGAGTCATGGGGCGCAACTCGAACTTCTTGTCGTTGACCTTGAAGGTGTATGTGTTGGAGAGTCCATCATGTATAGCCTTCTTGTCATATTGCCAAGGGCGGCCAAGCAACATGTGGCACACCGTCATGGGTACCACGTCACACTCAATAGTGTCCTCATAAGGTCCAATCTTGAAATTGACGGTGACGGTATGTTGTATCTTGACGTTGCCCTTGTCACTCAACCATTGGATATGGTAAGGGTGAGGATGCTTGCGGAGGTTGAGGTGGAGCTTCTCACACAACTCGGTGCTTGCAAGGTTATGGCAACTTCCACCGTCTATGATGACCTTGATCGACTTGCCACCAATTCCGGCACGAGTTTGGAAGATGTTGCACCGTTGTTCTTCCACATCATGAGGTTGCGTAGTTAGCACCCTTGTGACCACAAGTGAGGGACTTGGGTCATGCTCACATAGGAGAGGATCTTCTCCACATTCTTGCTCATAAGCTTCTTCACTTTCCACGGCGGCTTGCACAAGGGCTTCATATTCATCCTCATCAAGCGTCTCGATATCACCATTCTCCATAGTGATCATGACCTTGGTGTTCTTGCACTCAAACGACTTGTGGCCTTGGGTGCCACACTTGAAGCAAGTGACACTAGAGGGTCCCGTAGATGCCTTAGAAGAGGCGGTGGAGGAGACCGTTTGCTTCATGCGACTTTGGATAGTCGGCTTCTTGGATGTTGTTGAGGACACGTCGGCCTTGGCACTTGTAGCATGAGGAGTTGATGTTGTAGAAGGAGTCGATGTAGCGAGCTTGGAGGTGAAGTAGGTCTTGGCCTTGGAGTACTTGATGTCCTCAATCACTTGGCGCTCGGCCTTCGTTGCTTGATGGACCAATTCAACCATGTTGGAGTAAGGTTGGAACTCCACAATTCGCTTGATGGGATAGTTGAGGCCATTGAAGAAGCGAGCAATGGTTTGGTCATCGGACTCTTGGATGTTTGCTCTCATCATAGTGAGCTCCATCTCCTTGTAGAACTCCTCGACGGTCTTGGTTCCTTGCTTCAACTTTTGTAGCTTGTTGAAGAGGTCGGTCATGTAGTGCGTGGGCACAAAGCGAGCATGCATCTCTTTCTTCATTTCTTCCCAAGTGGCAATTGGAGGTTCTCCTTCTCTTCTCGAAGAGTGAGGACTTGCTCCCACCAAGTGTTTGCGTAGTCCTCGAACTCAAGCGACGCCATAGCCACCTTCTTGGCACCGGAGTAGTTGTGGATGCGGAATATCTTGTCGACCTTGAGTGCCCATGAGAGGTAGGCCTCGGCATCTTCTTCACCCTTGAACTTTGGCATGGTGAACTTGAGGCGTCCAAACATGTTCTCTTCATCCTCCAAGTTTCTTCGACGAGGAGGGGCACCTTCATCTCTTGCGGCTTGAGGAGGAATAGGAGGTCTTCTACGGCCAACCATAGCATTGGGTTGGTGTTGGAGGTGCACACTTGCTTCACTTGGTTCACGGTGAGGTTGTGGTTGAAGATCTTGACGAGGTTGTTGAAGATCTTGACGAGGTGGTTGGCGACGCCCAAAGATGGCCCTCTCATCTTGCTCATGTGGTGGTTCTCCTCTTCCACGTTGGTCATGGCGAGGATGATTGCGAAGATCACGCCTCGGTTGGTCTTGATGTTCATGGCCTTGAGCTTCACCATGTGGTTCCATGTTTTGGAAGACGTTGTCATGTGGGTGGCCGTCACGCCCATGGTGGGCATGGCCATCCGGTTGAGGACGATCTTGTGGAGGACGTTCATGAGGTCTAGCATGGCGATGTATTTCTCCTCGCCTAGAGTTGGAGCGAGAGTTTTCATGACGAGCTTGTGAGCGATGCGGTCGATGATGGTCTTCATGCCTTGAGGAGGAGCTTGAGGACGAACGGTGGCCATGAGAGTAGTAATCTTGTGATGAGCTTGAGGATGATGAAGTAGAGCGGTGTCGGCGATGACGACCCAAGTTGGTGATGGCGCGCTCGAGGCTATCCATGCGCCGCTCCATGTTCGCATCATTGGCCGCCATTTGACCATTCAAGTTGTCCGTAGCTTCGCGAAGGAGAGCCAAGTCTTGGTTCACAACGGAGAAGTTGTGTGCCACTTCATCGTATTGCTCATCGATGCGCGTCTCGAAGAGGGTGAGTTGCTCCTTGAACTCTTGGCGTTGCGTCCATAGGTTGTGTTGAGTAGCCAACCTCTCGGTGTTGCGGAGGATCTCTCCCTCCCTTGCTTCATCTCCGCTCCTATCCATGATACAAAGACAAGCACTAGGTTGTGTATGTTAGTGGAAGGAGACTACCTCGCACTCTTACCAAGGTAAGATAGTATTGAGGCAATCCACCAAGCCGAAAGCAAGATCAAGTGTATCGGGAACACACGCAAAACCACACGCAAAAGCTAGCAAATATGGTGTTAGGCGAGTGTTGTGGAAAGCCAAAAGACAAATCCAAGATCGAGTATGTTGTTAAGAGTGGTGGAAATCCGAAAATCCAAGTGTTGATGCGAAGATCACTATAAACACGGAAAAATGATGTGGAACACACACACGAGATAAGCGGGGTTAGTGCAACCAAAAGTGAGCGGAAAATTGTATGTGCGGATGCTCGGTGTCACACTAACACAAGGAGAGTCAAAGCTTTGGTTGCAAAGGAAGAGACAACTAGATTCACACGTGACCTCTCTTCTCGTATCTCTCTTTGCTTAAAAGCTTTTTCTCTTTTGTATATGTTGGCACTTGCACTCGTTGTATCTTTGGTGGCACGTGGACACTTTGTATGTATGGGCGTATGGATGTATGGATGTATGGATGTATGGTGCTACTCGCACTCTTTTTGTGTTTTGGGGCTTTTTGACGCACTATGTTAGCGTTAGCCTCGCTTTTGCTATCTTGCCACACGAGTGTTTGCTTGGGTGCCTTACTCAACGCTACACACACACCTCACAATGCGGGGTCACGTGCAATGTCTCGCAACACTAGACAAGCAATGCTCAATGGGATAGATCGCAAAAGGAAGAGGGGTTACAAGGTGACAGCTGCAAGTTATACCTGCGATGATGGTGGTGGTGGTGGTGGTGGTGGAGATCGCCGGACGTCGAGGTCGAAGGAGGGGGCGTTGCTGCGCCCGGTCTGGGGCCCGGTCGGACCGGGTTCTGGACCGGCCTGGCCGGTTGCGCGGCCGGTCGACCGGATTCTGGGCTGGGCCGGCCGGTCTGTAGCCCGGTTGACCGGGTGCTCGACCGGATTTCGCGGGCTGAGCTTTTCTCTCTCCTGTTCTTCCCCAAACCAAAACCAAATCGACCAAATCGAAGGGAAACGATGGAATTGGAGGCTCAAAGTTGGGGAAATAGTAGATCAAGCACAACAACTCCAAATCCACGGACCAAAACCACTCAAAACGCAACCAAATCACAGATCGGTCAAGAGGCAATTTAGGGCTATTTTTGGGGATTTTTGGAAAATTTTCTAGGGACGAAATCGGGTGGGTGGAGGGTCAAATCCGCGGAAACCAAAGGCTGCTGATACCATATGATGAGGTCTAAGACCCCGTGTGTGGCCCGATCTTGCGGATTGACGTCGAAACCAAAGGGGAGATGGGAAAACGCGAGGAACACGAAGAACACGGTGATGAACACGAGGAACCCCGAGACTCACGCACGCACACCAACCCGATACACCCGATGCTTACCTCCGTGGCTCGATGGACCACGCCAATAGAATCTCCGTGGAAGAGACACGCGGTAGAATTCCCGGAGAGAGATTGGGGTTGGAGAGGAAGAGCTTGGGGAAGGAGAGAGAGTAACAAGTACTAGAATCTCCTTCAACAAGATCTAAGTCAACAACCAAGGTGCCTTGATTACGAGAGGATGATACCCAAGGGAGACTAAGCTCAAAGTTAGGGTTTGAGTTCAAAACAAGTCTCAAGAGCTAAGGGGCGTCCTCGGGGGTATTTATAGTCTTACAAGGCATCACAGGCCGAAAAGGTAAGTTCGGGCCGAAAAGATAACTTAAGTCGTGCAGGCCGGTCAGGGGGCCGGTCAGACCGGGCCTGTGACCGGGCAGGCCGGTCAGGAGGCCGGTCAGACCGGGCCTGTGACCGGGCGGCCGGTTTCAGACCGGGCCTGGGACCGGGCGGCGACCGGACGAGGCTCCAAGTCCCCTGGATGGCGTCCGGATGTCACGAGCGCGAATCCCGGTTTCGGACCGGGCGGCCCGGTCAGGAGGCCGGTCTGACCGGGCTGTGGGCCGGGTGACCCGGTCAGTAGGCCGGTCGACCGGATTCTGGACTGGCCGTCCATCTTCTCTTCCTTGCGCTCTTCGGGCGACTTCCGGTCCAGTCTGCTCCTCTCCTTCCCTTGACCTTGGCTTGTCCTCCTCTCCGTAGTCTTGATGCTCCTTGTACCTAATGACACATAGCACGTCGGCATGAGGTAGCAATCCATCCAAAGGGGTACCAAGATCAAGGGTAGTGAGGAGCGAGTTCACCTCATCATGTAGAGCCTTGGCTCGGGCTCGTGTCATTGGTCCACTTGGGGGACTTGTTGGTCTTGGTGTGGAGGTGACCGAAGGCCACCCCGCATCAGTTGAAGGGCATCATGTTAGATCATGCCCATTGAAGAAGAAGCACTTGAGTGAGAAACAACAAGGGAAATGGCCACAAGGTCAAGGTCAAGCTCATGCTCGACCTCAAGTTGAAGATAGGCCACTTCCCAAGAAGAATCAAGATAATGTTCCCCAAGAGAGGAAATCAATAAAGAAGAGAAAGGGGAACACTTGCTACTTATGCCGTGAGAAGGGGCACTTTGCTTCTTCTTGCTTAGGTGGTACCTTATCTAACCCTATAATTGTTGATGATGATTATTCTCTAGGGAAGGATAAGGATGGCAATGTGTTTGCCAAGTTTGTTGGAACTCAAAGTGGTTTCAAGAAAAGAACCATTTGGGTTGCCAAGCCTATTGTGACTAATCTCTTAGGACCCAACTTGGTTGGGGACCAACAATCTCAAACTTGATCAATAGGTACAAATGGAGGTCATTGGAGACTTGGCTACTTCATGAAGAATTAAGGGATCTTCATATATTATATTTTTACCAAGCCAAGTCGTATGGATTATCATCTATATCTTATATCCAATGTTCCTCTTTGCGGTAACTTATACTTCAACTCTTCATGTTTATTGTAAGTTACTTGCCCCTTTTGCATGTTTGGTTTTGTACCAAATATGTGTATGTATGTGTTGTGTCTTACTTGCCTATATTGTGTATTCAAGTATGTTTGTTTGACTCATCATATACTTGTGTATTGTTTTGAGCCTAATGCATCTTGATGATATCTTATTTGGCTCTCTTTTAAGTGATTAATGGAACATCCCATTTTGGGGGAGTGATATGCTTTGTGCATCTCTCTTTCTTTAAAATGTGTGTACATGAGTACCACCACTTAGTATTGATATTGCAAGATTATCTAGTCACTATGAGGTGTGCCGTACTCATGAGAAATTCAAATTCTAAATATCCATTAATCATCTCTAGTTGAATTTTAGTTGCCTCTTATTTAGAAGAAATGTTTTATCACATTATGGGGGAGTAATATGTTTTGTACATATCACAAGCCTAGAAAATGTGAACATATGAGGTTATGCCACTTAGAGTTGATGCTCTTAATTATCTTGCTCCTAGGTGGCATGTTTGCTCAAACAAGCTCCATTCCTAATAAAATATTTTATTACTCATCTTATGGGCTCTTCTTTGAATATGAAATTCTTGGTGCGGTTTTTCCTCAAATACATATCTCTATATCTTATTGGGGATACCGTTTGCTTCAATTTATTCTAATCATTGCCGTGCGTGATTGTGTGACTAGTTGAAGTTATCAAGAATCTTCATCCGTGCATAGTGCATAATTCTATATACTTATCCTATGCCTTTTAGTGTGAAGTTGATCCTTACTATCATTGTCAATACTCCACCGGAAATTATTTCCAATATACTCATTGTCTTTGACAATTGATAACCTTGTATGTGGTTGAATTTTTGGATCATCTTCACCTTGGATTGTTTCTTACTTCCTTATTTTATTTCCAAGAAATCTTTGTTGCTCCCATATGTCTTCCTTGTTCCTTTTTGAAAAATCTTTTGATAAAACCCCTTGATTCATATCAAGTGGTTGTTTTGGAATACATACCTTTTTTCTTACGGTACATTGTGCCATTGTGAAAAGTGTAGTGGGTTTGGTTTATTCGTTCGAACCTTGCTCTTTTGGGGAGTTTGCTATCTCATTTCTTCTTACATATTTCATTAGCTTGAATGAGATAAATCTTTGAGCATGTTTGCTTTATTTCATCCTCTATGCTCAATGGTTTCTTCTTAGTTCATTTGTTGAACTTTGTTGAACAAATCTTTTGAGATTTGCTTCTTAGATATAATTTGGACAACAAATTTGTTTTGTGATACCTCTATGCCTTATTTAATTCTTTTGGTGTTTTGTCCAAAGTATATCTTTCTTGGATCTTTAAAAGTTTTGGTGTATGCTTATATGTAATTTGTTTATACTTGTAGCATGCTTGCTTTCTTTTGATCCATTATGTAGGATATACTCCATCAAATCCTAAATGGCTAAGATGTGCATGAAATTCAAATTTCATCTAAATATGCACATGTTTATATGGAGTGTGTCCTATATATTGTGGTTAGTCTAACCATGTTGGACCCAATAAGTTTGGGGGTCAAGATGTACTTGAATGATGTCTTAGGTACATTGGAGATGCAATGGAGGCTTGTCTCATCTATAAGGAAGGTGTTATCACCATATGAGAATTGGAGTCAAGACTAGGATGATCGATGAACTCCTATCTACTACATCATGCCATTGCTATCTCGGTAACAAGTATCTTATTCATGCATACTCATATAGCATCCAACCTCTTGTAGGTTGCATCTTGGCATGAAATTCTTTATTTCGAAAATATTGAGGTTCTTGAAAAATCCTTTTAAAGAAAACTTCTTATTGTACACTTGAGTAATTTGAGAAGATGCATATGATGGGGATATATATATATATATATATATATATATATATATATATATATATATATATATATCATGTTTATGATTCACCTATCCCAAATATGCCCTCTAGCAATTTATTGCATATCAATTCCTCAAAGAACTCTTATGTGCAATATTGATGAAATTGCAAAATAAATCCGCATTTGTGATACTTGTTGCCTCTCTCAAAACATTCCAACTAGCTTTACTTCCCTTATTGTTGGTTGTGATGTTTTTGAGATTTTACTTGGTTGAAACTCATTCATATACCATAAGTGAAAATTGGAGCCATAGGCTATATATATGCTTTATTAAGCAAACATCCTTTGGTATATTTTATGACTTCATCTTGGATACCTTGTCTTATCTATTTTGTTAACCTCTTGTGTGTGCATGTTTCTTTATGGATCACTTTGTCCACTTTAGAAACTCATATACATAAGAGCGCTAATCCATCACCTTGATATCCTTGTTCTTTGCCAACCATCTTCTTATTCTTTTGATTTTAGTGTTGTTGGTAAAGAAGATTTATGAGTGCTTAGTTTATTTGTTTTCCTTCTTGCACTCATATCTCGTAATTGTTGGACTCAAGTTTTTCTTGATAAGCATATTCTCTTTAACTTAGTCGTGTTCTAAATGATATATAGGGAGTGAGGATTCCATGTTTGTGCATATTGTATTCAAATGCAACCATTATAAATTGTGCACGAACCTTGGGGAGCTTTCTTATCTTCTTTAGAGCACCATATCTCTCTTATCATGATATCTTTGTTTGTCCAATTGGATCTTTGATTGCTTGCTTTATTTGTTGACGTTCACCTCACCATGTCATCTTTATGCAATCTTTGATCCTCAATATAGTTTGATTTCCTTCAAGTATTCATCATTGGATATGTGCACTTGATTCCACTCAAATTATGAGAAGTGCACACTTTGGGGAGGAACTCACATTATATTGGCTTTCTAAATTTTTCACCCATTTTGACAATCGATGCCAATGGGGGAGAAGTTTAGAGGGTTTAAGGGAATGGTTTTATACTTAAGCTTGGTTTGTGCTTAAGTGTTTTGCCTCTCATGCATTCCATATTTATATGTCTTGCATGGTTGTATATATATAGTGGAAACTATCCCAAAGGTTAATCTTGACAATATATGCAATGAATTCATGTTCATCACACGTGCATACATTGTGGGGGAGTTTTCTCTATATATATTGGTTCTACTCACATCTCTTGCATTTGTTGTAGTTGTGTGAGTAGAGCCGGTTTTGATATGGGCTAGTAGCTTTGTGTTACTTGACCATATCAAATACAACCTCTTGTATACAACTTATTCTCTGGATAAGTTGCGTACTTGTTTCTAATATTCATTATATAAACCCTCTTATTGTGGTTGTCATCAATTACCAAAATGGGGGAGATTGTAAGGGTACATTGCCCCTATGTGTGGTTTTGGTAATTAATGACAACCCCTATGGACTAATGTTTTCATTGAGTTTATATGAAGGAATATTCCATAGGTACTACTTGTACTCCATGTGTTGGATTCAAGTATGGATGCCATGAAGATAAAGGTATATCTTGTGTATTGGCATCAAGATCATCGGTATGAAGATACATATGTGATATGATCAGGAAGAAGAAATGAAGATGGAGTTCTTATGTGGAACTCAATATTAGCCATGCTCTATCTTATGTGAGTATGAGAAGATACAAGGATTGAGTTGGGCAAGTTCAAGATGAGCATCTCAAGTGGATCACATGCTTGAAGCTTGTCGTCCATTTGGTGATAATGGACATGTGAAGATGTGCATCAATGGAGCTTTCCCATCATAGTGTATGGGGGAGCATTTGTGAGTCTTCACGAAGCAACATTGATCAAGTGTGGCATTCCGGCTTGTATGGAGCTTGAAGAGCTATCATCAAGATCAAGCGGGATGCGCAAGGCAAAGGTATGGCTTTGCTAGGTTTTCCTTTTACCGGTCTCAAGGTGGTTGATGGGAGACCGGATTATAGGATACATAGCCGCACTATTAAGAGGGGCTTTCGGTTGGGTAACTTGATCACATCGTCTTAGGGAGCTCAATCCTTTGCATACTTTGCATATCCTTATTGCTTCTTGGTGTTTCTCTATGTGAGGTTCTTGAGCTTGTTGCTAGCTTTACAACAAGCCCAAGTTCATCGAAAACGGAGTTCGCAAGCATCTTCTATTGCGTTTTCGAGGTTGGGTGATTTTACCGGTTATTCATGATATAAGGTTCTATCCTTTTATATTCATGATAAAATCCCCTCCTACAGTTTCTTGTGTTTGCACTTTCTATTGGATAGCATTTGTTGTTATCTTTCCAACAAAATTGGTTTCATGTTAATCGGAGTTCGGGAGCAATAGTTATTAAAGAAAAGGTAAAAGAGAAAAAGAAAAAGAAAAGAAAGAAAAAGGGGGAAGGCCCCGGTTGCCGCCCGGCCTGCCGGCCCTCACGCCGGCCCACCCGGTCGACCGGGCGGCCACCGGCCCACCAGCCGGGCAGCCCAGCTTGCCCTCCGGTCCGGCCGGACCCCCAGCTGGGCTGGTCAGCGCCAAATCCGGTTGGCCGGCCTGGCAGCCGGCCGGGCCGTCTCGTTTTGCCCGTTTTTCTTCCCCTTTTCACTTGTTTTTTCTCCCAACGGTTCTATTTCCCCCTTAGCTATAAATAGGCTTCTTCCACCTTGAGCCAAACTAGTTCTTCCCATTCTCTCACCTCCATTGTTGCTATTTGAAGAACTTGCTCTCCCCCTTGATTCCTCCAACCATTCTTGCTCATATTTGAGGATTTGAGAGAGGAGATCTAGATCTACACTTCCACCAAACCATTTCTTCTCTAAGTGAGGGAATCTCTTGGGATCTAGATCTTGGAGTCTTTGGTTGACTTTCCCCTTGTTCTTCCTCTCCAATCTCATCCTAGCATTCGTTGCTTTGGTGGGATTTGAGTGTGAAGGACTTGAACACCTCCGGTGTTCTTGCTTTGCATCATTGCATAGTGTTGAGCTCTCCACCACGATTTGTTCGAGTGAGAGACCGTGAGCTTGTTACTCTTGGAGGGTGACCTCCTAGTTGGCTTGGTGATTGGTGCTCCGGTGATCTCTTCAAGAAGATTGTGAAGAGGCCCGGGCTTCTCCTTCGTGGAGCTTGTGAAGTGGTTGTGGAGCTTGCCATCTCCGGAGCGGAGGAAAAGCTAACCTTAAGGAAAGGGCCATTATCCTTCGTGGGTGTGGTTCGGAGAATAGGGTGAGCCTTCGTGGCGCGGGGAATCCTTCGCGGGACCTCCACTCCTCCAAACGTGACGTACCTTGTTGCAAAGCAAGGGAACACGGGAATACATCCTCGTCTCCGCGTGCCTCGGTTATTTCTATACCCGAGCTCTCTTTCCTTGTGATAGCCATCGTGCTTGAAGTACATATATCTTGCTATCACTTGTGCTACATATATCTTGTGCCTATCTTGCTTAGCTCTAGTTGCTATTGTTACACTTAGTTGAGCTTAGCATATTTAGGGTTTGTGCTTGTAAACTAAACGATAGTTTAATTCCGCATTCATACAAGACAAATCCGCAAGAGTTTGTAATTGCCTATTCACCCCCCCCTCTAGGCGACATCTCGATCTTTCACTAAGCTTGGGGGAGGTATACTGGCATCACTCATTCTTTGCATATTATGGTTGCTGGATACTTGTACATACTTGTTTAGCTTCTTAAGGTGGTTTTCTAATAAGAGGGAGATGATATTTTGGGAAGTGCTGCCTGAAAACAGATTCTGGGCTGTTACTAAAAAAATTCGTGCACACAGCCAGAACATTATTTTGAGTTGAAAATTGTTGTGCATGCTCCCCAGGTTGTTATCTAACTTTCGTTAGTTGAACACTTTTCGAACGGAGCAATGGAAGATTTTTGTAAAAATCGATTTTTGTACTGCTGTCAGGATTTGGCAGATTTCTGCCATCCTGCTTTTTTGTGTTTCTTCTAGTTTTCATTCTCTTGTTTTTTCTTTGTTTCTTTCCTAAAACACAAAAAGACCAAAAATATTTCTGTTGTTTCTCTTTACCATTTGTTATCTTGGTTTCTTGTTCCTATTTTGCTTTATTTGCTATCATTGGTTTGCTATGAGAAAATCCAAAAAGATTTTGCTTTGTTTGCTTGTCTCCTTTTGTTCTTGTTTCCAACCCAAAAACACCAAAAATATTTGCTGTTCTTCTTTGGTTTTGTAAAGTCCATTATGGAGTTCAGTGGTTTTCGGTGGTTGGAGCTTGGTTTTCATTCCATATTATTCAAGCTACACAAGTGAAAGGCAATAATGACGATCTACGACAATCCGACTGTGGTGAGAGGCTGGTATGAACTCTATTTGTTTTCATTTTTGTACGTATACTCATCCATGTGAGCATTCTTAGTTGGTTCATGTGAGGTATATGTCATTTAAGAAAGTCTAGCAGTTCATGGTCTCTCATGTTTAGCTCCAATCTATTAATATGAGTGGCATGTCATAAATATTTGCTTGTATTGCTTTATTCATAGATAGATATGACATTGTGGTATCCTCCTCTGAATAATTCACTTGAATCGACTTGGCACATGCTCACGCATGCATATGACTGAACAAAAGTCAATTAAGCCTCGAGGATTTATTTTGCCTCAGAGTTCTTGTATCACTTTTATGCCTCTGTTAATTTATTTTGCCGCAAGCATGATTATGACGAGTCATTGCTCTCTTGATTGTCGCTTCCCGGTCTATTGCTAGCCTTCACTTGTACTGAGCGGGAACGCTGCTCGTGCTTCCAAACCCCCGAAACCAAGTTATTCCGAGTGTCCACCATAAATACCTATGCATGGCATTTCAAACCATTCCAAGTAAATTCTCATGTGCTACCTTTAAAACCTTCAAAATGCTTCTCAATTTGTGTTAATGTTTTATAGCTCATGAGGAAGTATGTGGTGTTTATCTTTCAATCTTGTCATTTACTCCGGACGGACTTTCACCAATGGACTAGTGGCACATCCGCTTATCCAATAACTTTGCAAATAGAGCTGGCAACGGGGTTCCCAGCCCCAATTAACTAACTTCCATAAATTTACAAATAGACACTCCTCCAGGGTATGTGATTGTTGGTCGGCACCCGAGGATTCGGTTAGCCATGGCTTGAGAAAGCAAAGGTGGGGAGGAGTGTCATCTAAATAAAACTAAAATAAAAAGGCACTCCTTCATGGTATGAGATTGTTGGCAGGCACCCGAGGATTCGGTTAGCCATGGTTTGTGAAAGCAAGGTTGGAAGGAGTGCCACCCAAAAATAAAATTTCATGGGAGCCGCTCTTGAAAGTCTAGTTGATGAGGTAGTTAGAGTACCCATTACCATTCGTTGACAACAACAAACACCTCTCAAAACCATTTTACTTCTGTCTTTAGAAAAATGAAAAGCTCTAGCACATGCTAATCCCTGCTTCCTCTCGCGAAGGGCCAATCTTTTACTTTTATGTTGAGTCACCATCCTTTCTTTGAGCACTTTCTTGAGAGCACAATTGTCATTCTTAGTATAATATGCTTGTCTCAAAATGTGATTAATTGTGGTATAACTTTGATGCTTTTATCATTGATAATCTCTACTTCCAGTCTTCCCATGAACTTCAAAGGTGCCCGGGCATTTATGTTTTGCTGTACAAATACGGGCAAGCGAGATACCACTTTATCATATCCTTTTATGAACATTGCAATCCTGCTGATAGACATGATTCATGATGCTTATTGTTAATTTGATGGTACCTTTTCCATGACTGACATAGCTATTAGATGATTTTATTTGCATGTATCTTATTATGAATTGCTTAAGTACTTGCCATATCATGAGAATATTTACATCATATGAACAAATGTGTTCGTGAAAGTTCTTTTATCGCACTCAGTTGTTAACTGAATTGCTTGAGGACAAGCAATAAGCTAAGCTTGGGGGGAGTTGATACGTCCAAAACGTATCTACTTTCCCGAACACTTTTGCTATTGTTTTGCTTCTAATTTGTGTATTTTGGATACAACTAACACGGACTAACGCTGTTTTTAGCAGAATTGCTCTGGTGTCTCGTTTTTGTGCGTAAATCCAACTTTCGGGAAAATCCTCGGAATTTATGCAAAAGGTCTTATTTTCCCGGAAGAATCACGGAGCCGAAGGGCAAGCCGGTGGGGGCCCGAGGCCCCCACACACTAGGCCGGCGCGGCCCAGGAGGGGGGCGCGCCGCCCTATTGTGTGGCCGCCTCGGCTGGCCCCCGACGCCCTCCTTTGGACTACTTAACGCCTTCGACCTAAAAACGCACGGGGAGAAGTCGAAGTCGGGAAAAACCATCCAGTACGCCGCCACCATCGCGAAACTCCGTCTCGGGACCAGAAACTCCGTTCTGGCACCTCGCCGGGACGGGGAAGTGGAGGAGATCATCGCCATCATCACCACCGACGCCTCTCCATCGACCAGCCATGTTTCCCCCATCCATGTGTGAGTAATTCCCCCGCTGTAGGCTGAAGGGGATGGTAGGGATTGGATGAGATTGGTCATGTAATAGTCATAAGATTGATAGGGCATAGTGCCTAGTATCCGTTGTTGGTGCTTTTATGATATTGTTGCAACTTGTTATGCTTAATGCTTGTCACTAGGGCCCGAGTGCCATGATCTCAGATCTGAACATGTTATTGATTCATGAAGATATTCGTTGTTTATGATCTTACCCGCAAGTTGTATACACATGTCGCTCGTCCGGAACCCGAGGCCCCAAAGTGACGAAATTGGGACAACCGGAGGGGAAGGCGGTGATGTGAGGATCACATGTGTTCACGGAGTGTTAATGCTTTGCTCCGTACTCTATTAAAAGGAGTACCTTAATTTCCGAGTAGTTTCCCTAGAGGCCCGGCTGCCACCGGCTGGTAGGACAAAAGATGTTGTGCAAGTTTCTCATTGCGAGCACGTACGACTATATATGGAACACATGCCTATTGATTGATTAGTACTTGGATACCGTTTTATTATTATCTCGCAAATGCCCTGCTTTGATTGTTACATGAGTTTCTCTCATCCATGCAACGCCCGTTCATCCATCCCCGTGCCTACGATATTTTAATCCTCGCTGTTTACTATAATCACTACTGCTCGTCTTCGTTACTCTGTCGTTGTTTCACTATCGCTATCTGCTATAAAATTGTTACTATCGATAAACTCTTGCGAGCAAGTCTGTTTCCAGTGCGGCTGAATTGACAACTCCGCTGTTAAGGCTTTCAAGTATTCTTTGTCTCCCCTTGTGTCGAATCAATAAATTGGGTTTTACTTCCCGCGAAGACTGTTGCGATCCCCTATACTTGTGGGTCATCATCTGACTCTCTCCAAAACCCCCATATATGGTCCCCACCCACACCGGAGGAATCTTTTGTCTGTTGAAAAAAAAAGAGGTGTCAGAGCAAAGCTACGGGTGTTCGAGAGATCTCAGCATGCAGAATCTGTCTTTGTCGGCAGTGTATCTTTGGTCATACTGTCCATTGCCATTGATTCGACAAGACAATACAGAGCACTGCTATAGCTAGATGGCGCTATGATGCGGCTATAAACCTGCTACTTCTACAGTCTATTTGGGAAGAAGTGCTATTGTAAGAAAATGGATGGACAAAAGCGTTTTTAATGGTGGAAACATTTTAAATCTACGAGTGTTAAAATTATTTCATGTAAATTTTGGATTTTTTATTAATTAAAACTACTCCCTTCGATTGATATTACTTGATGCTAATATAGATGTAACTAGACACATTTTAGTTGTAGATACATCCATTTTATAGAATCAAGTAGTATGGATCGGAGGGAGTAGCAAAATAGCTTGAAATCTCAAAATATTCCCAGTGTCATGTTTGGCTGGGGTCAGCTACTCCGGTGCCCAGCATAGTGAGATGGCGATGAAATTCAACAGGTTCTCCGTAGGGTTAGCTGACCCAGATGCCCTAGCTCTGTCCATGAATCTTCCCTCCCAAGCCTGACATTACTAATTTCGGAGTAGCTGGGTGGTGCTTTTATAGCAATCGCAAGCGGTGTCAGTACAAGTCTACACTAAGTAAGTCTTCGGAACAGGTAAAGGGCGATCGGATACGGTAGAATTTGACAAAATTAACCCTTTTACTCAAAAGAATACACGAAATAACCTCCGGGCGAAACTATTTCGGTCCCCTAACTAGCTTAGGGGATTGAAATAGTTTCGCCTGGAGGTCATTTAGTGCATTCTTCTGAGGAAAAGGGTTAATTTGTCAAATTTCTGCAGCCACGGCGGATGGACTTTTAGGACAGAGCAATTGATAGATGAGTACTGACTGGGTACTGATAGGACAACTCTACTGCAGGGGCTTGTACCACTTTGCTTGGCGCGTGAGCAATCTCACACGTATCCAGTGGAAGCTCATACTGACATTTTCTACCGGGTCCACAGTCAACATCACCATAAAAGATGATACATGTCTCCTGCTTCATCCAAACAGGCTAGGCTCGCTCTGCCTCTCTCCACTCGTGATTTTCTCTGGACGAAACCTCGATAGATGTTGCAACAATGAGGTGGGAGCCACATAGAGGGACCCACTAATTTCATTTAAGGTGGGCCGCACCTTCGCAACTACTACCTCCATACCGGATTAATGGGCAATTACACATTTCGATAAACAAGTTTAACTATAAATTTGGTCAAAAAATATGAGATATATGCCACAAAAATTATACCGTTGGATTCGTATTCAAAAAATGTTTTCAACAATATATTTTTTGTGATATATATCTTATATTTTATTGACCAAATTAGTAGTCAAACTTGTTTCTCGAAGTGCGTAATTGCCCATTAATCCTGTATGTAGGTAGTAGATAGCCCATATTATTTCTTTTAAAAAAATCATATACTCCCTCCATCTCATTGCTTAGGGCGTAAATTTTTTTGCACAGTTATTAAGGTAAGACTGGCAGGAGAGAAAGTAATCGCTAGTTTCCTCGTTTGCCCCTGCATGCTCGCACGATTAAACCACATTCCGCACGCGCTGGACTCCTCATTTCCTCTAGACCTCCTCGTTTCTTGGGATAAAACAACAATTTTTCAGGATGCTGGGTTAATGCGACCAGGTTTTGAGGAGTGGAAATGGGAAAGCAGGGGCAAATTAGGGAGATTACTGAACCATAACCACCATAACCACCCGCGCCTTAAGCATTGAGTAAATATCGAGAGAGAAATTGCGCCATAAGTAGTGAGACGAAGGGAGTATCCTTCACCACGGTAGTATATATTCAACACAACCAGCTGTTGTAGAAGAAAACACTATACCTCTTTACGCTTTCGTCCATCTCTACGGTGTGTGGTTCACGCGACGACGTAGCACTCAAGAGAGGAGAAGAGCAGTCAGCCGGTGCACGGCGGGTTCTCTCATCTTCCGCCGTCGGCCCGAGGAGAGCAGATAGCCTGCAAAGACCGGAGCCAGCGTAGGGTGCAAGAAGCCTCGGTGGCATCATCGACGCGCCGTCGCCAGCGTCGACGCGTGGACTACACTTAAAGTCCATAGCTGCGCCGATCTGCCACACGCATAGTTGCGCCGATCTTTTCTTATGATTGTATTTCTCTGGTAATGGGACATGTAATCTCTTGTTATATATGTGGGCTCGCTAGATCAATTGAATCGTGTGTACTTATTATTGTTTTGTCCGTCCTTCAGTACTGCATCATATTACTCCGCATATAATTAAGGTTAGATTCAAAGTCAAATATCTATATTGTTTGAAAACCTTATGTAAGTTTCTTACTATATGCAGAGATATATATACATGGACCATCGCGACCGTAACACTATGCCTCGACGTGGATCAGTTCTAGCCCGTCGCTGTTGTGATGCTTCGGTACACTACACCAAACACATTTTTTTTGTTATTAAGAGTGTTTCGTGCAGTGTGACCGAAGTTTCACAACGGTGAAGAAATTAAATTCCAGTCACACTGCACGAAAGCAAAACCTCTTGCGTGGACATGATTCTTAATCATGTACGTATAATTATTATTACTTCAATCCCGTCTAAATTTAGTTTGTTCTTAATCTTGCGTGCTATTTGTTGTTGTTGTTGTTGTTGTTGTTGTTGAAGCATACTTAAAGCGGTGCGTGAGGAAGATGCGCTGGGGACTGTGGTTTGCTGTTTCTGCTATTGGGGTTTCAAACCCTACCCCAAACCAGTAAAGCGAGGCCTCAGCATAAGATATAAAACTGGCTTGCCAAGTCTGCAGTTGATTTTTACTCAAACTGTACATTTTCTTTCTCTTCCTTTGTAGGAGAGACTTGTTTTACTAAGAACGGGCTTGAGAAGTCTTCAGTTGATTTTCATTCACAATGTACATTTTCTTTCTCTTCCTTTGTAGGAGACTTGTTTTACTGAGAACGGGCTTGAGAAGTCTTTAGTTGATTTTCATTCACAATGTACATTTTCTTTCTCTTCCTTTGTTGAAGAGACTTGTTTATTGAGATGTATTTTTCCAACGTGTAATGAGCAGTTAAACGCTACAAAACCGAAATCAGCTAAGCGACATCTGCGTGGATGATGCTAAAAACATAAAATGGGCCTACGCTTTGTACAAGCCTCAGTTGATTTTCATCCACAACGGGAGGAGAAGGATCAAGGGAGCCTCAGTTGATTTATGCACGTGTGGTCCACATTGATGCACATTGTTATGGAAATGATCCCTGAGTGATTGCCCTAGATTTGCCGCAGCCCGTTCTTGCCGATATCCCCAAATAACATCCTCCGCACCAACATTCTAACAAATAGGGAGCATATATACTCCTTTCCCCTCTATCGCCTGCCACACCTTCCACAATATTTTTTACGACAGGGGAAAGATGGAGGGAGGGAGGAGTCGGCGCAGTGGCAGTGGCCAAAGGAATTTAATTTATTGGATGGTGCACACGTGGCGCCCAATACTCCTCCTATACTAAAACGCGTGCTCTACAAGATCTCGGGTTTGGCTCGTACTATATATAAAGGGTATGTTCGGCCCAATACAGCTGCACTAGCTTCCTTTCCTATTTTTTCCTCAGCGATAAGTTCATTTCCATCATCTCCCAGGTGTTGCTATGGCAGCGGCTGCGGCTGCAGCGTTGCATGGTGTGGTGTTCTTGGGTCCGGAGCCGGCGTCGACGGGGAACGTCGTCCGGATTTATCCCAACGGCGGCAATGTCCTTTTGTTCAATGCTGCTACTGCACTCCTCAACGCGATATCCCAAGACATGGGCTTGTATCGCTTGCGCTGGGGTGGCCAAGGCTGGCATGCTCTGTACGCCGAATTCAGGTACCCGGCAGATGTTGCAGCTCTCCATGGCCACGTCTACCTTGTTGGCGATACTCTGCTAGTATGCGTAAGGGTGCACGAGTCTTCTATGCACAACCCCAACCAGCCGCTGATTGGGCCTACCGTGCAGCTTATCTAGTCTACGTAGGTGTTTATCTCTCTGTGGTGTATCTTCTTCATAGTTAAGCTCTAGGGTTTTGCCCTCTGCCGAATCCGCGCTGCGGTTTCCGTTCTCCCTGTAGACATATTATTAGTACTCCGTACTATGTTGTAGTGTTTTGTTTGTATAAAGCCGTTCTTGGCCAGCCCGATGTGTATTATTGCGCAAGATATATGCATGGAGAGTACTGTATTTCCAGATCTTATGCGTGATTTGTATAAACTAATCTTACTGTATTTCTGATTACAATATGCGTGGATATCTTATGTAATATATACTTCATCTTTTCTGTCCTCTCACCTGGAAACGATCCGCCGACGCTACTCGGCGTCCGCCGGCAATGGCGGTTGGCGGAGACCGGCGGGGGGTGGTGGTTCCGGACTGGGATTCAGTAGGCCTACAGCCAGTCATGCCGTAACTGGATCTCCCATCCACCCAACACTCACTCTCCATCCAACGGCTCCAATCAAACGATTCCAAAATTTTACCAAATTTGTCATTTTTGCTACACTCAAAATACAAAAGACTATCGATTGAAACTTTTTTGTACTTACAACATGATTCGTTGGCAATATGTACATTTTTTATTTCGATTTTTTTTGATGATTTTGATAGGGCAAAGGTGGCCGATCTTTCGATGAGACGTGGATAGATCGATTTGTTGGTGGAGTTCGTGCTTGACGATCCGACTACACGTGCAAAGCTCGTGCGCCAATGCAATCGCTAGGACAATCTCCGGGAGTTACTGATCTTGCGGGAGCACAATCAGCCTGACCAGCAAGGGTCTTAATTCCTACCTGAAATCGAGAACAAGTAAGAACTAAAGATGCAATCAGAATATTGCGAATAGAGATGAAAGCTTGATTGATAATGGTGGGATTCCGAATAGTCGGTCTTGTTCTGGGCGTTGGCCTCAAAAGAAGTACACGTAGTTGCAGCAATTGGCTAACTTTTAATCTAATCAAAATCCGAGTCTAAACTCTAGATGGAACAGACTATTTATTTCCCAGATGGAGGCGGCACAGTTCGGAAGTCCTGGCGTCGTTGAGTCGTAGTCCTTCACGATACATACTTGGGCCTTGCAGCCCACGTGCGGCCGATGGTCTGGCGATGCGTCCTAGTTGCTTCCTTTGCTTAATTCATTGCCATCAGGTGTAGGTTCGGTTCAGCCAAATCCAAGTCTTTAAATGGCATCATGACGTCCATGCAAGGAAGAGCTCAGCATGGAGATTAAATAGGCAAATGCACGCCTACATGCAAACGTATATCTCCATCCATTGTTCTTCATCTTGACTCTTCGCTTGTACAAATCTTTGAATATTCTGCTTGTAAGAAAATAAGGTGTTGTATCTCTTTCTAGGTTGACAAAATAATATATAGAAATATTAGTAATAGAAATCACCTGGAATATATATTCACGTATACTGCATATGGTCGTATCCGGGGTATTCATGCCCACATCAGATTTTCAGGAAATAAAAAACAAAAATTCAAAAACAAAAATGTACATGTTGCCAACGACTCATGTTGTAAGTAATAAAAAGTTTCAATCAAAAACACTTTGTATTTTGAGCGTAGCAAAAAAGATAATTTTGGCAAAATTTGGGAATCGCTTGCTTGGAGCTGTTGGATGGAGGGTGTTGGGTGGATGGGTGATCCAGTTACGCCGCCGCGCTCCTCGATTGATTCTATATTCATTGTAGTCCTTCCTCATCTCGGTACTGTAAGCTAGTCTCTGGCCTAGGAGCTCTGCAAAATGCTTGACCAAGATCACCCACGATCGATTTTTCTTGTCGTATCGATTCGCACCTGGCCACAATGAATTTCTGAACAGGCATGTGACCCGTAATAATTAGAGTTTACAATGAAGCATACTCTGAGCAGAGACATGACTATATGTCGCGTCGCAATACACTATGCTTGGCGCGAGACTAACGGAGCTACCCTTGCGTGTTGTGGATAGAGAGAGAGAGAGGGATAGGGAGAGAGAGAGTAACAAAAAAATCTGAGAAAAGGTTCTACTACCTTGACCAAACTTTGACCAAGGAATAAGGTGCACGCGCATTCCAAGACGAACTTTGACATAACAAAGTGAGAAACAAAAAATCTTAATTATATTTTATGTAATTTATATCATTGGATTCATATTGATAAAACTTTCTAATTATGCTACTTTTAAACCGACAGCCTTTTTATATTTAGAGTAATTAGTCAAAGAAAAATAAGCAAAAACCCATAACACCAATGTTTGGCGCACTTGTTGCACAAAACCCAGAAACAAAACACTAGTTGCAGCAAACCTCGGTTTTTGGTGTAATGAGTTGCAGTTAGACCAAACAGAATGATTTAGACCATTACATACTACCTCCACCCCAAAGCTTAAGGCTATTTACAATCGAAAAAAACTTAAGGCTATTTTTTTGAAAAGTCAAACCAAGTAAAGTTTGACCAAACTATTAGAACAATCTATCAACAAATATAATATGTTGTAGATACCATACGAAAATATATTTCATTACCTATTAATGATATTGATTTTGTATTATGTATGTTAATATTTTTTGTAGATACCATACAAAAATATATTGCATCCCCACCTATATGTATGCCCAAGGAGGGCATGTTTTACCCTAAAACCCTATGTTTGGGGTGTTTGGGTGCAAACTAACCATTTTCTACCCCATATAATTCATGTACATCCCATGGGTAGCAGTGTGGGGCATGCAATGGTGCACCCGTGTGCCAAGTGTCGCCTCACCCAGGCACCCCAGGCCCCAGCTACTTGATTTTCCCAAGGAGAGCATGTTTTTCCCTAAAACTCTATATTTGGGGTGTCTACTAGGTGCAACTCACCATGGTTTACCCCATATAATTCATGTAGATCTCATGGGTAGTAGTGTGGGGCATGTAATTGTGTACCCATGTGCCAAGTGTGGCCTCACCCTGGCATCCCAACCACTTGATTTTCCCAAAGGAGGGCATGTTTTTGGCCTAAAACCCTATATTTGGGGTGCATGGGTGCAACTCACCATGGTATACACACCATATAATTCATGTAGATCCACGGGTAGCAGTGTGGGGGGCATGCAGTGGTGCAGCCATGTGCCAACTGTGGTTTCACCCTGGCATCACAGCTACCTGATTTGCCCAAGGAGGGCATGTTTTGGCCTAAAATCCTATATTTGTATGTTGTGTCTCGGTGCAACTCACCATATGGTCTACCCCACATGATTCATGTATATCCCAATGGTAGCAGTGTGGGGCATGTAATTAATGGTGCACCCATGTGCAAGTGTGGCATCACCCTGACATCCCCAACTACTTGATTTGCATGCGCAAGGAGGGCATGTTAATTTTGGCCTAAAACCCTGTATTTGGGGTGTCTCGGTGCAACTCACCATGGTCTACCCAGATGATTCATGTAGATCCCATGGGTACCAATGTGGTGCATGCAATGGTGCACCCATGTGCCAAGTGTGGCCTCACCCCCAACTACTTGATTTGCCTAGAGAGGGCATGTTTTGCCCTAAAACCCTATATTTGGGGTGTCTCGACGCAACTCACCATGCAAGGTCTACCCCAAATAATTCATGTAGATCCCAAGGGTAGGAGTGTGGGGCATGCAATGGTGCACCCATGTTCCAAGTGTGGCCTCACCCTGTCATTCCCAGCTACTTGATTTGCCCAAATAGAGGGCATGTTTTTCCCTAAAATCCTATATTTGGGGGTGCCTGGTGGGTGCGGCTCACCATGCATGGTCTATATGTACCCCCAAATGATTCATGTAGAGATCCCATCGGTAGCAGTGTGGGGCATGCAATTAATGGTGCACCCATGTGCCAAGTGTGGCATCACCCTGACATCCCCAACTACTTGATTTTCCCAAGGAGGTCATGTTTTGGCCTAAAACCCTGTATTATTTGGGGGTGTCTCGGTGCAACTCACCATGGTCTACCCCAGCTGATTCATGTAGATCCCATGGGTACCGCTGTGGGGCATGCAATGGTGCACCCATGTGCCAAAAGTGTGGTCTCACCCTGGCATCTCCCCACCTACTTGATTTGCCCAGAGAGGGCATGTTCTGCCCTAAAAACCTATATTTTGGGGTGTCTCGATGCAACTCACCATGCATGGTCTACCCAGATAATTCATGTAGATCCCATGGGTAGGAGTGTGGGGCATGCAAATGGTGCACCCATGTGCCAAGTGTGGCCTCACCCTGTCATCCCCAGCTACTTGATTTGCCCAAAGAGGGCATGTTTTGGCCTATCTAAAACCCTATATTTTGGGTGCCTGGTGGGTGCAACTCTCAACATGGTCTACGTACCCGAGATGATTCATGTAGATACGATGGGTAGTAGTGTGGCGAATGCAATGGTGCACCCGTGTGCCAAGTGTGGCCTCACCCTGGCATCCCCATCTACTTGATTTGCCCAAAGGGGGGCACGTTTTGGCCTAACACCCTATATTTCTTGTCTGGCTGCAACTCACCATGGTCTACCCCATATAATTCATGTAGATCCCATGGGTATATCAGTGTGGGGCATGCAATGGTACACCCATGTTCCAAGTGTGGCCTCACCCTGGCATTCCCATCTACTTGATTTTCCCAAAGGAGGGCATGTTTTGGCCTAACAACGTGTATTTGGGGTGTTTGTGGGTGCAACTCACCATGGTCTACCCCATATTATTCATGTAGATCCCATGGGTATCAGTGTGGGGCATGCAATGGTGAACCCATGCGCGAAGTGTGGCCTCAACGTGGCATTCCCATATACTTGATTTGCCCAGAGGAGGGGCATGCATGTTTTGGCCTAGCGAACACCCTATATTTGGTGTATGGGTGCAACTCACCATGGTCTACCCCGTATAATTCATGCATGCATGTATATCCTATGGGTAGCTGTGTGGGGCAAGCAATGGTGCACACATGTGCCAAGTGTGGTCTCACGCTCTGGCATCCCCAGCTACGTGATTTGCCCAAGGCGGAGGGCATGTTTTGGCATAGCTAAAACTCCATATTTGGTGCATGTTGGTTCAACTCACCATGGTCTACCCAAGATGATTCATGTAGATCCCATCGGTAGCAGTGTGGGGCATGCAATGGTGCACCCATGTGCCAAGTGTGGCCTCACCCTGGCATCCCCAAGTACTTTATTTGCCCAATGAGGGCATGTTTTGCCCTAAAAACCCTATATTTGGGTGTCTTGATGAAACTCACCATGGTCTACCCCCAGATAATTCATGTATATCCCATGGGTAGCAGTATGGGGCATGCAATGGTATGTGCCAAGTGTGGCATCACCCTGGCATTCCCAAATACTTGATTGGCCCAAGGAGGGCATGTTTTGGCCTAAAACCCTATATTTGGGTGCCTGACGCGCGAGTGCAACTCACCTGGTTTACCCCAGATGATTCATGTAGATCCCATGGTGGGTGTAGCAGTGTGGGGCATGCAATGGTGCACCCATGTGCCAAATGTGGCCTCACCCTGGCATCCCCAGCTACTTGATTTGCCCAAAGGAGGGCATATGTTTTGGCCTAACACTGTGTATTTGGGGTGTCTGGGTGCAAATCGCCACGGTCTACCCCGTATAATAATTCATGTAGATCCCATGGGTAGCAGTGTGGGGATGCAATGGTGCACCCATGTGCCAATTGTGGCCTCACCCTGGCATCCCCAGCTACTTGATTTTCCCTAGGAGGCCGGGCATGTTTGTGGGGTGCCTCTGGGTGCAACTCACCATATGGTGCCCATGTGTAGCAGTGTGGAGCAAGCAATGGTGCACCCATGTGCCAAGTGTGGCCTCACCCTCTGGCATCCCCAGCTATACTTTGATTTGCCTAGGGAGGGCATGTTTTGGCCTAAAAAACCTATATTTGGGGTGCCTCGGTGCAACTCACCATGGTCTACACCCGAGATAATTCATGTACGTAGATCCCATTAGTAGCAGTGTGGGGCATGCAATGGTGCACACACATGAGTGCCAAGTGTGGCCTCACCCTGCTGGCATCCCCAACTACTTGATTTGCCCAAGGAGGACATGTTTTGCCCTAAAACCTTATATATTTGGGGTACGGTGTGTAAGTGCAACTCACCATGGTCTACCCAAGATAATTCATGTAGATCCCATGGGTAGCAGTGTTTGGTATGTAGTGGTGTACCCATGTGCCAAGTGTGGCCTCACCCTGACATCCCCAACTACTTGATCTTACCAAGGAGGGCATGTTTTGGCCTGAAACCCTATGTTTTGGGTGCCTGTGGGTACAACTCACCGTGCATGGTCTACCCCAGATGATTCATGTAGATCCCATTGGTAGCAGTGTGGGGCATGCAATGGTGCACCCATGTGCTAAGTGTGGCCTCAACCTGACATTCCCATCTACTTGATTTGTTCAAGGACGACATGTTTTGCCCTAAAACCCTATATTTGAGGTGCGTGGGTGCAACTCACCATGGTCTACCCCAGTGTAGATCCCATGGGTAGCAGTGTGGGGCAAGCAATGGTGCACCCATGTGCCTAGTGTGGCCTCACCCTCTGGCATCCTCAGCTACTTTGATTTCCCAAGGAGGGCATGTTTTGGCCAAAAAACATATATTTGGGGTGCCTCGGTGCAATTGACCATGGTCTACCCCAGATAATTCATGTAGATCCCATTTGTGTATGCGACTTTGATTCACAACGTCACTACAGCTTAATCTCTGAATCCACACGTATGCGTGCCAAAACGTCTTACACAAGAGAGTGGATATATATTCATATATCTAGAGCTATTTGGTAATTGACTATACTTTGTCTAGATACGCACGTATCTAGAGCTAAAATATGTGTGTATATATATAGGAAGCTCAACTGGGGCACCATGGAGCTAAAATATTAACAGGAGAGAGAATGCACTTTCGAAGTGCATTCTCTCTCCTGTTAATAAGAGAATGCACTTTCTAAGTGCATTCTCTCTCCTGTTAATATTTGGAAAGTGTTTTTCTCTCCTTTATACACTTATGATGCAATCTGGCACCCACGATGTAATTGTACGGTCATGATGTATGGTGCTTGGGCACCATGGTGCCCCAATTGAGCTTCCTATATATATATATTCATATATAGTTGTGTCAATTAATTTCACCATTTTCAAAGAACCCTAGGTCTGCCTCCGGACACGTCTACCATGGAACCCCACACAACCTCTGCGTGCATTTCGCCAGACACACCGCCTCCGTGTTACAAACACATAACAACGCATTGAGATTTTTTTGCGGGTTACAATGCGATGTGCTTAGACGAGTGCTTACATGAATAAACCTGGTAACATATTTTATTAAGTACGAGAACCGGGATACTGCTTAATTGTGTAGAACAGGTCGTTACCAAAAATAATTATATAGAGCGCCTAGTTAATTAGGCATCCGTCTAATATAAATAAGCAATTATTATATGTTTAACCAAAAGTGGATTGTTTTGCTAAGCAAGTCTCGAAGCATTTTACACAGTGTATATGCGCTTAGGGTTTGTACGTATATTGGTGACCTGACAGGATTATCGGTCCCTCGAGATATGCCCCCGGACGCGTTTTTTTTCTTTCTTTCTGCGGAGCAGAAGCATTATCCCATTAGTGAAATGAACACTTGAAGCAGACCTGTTGGGCTATGTCTCCACATTGAAGTATGTTAGCAGCCGAACTTCAGCCCACATCCAATGACTGAGGACCCACCTGTTCGGAATTTTGTAATTTTTTGGCTCTCAGATTTGGCGCCAGAGAATAATTTTATCCACGAAATGTCCTTTCTAGCCGTCAGTTTCGCCGAAGTAGCCCCGAACTTTTTTGAGTGGCAAGGGTATTCAAGTAACTGTAATTCAATGGCGCCATAACAAGCAGTTCAAATCTGAACTCAGCCGAGTCCTCTTAAACCCAGTTTCCCCATTTTATCGAACCCTAGATCTGCCTCCGGACACGTCTACCCAGCTCCCCCACCCCACTACTTCACCGTGCAGTTCACCGGACACATCACCGCCTCGTTACAGACACCCCGCGGCCCTCCATCGTCCAGGCAACTTCTTCACCGTTTCTTCACAATGGTCTCAAACACCATGACGCCAGGATTTTGTAATCTTTTCCATTTTCCGCAGCCAGTTAGTTAGTTTGTTTCTTGCGGTGCGCGTATGTTGGTCGATTACTATACAGTACTCTGTATTACTTTGTCAGTGGGTCGATGTCTAGAGAATAGATTGTTGGTGATAGCTATTTTGTTAGTTTGTACTACCTCCATCCAATAATAAGTGTACCATTTTTTTCTAGATACGAATATATTTATATGCATTTTAGTTGTAGATACATCCGTATCTAGAAGAAGTTGAGACTCATTAGTTTATTAGACTAGTGCATCTCTTGGACGCGTCGCTTATGGAGAAGCTGATCTTCTGGTGTTGTCTTGGTGGTTTCACTGTTGCTGTTTCATGTTTTCGATCTCTGTAGCGGGGCTTTTCTTTCTGTAATTCTTCTCTCTTTTTTTGGCTGTGTGCATCCTTTATACCATTATGGCATTATGTTGTTGCAGAGGCTGGGTGTAATTGGTATCTCTGTTATATTAATATATGCTTTTTATCAAAAAAAATTGAACTAGTGCATATGTTCGATTTTCCCCTTTACTCATCACTGGCATCACAATCTACGAATTTTTGCCTGTCCTTAATATCTTAGGCACCAAACACAGTGAAAATAGGAGCAACAAGCAGAATGTCAGAAGGAGCACTGCAAAACTTGGAGGTTCCCGTATTGAGAAGTTGGTAGCAGCCGCTGCTGAAACCACGTTAAAGGATATTAAAAGGGGTGGCTCAGCAGCTAAGGGCAGCAAGAGAATATCAGCATCTCATCCATCCGAAGGAGATTCAGATCTTGAACTCTTATTATGCGATATGATAGAGACCTCCCCTGCTCTCTCGACAGCTAAGGTGCTAGTTCCTTCATCCCATCGTGCCATGTCATATTTATGTTTGATTGCTAATGCCAATTCATCATTGTCATGGTCGCTTCATTTATCCATGTTTAGCTTTTTAAAAGGGAAATAAGTATCATGCCGCCAGCAACTGCAACATAGCTAACCTGACGCCTCCAGTTGGAATCACGTCCCAGATGAGCGCCAAAAGATCATCGCCAGACACGCCACCTGCTAGACTGAAATCAAATCCAATCTCAGTGTGCCGCAGATCTCTTCGTCTAAACCCTCCTCTCGCTGAAGGCAAGCTATACCACTAAGTTCTTACTGCATCTAGCATGCTGTACTCTGAACTTCTATCTTTGCATTTATGTTTTCTTTGGATGCATGATGACCACACTCAGGTTTGCCTCCCATGGACACAGAAAATGATGCTATGGGGCATGTACTTGTGGACATAGTCACTGACCGGATCGATGCCACCAATCTCATGAATGTTGAAGGCTATGGAACTCCTCACCTCGCTCAACATGATGAGGCTACCCTGCCTAGTAATGGGGTTAAAGGCATGTTTGGTGTATTTTGCCTATTTCTTCCATATTTTATCTATAGTATCATCATTATTACCTCACAAGTTAACTATATGAGTAGTGGGAAGGAGAAAAAACGTGGGAGAAGTACTGAGCAAATTGTATCGATCACCGGCTGGCAAACTGCCAGTGGTCGTTCCAAAAGGGAGGATAATGCCAGTGTCAGCTATAATCGCTGCAAAGTTTGCAACTGAATGTTACAAGACTGTCAAGAACCATGTGCATGTGTGTTCGCACTGGAGGAAGTACAAGGGGGACACTAGGCTCCTCTCTGACTATTACAACAGAGTTGGGGTAAGTATATACTGTAGGCCCTTTGCCCGACTGTAATGTTTATATATAGCTGATTTAAGAGATTTCCATTCTTATGTCTGTTCTTTCATGTCACTACTCTCTGGGTAAGGTTTGATATGGATATAAATGCTTCACCAGTAAAAGCAGCATGTAGGAGGTATCTTAAGTTAGGTGTTAAGCATCAACAACATGTCCTTAAAAGAAAGTACTTCGATTGCCTTCCTCTTTGTGATGTGCCAAAGAAAGCCCCATCAGTTCGATGAATGACGTTGAGTGGAACGAGCTTGTGCAGCACTGGACGGATCCCAAGATTAAGGTTAGTTCCTTACAAAATTGAAGATGCTACATTGTACATGCTTATGGGTGTTGAAGTGGATAAGTCAATTGCCTAGACCTTCTCGTCAGTTTGGACTTTTAGGTTTCCACTGGCTAGTGCATTAAGATTAAAAATGAGTATTGTTACTAACTATACCTTCCATTTCAGGAAATCAGTAATCAAAACAGAGAAAACCATGCTAAGGTTCTTTTCCATCACACTACTGGGCCACGCAGCTATGAAGCTCATCTGGAGAGCTTGGTAAGTCAAGACTTGTCAACAGATAACCGTGATTGATGTTTCTCGTTAGATTGCTATATAAGTTTGTTTTTCGCCCAATGCATGTGCTAGATATTTCTTGTTCAATAGCACTTATTGTATTGTATGTATTTGACAATAACATGTTTGGGTATCCAATTGTGATATTATTTTTATGATTGTGACTTTCCAATGTATTTGACAATAATGTGATGAACAGTTGAACTAAATTCCTATTTTGGTAGCCGCTGCGTCTATGACCTTTCATTTGCATTGTTGCTAGCACAAACTGTAGTTTATGTGTGGATGCAAACTCTTTTATTACCAGATCCTAATGGAACATTTAAGATGGCCTCTTAATATTTGCGTTTTTGAAGGGGGAGAAGTACAACGGCAAAGAACTCGGTCCTTTGGATATGTTCAAGGAGTGCCACTTGAGCCGACATACGGGCTTCTCCACCCCCACTAAGAATGCAATTGTAAGGCAGCTTTCAAAGAGTCATCACTAATGTGAAGGTTATATTATGTTACATCTCATAACCATCTTTCTTTGTAAAACAAGGCTGAGATGGAACATGAGTTGTCTGTACCAACAGCTGATGGAGGACGCAAGACTGAGGCTCAGGTTATACACGATGTCTTGTCAAAGCAAATCTCCCAACCTACTTTTGTTCAGAACGCGGGGGTTGTGCATCAGCCCTCTCAGCCTTGTCGAGTCAGAAAGAGCAAGCTTGCTGCAGAACTGGAGAGAGAGAAGAGTAGAATTGCAGAGCTGCGCGATATTATTCAGATCCAGAACTCTAAAATTGATCAGATGGCCAGCAAGGCAAGAGAAAAGGAAGAGATGCAGAGTTGGGTGTTTTCAAAGCTTCCGAAGTTGCTCGCGACCGTTGAAAATATCGAGCAGCTGTCTTTGACTAAGTAATCTTGATTACATCGTGAACAGGTGGGATGTTCGACGCTTGAACTATTATTTTGATGTTGCGTTTGTCCATGGGGGACTAATGTGACGACTTTGAACTGTTATGTTAGTGCTTCTGTGCACGCTGAATCGGATCTTACGTTACTGTATGCCTGTAACCCAGTAACGTTGCCTGTAATCCATTAAGTATGCCTGTAACCCAGTAACGATGCATGTAATCCAGTAAGTATGCATGTAATTAATTATATATCCCTTTCAGTTGTTTCATACCTCTGATGGGACATATCATTTGTGTTGGGCCAAAACAGAAAAGGGCTTTTATTGGGCCGTTGATCGTACTAGCGCTCTGTCGACGGAGAATCGGGCCGTCCAGCCCAATTGGTATGCAGGCCCCAATTATGTGAGCCCACGCTAAATCCTAATCTTAACCCTAACACTAAACCCTAACCCTAACCCTAAATCTAAATCCTAACCCTAAACCTAAACCACGTGGTGGACGTCTATTCGTCCACGCAGCCATCTTTTATTTGTCAACGTGGCGGACGTCTACTCGGCCACGTGGCCAGCTTTTATTTGTCAACGTGTCCAGCCTTTATTTGTCGCAGTGTCGGGAATGAACAGGCGACGTGTCCAACTTCTACTGGTCCACGCGGCGTGCTCGCAAAGCCGACACGTGCCCTTGGCTGACACATTCTATGCGGACACGCGTCCTTGTATGATTGGACCAAGTGTCCGCGATTTATGGGTAAATATTTTGAAAAATGTGTGCCAGGTGTTAGCACCGGAATGGGCCTCGTGGCGATCCACGTGGACGCTGATGTCACCCGACCGGACTGAAAGCTTAATCATTGTCCTGCTAGACCAATCATTGGACCGAGAGCACAATGATTGGTCTGACACGATGGTCTCGGTCGGGGAGGCAGCCTCATGACGGTTATGCCCGTCACGACCTACCGGGCCGGGTGGGCTTTGGGTGTGGGCTAGGTCGTCACGGATCCATGACGGGACGATCTAACCGTCAGTATGGCCATCTGTGACGCGAGGTCCGCCACGGTCCTACAAACCGTCAGTATGAGGCCTCCTTGACGGATTTTGCACATTCGTTGTGTCTACTGGTCGATTAAACCTTGGTTTCGTACCAAGGGAAAACTTGTTGTTGTGCTCTTCACACCTTCTTCTTGGGTTTCCCCAATAGCGTGTCTGCGTACTACGAGTGCACGCCAACAACGTCAACCTGGGAGAAGCAATGGACCTGACATTTGGGAGCTTCCGCTTCCTCGTCGGGAAAGAAAGTTCATATCGCTCTTCGGCCTCGATTTTTTCGGGACCGTGGGCGGCCAAACCAGAATTGTCGGGATCCTCAACACCATCAATCGACTCAGGCGACGAGGAGATTTCGCCGCCACGCTTCACCAAGCCTGTTGATAGCAGGAAACTCGCCGATCTATTCGACATGATGACTTTCGGGTCGACCGCTAAAACCGATCTACTTCGGGGCAGCGACTCTGACAGCTTCACCAAATTTGACTTCACCAACAACATCATCTTAGTGAGGAGGTCTTCACCAATCTATACGATGGTGTCACCTACCCTCTGCATGGTGTGCGGATGCTAAGTCTAGCACCACGCAACAAGAACTCGATGATTCAGGATCCCGAGCTCGACGATAGCGCAGACTCGACACACCATCAGATATGCGTGCTCACAACATCGGGTCGCGACTTAGAGGAAGATGAGAAATCCGAGGCTTTCGAACCATTGGCTAATCCCTATGTCGATCCCGCAGATCTCACAAAAGGAACAGGAAATAAGTATGCTGAAGCTCAGCCAAGAGAGCAGGTACAACTTTTCCAAGCTGCATGGGATAGAGCCGCAAGGGCCATAAACGGTACAGAACCGATGACAATGCAAGCAACGACGGAGGAGCTAACAACATATCAATATAAACTCAGCCGCACAAGACGCGAGTTAAAGAAGATGCAAGAGAAACTAGATGCAAGGAAAGTTGCAGCGCATGCATCCAGCGAACACAGAGCTAATCTGAGCGCGCAATCATGGAACTAAGCAAACAACCACATAGAACCCCGAGAAAGAGCAAGGTCTCGGATGGCAGGCTTACCCGAGGCCGAGCGAGGAGAGCATTTGATTCAAGATCTCGACATGTCCTTCATGTCGATAGATTCGAGAGGGCATATAACACCCAAGACGCCAGAAGCAGCTTACATGGCGACACATGCATATCTGATGGCAACATTGGCAACATGGCAACCAGGCCACCTCATGGTGATCCCCTGGCATCCTTATATCAAACTGCTATAGCAGGCATCAACGTTATGCGGGCAGCAATAGCCTGCAGAGAGGTAATCCAGGAACCCGAAAGATCTCCACGTCGGAATAGTCCAAGCCAAGGAGGGCATCGTAGATCAAGGTCACCACATCGGCAACGTAGCCCGCGGCAGGAAGCATCGAGAACTCAAAATATCCAAAGAGTGGCGAGAAACAACGCAGCTCAGGCACGAGTCGATAGAGCATGTGTCACATCCCGAAATTTTCTAAATTCCAGAATGTAAAATAAAAATAAATTAAATGCTTGATTGTTTGAACTTGATTGAAAATTCACAAAGAATTAATTTTTTTAAGGCTTTTAATGAAACAATTCTTAGAAAGGTTGGATTCCTAGAACCATGGGCTCAAAGTATTTGAAACACAAACTCCAAAACCTTTTATGGAAAATCTGTTTAATGCTAATACAACCCATATTGCATGAAATGATTTACCAAAATTATTTTAATTAGCAAATGGTTTCATTAAGTTTTATATTAACAAAATATTATTCTTTCTATTTTTAAAGATTTTAAATTTTATTTATTTTAATTTAAATTCCTCATTTCTTTTTAAAATGAGACAAAGCAACTAATAAGGCAATTAATGCCAAAGGGAATTTTCGTAATTTTACTTGACTTAAAAATAGCCTCAAATAGTCCTATTTGATAAACACTATTTTTTCAATTTTTTTATAAAATTTATTTCAACTCATTTGGAAGCCTAAATCAAAAGATAGAAAAGAAATGACAAAAGAAATAAAGAAAAGAAAAAAAATAAAACGTACCCAACCTTACCGAGCAGTCCAAAAGGAAGCCCAGCTGGCCTACCCAATACCGCGCACGCTCGCGAGCGAGGCAGCGGTCTTCTTCCTCCTGGGCATGTACGCCCCTACATACGTTACAGCCACGAGATGGATGGGGGCGACCTGGGAGAAGAGAGGAGGAGGCGTGCCATCGCCCTCCGCCGCTGTTGCTCGCCACCTTGACTCACACCTACTGCCTAGTTCCTTGCAGCTGCGCCCTTGTCCACGGAAAGAAGTAGAGAAACGAGAATGAGAGCTGCCAGAGATAGACAGAGATGAAGAGTGGGGAAATGAGGGAAAAGAAAACCTGAGCAAACCCGCGTCTCCTAGACATGTCGGCCGTCTGGGTTCGGCGAGCCTCCACCACTGCCTTTAGGAGCGGAAGAATTGGGGGAGGAGGAGAGGAGGCGGCCTCCACCACCACCTATATCGACCCCAGCGCTGCTGCAGCCCTCGATCCGCCAGATCTCGAGCCCTGGCTGGCTGTGGACGATCTTCTCGAGCTCGCGGCGCCGCACCGCCGCCACTCTCCGTGTTGATGGCGTTACAACCGGGGCTTGAGGAGGTGAGGATGCTGGAGGTCGTGGGGTCGCCGCCCTGCCGTCGTGTGGGCTTCCTCTACTTGCAGCTCCACCCCACCAGCTGGAAGAGGCGGAGCCGCCCTGCTACTTCTTCTCCGCGCCGCCCCCGCTGGTTCTTCTCCGCGCTGCCCTCAATCGGCACGCACTATCGTCCGCCACCTCTGACCGTCGCCATCCAACCGTGTAGTCGGGATGCAGCCGCGGGTGGAAGGCCGGAGGAATGGGCGCGCCGCCACGGTTGGGGAGGAGGAGAGATGGGGATTGGGGGAGGAGCGGATGGACGGGGATTGGGGAGTGAATCGGGCACTCGCGATCTAGGTTTTCACAATCGTGCGCGGATGGAGACCCAAGGCGACGTGAACGAGCAACCGTGGCTGTCTCTGACCGTCGGGCCTCGCACGTAACTGGCCCCATGCGTCATAGACTCCATGGAAAGCTGAGCGAGTGAGGGGGAAAAAATCCGATCGGACGACTATGGTGAAAAGTGGGATTGAAGAATCACTGCGGCAAGCCAATCCACCGATGGACGTAGGTTTGCCCCTCTCAGGTGCCTTGGATGGCCGGGTCATCCTGCAACATTTATAGGAAGGAATGTCAACCATCTCCTCATCTTCAATTTTGCCATCAATTGTGTGGCCGTTTCTTGCTAAGTTTAACAAGAAAGTTATTCTATTTTCAGTGCAGAATCCGTTCAGGCAATTAGTTCCTCATTTTATTGCTTTAATCTTCCAAATCGTCCAGGTGCACCGAATGTCAATCGGTGGCATACCTCTCCCGATCTTCCTCCACAGCTTATACCAACGAGAGAATTTATAATTTGCCATACATTAGTTCAGATCTTTATAATTTGACACACATTACTTAGGCTTCTACTATTTACCACACATTAGATTGTTTCCTTGCTAATTTGCCCTTTTTTCTCCTTTTACAGATAAATTCTTTTCTTTAACTCCCAAATACAATATGAAATACGTTTATTGGTACCGGTTGATCGAAAAAACAGAGTTGGGAAACAGAGGCTCCAGAGATGCTTCGGCGGGGGCGCCGCCGCCTGACCACCGCGGACGCAGCAGCAGAACCGCAGCCGCTGCCCGCCAGGGCACCACCACGTCCTCCCGGTGCAGGACGACAGCGACAAGAACAGCTGCAATGCCCGTCTCCAAGTACATGCCAGCCATGCCGATACTGAATGTGTTAGTGTTAACTTGAAGACGGAGAGTGACTTCAACTAAATATGCAGCAATGGGACTCCTTCAAGGCAGCTTGCTCTTGCTGCCTGTCCGCATTAGTGCTTCAAATAAACGAACAGATCATGAAATCGTAGGCAACTTCAGCTAGCAAGAAAGCAAAAGATACGTGGACAGTTCAGTTTGTATGAGGTGTTCAGTTCAGGTCCTACGAAAGTTCAGCTTGTGCTCGGCTGATGTCGGCAACATGATCAGGCCACGAATGCGTTGACATACCAGCTATTGGATCCAGCAGCTATATTCTACTCAAGGTCTAAAATTAATCTCTAAGATCATAACTGCATTACCAACTACCAGATCTTAGTGTCACCTTCTCGATTGTGGCTGCTGTTCATGGTCGCTGATCATGGCGGCATCCCTGGTAGTTCGGCGGGCGGCGGCGTTGCTTCTGCGTCCATGGTAGTCTGGCGGCCCGCTGCGGCGACGCTGCTGCGTCCGTGGTGGTCCGGCGGGCGGCCTCCTCTGTTTTCCAGGAACCTCCGTTTCCCCTCCTTTGTTTTTCCTGATCAACCAGATCAATGATCAGGTATCGTTTGGCCAAACTGTACCAACGTACGTATCTAGGATCATCTCTTAGCACAATCTCTCTTATCATAAATTTAGGATATCTCGTTACTAAAGATAAGACTAAAAAATAATCCATTGTACATCATATTTTATTGTTATATCTAGATTACGTGGCTGGGTTAAGATAAGACAGTCTTATCAACCATTGCACATGCCCTACCGGGAGGCGCCACATAGGTTGGCATGCATGCAGCGGTTATTTTGTACAATTTTCCCTTGTAGAGAAAGCAACATGTGTGTATGTAGGAAATCTGCCAGCTCACGATGACATCATCGTATTAATTGCTAAATTCGAAATTCGAAATGATGTATCTCCTAAACCATTAATCCGATTAGTGATCTGTTTTCACCGTTGAATTCATCTCGGCGAGGGCTTTAAAACTAGATCCAATGTTGTTATGTTTTGATGATTTTTTTTATCGCATCAACTACTAGATTAAGTTAGCATGGCTGCCAGATTAGCAGAAAACAACTGCCATGATAATTCTGTACAGTTTTAGATGAATTTTACATATTTTTACACATCAAATGATCCGCACAATTAGATAGCGAGTTTTAAAATGTGTCCAACAACTAAGAGACGATATCTCTAAACAAACAAATAGTAACATGCATAATGCATCGAGATAAAATATCGGACATGGTACCGATAAAAAGATCATTTTTAATCCAACAACTAAATAGCGAATAATTTGGAAAGCATGTGACAACAAGCAAGTTGTTTTGATTTGAGAACTAAATAATGCATAATTGGCAAACATCACGCAAATAACGACAACCATATTATTATTTTTAGTCTAGTAACTAAGTAGTGATAATCTGGCAAGCAAGTGATAATAATCGGGCAGCCGTCAATGTGAAAAAAAAGTTGTCCAAACATATTGATATTGGATTTAGTTTCGAAGATATCGCCGCAAGGAAGCTAATGGTGAAAACGGATCGTTAATCGGATTAACGGTTTGAGAGATAAAACTTTTCAAAAATTAAAAACGGAAGGAATCTTTTGATGACATAAAGTTTAACATACATGCAAAGAAGACTAAGCTGCCGCCGCACGGTTTCGCGTATGTGGGGCGCCGCTGCCTAGCACAGTCCAACAATCTAATGTGTGGCAAATAGTAGAAGGCTATGTAATGTGTGGCAAATTATAAAGGTCTGAACTATTGTATGGCAAATTATAAATTCTCCCTATACCAACACAAACCGAGATGTCCTCCGTGTGCCCCTTGTCCTCCTCCACCACTTCGCTGCAGAAAGTTCGTACTGAGATGCCCTGTACAATACACACCGACCATGCCAACGTTAGCCACAAACTCGAGTTCATCGCTAGGTTACGTCGCTCTTGGTGATCATCTCGTCAAATCCTTGCACCACAAGACATTCCTCGTCGAGGGCTACCTCCAGAATATGGTCGAGCATGATGTTGTCGCTGTTGGCCGACGTCATTAAAGTTCATCGGACCGGTATGTCGCGTACAATGATCTTTAGCTCTATTCCTTTTAATCGTAAACTCTACTCACCGTCGCCTATCTCTAGAACATGGTGCTGCAGTCTTTCGCCACAGTTTTCCGCGCAGCCATAGTTCCATCCGATGGCCAGGCACCAAGACGTTGTTAGCGAATACGCTGAACATCGTCACCTCCTCGCCACGAACATCGTCCGCGTTCCCTCGCAGCTTGAAGATGACGGCAGGCCGTCTGCGTCGAAGTTCCAGGCGCAGCCATCGACCACATTTGAGATCAGGATATTCGCCTTTCTGCTGCCGCTGGTACGGTAGTCCCTCGTTGATCGATCGTATCATACTGCCACCATTCTTCTTTAATCAATAGCTGTACCGATATCATCGTATCATGCCCTGTCATATGTCCGTTTGTTTTTCACGCGAGCGTGTATTCTGATTGATCGATCCTTGTGTGCTAGCTCATACCTTGTGCCAAATTTTGAAATTCCATAACAATAGATCTAGAGCCCTATTTCAGATGATATCTTTTGCATTGAGTTCCTAACTAAATTCTCTACAACTTTCGTGTAGAAAGTTTTTTCGTCCGAGAAACTTTTTCTCACAACTTTTCGGACAACATAAAAATTTAACCGCGAAATGTTTAATTTTGTAAAAATTATAGAAAAATAATTACACATCCAAAGTTGGCAAATAATATACAGCTGGACACATAAAAATGTTTAGAACACAAATGTGAATTTAAATCTAACTTTCGAGTAATGTTCAAATATTCAAATTTGAGTATGTGAATTTGAGTATTTTGATATAACTCAAATTCTATAAACCCAAATAGAGTGATTGTTTTTGCAAATGGATCGTATTTCTGCCATCTTTCCACTTGCACAAACACCAAATTTAGTTCAACCCTTTTGTGACTATTCAAATTCAAACATGGGGATTTAAGTATTTTCATTATAGATGTTTTTTCTTATTTATTCTAAACAAGATTCATCTTTGCAAAGGTGAAGTCTTTAGTCAAGCCGATCTATCAAAATCTCTTATGCTGTGTTTGGATGCATAGAAAGTTGGCATGGAATTGAATTGGAGTAAGATTCTAAATCTGAGATGGAAATGAATTGGCTTCTAATTCAATTCTGTTGTTTGGATGTCTTTGAATTTTGTTGTTGGAATTAAAGGATATAACTAATTCCAAATCATGTTTGGATGTACATACTATAGAATTTGATATTGTGTTGAACTTGGGATGAATCTGGGCCGGAGCGTCGAGGACGACCACCTGCAGGCGAGCTCACTGGTCGGAACTGCAAGGAGGACCGCCTGCCGGCAAGCGCGCTGGCCGGAGCACAGCGCCCATCTGGTGGCGAGCGCGGAGGCCATCTTCCAGCGAGCGCGACGAGGGAGGGAGGCGGGCCGCCTCCCGGCGAGCGCGCGGGCAGAGCGTCGAGGATGGTGACCTGCCGGCGAGCGCGGCGGGCCGGAGCGTCGACGTGGGCCACCTGCGGGCGAGCGCGGCGGGGCGGAGCGTCGAGGAGAGCCACCTGCGGGCGAGCGCGGCGGGCCGGAGCGTCGACGTGGGCCACCTGCGGGCGAGCGCGGCGGGGCGGAGGGTCGAGGAGAGCCACCTGCGGGCGAGCGCGGCGGGTCGGAGCGTCGACGTGGGCCACCTGCGGGCGAGCGCGGCGGGGCGGAGCGTCGTGGAGAGCCACCTGCGGACGAGCGCGGCGGAGGAGGGAGGCCAGGGAGGGGAGGGCATGGAGGAGGGAGGAGATGCGCCAGGGCAGGGAAGCCGGACCGGCGCCGGCTGCTGCATCTTGCGGCGGCGGCCCGAGCGAGCGAGCTCGCTCGATTTCTATCGAGGGCAGGAAGCGATGCGAGCGGTGTGGAGAGATTCCGAGCGTTTCCGAGGTGCCGACCTCGGAAAGATTTGGGCCAAGCGTTACACGCGCGGGCGGGGGCTCAGAATTGAGCCCAGTTTCCACGCCCCAATTCTGAGCGCAATCCAAACAGCCGAATTTGCCGATTTGGCTCCCAATTCCAATTCCGAGCCCAGTTTCAGCGCAACCAAACACAGCATTAGACACAATCATCATGTTCCATGAACACATATGTCCAAATGATTTTATCCTAGTCCATATTATTCAAGTAACAATTGAGTTATTTGAGTAAAGTGTGTCATGTCCTATTTTAAATTTTTCACCTTGTCCCGGTGAGGTCGAGAAACCCTAGCACATATCCAATGAGTTAAACCCTTGTTATCTATTTAGATCCGCGAACCAAATCTCGACACCTATCATGCGTATTCAACCATATGCCCACTTAATCTTATCGGCTTACATCGAACTATTAAATTTATAAATGAGTTAATTGAGTTATTCAATATGTCACAAATCCATACTTGTACTATTTTGTAAATGTACTCACTCTCTATTTAATAGTATGGTGGTTGCACTATTTGACACATATGTGATTCAATTCACATAAGCCGTTCCAAATCCTTTTCATGCTTTTGTAAAGCATAAATATTCTTCATTTATATCTTAGATTATCTAATTCTTTCTAATCATGCGACTTGCCATCCAAACTCTCACCGCAAATATTTTGCAAGCCAAACCTCATGCCACACCTTAGTACCATAGAGCGATTTCCGATTGTTGTCTTGTTTGATTTTGTTGTTGTTGTTGAATGATGTATTTATGTTGTGCTATATTTTATCTTATAGTTCGTGTGAAGAGCGACGTGTTTTGGTTGAGAGAGGTGAACGATCTTCTATTACCAAAAAGGCAAGTGATATTCAAGTCCTATCTATTTTATTTATGCATTAGTGTTTTTAAACTAGTATGCACGGTAGGAGTTTGATTTGAAAAGTAAAGTATTATGCGATGCTTAGCAAACCCTAGTTATGTGTAGCTACTCCTGAACCTATTGCTAGGATGCTTTATTTCTGTTTTGCAACATCAAATGCCAAATGATGTATCATTATTTGGTTGTGGGTGTTTGAAAAATTGAAAATTAACAACCTTAATGAAACACCTGGGTGGAATGGTTGTATGGTGGGAGGCTACTCAGGGCCCCGTCCCTGGTAGATGGAACCAGTGGACAGGTGGGTGGTTTTTGATGGGATTCGTAGCATAGAAAACAAAAAAATTCCTACCGCAAGAACGAATAACAAGTCAATATCTAATCTAGTAGATGGTAGCAACGAGAAGATCATGAGACTAACCCTTGAAGATTTCCAAAGCCTACGAGATTAGATCTCGTGGTGGATGTAGACGATCACTTGCCGCTTGCAAAAGCGCGTAGAAGATCTTGACGGTGCCACAATCGGGCAGCACCTCCGTACTCGGTCACACGTTCGGTGTTGATGACGACGTCCTTCTCCCCGTTCCAGCGGGCAGCGGAAGTAGTAGATCCTCCTCGGAATCCCGCCAGCACGACGGCGTGGTGACGGTGGTGGTGGAGATCTCCGGCAGGGCTTCGCCGAAGCTATGCGGGAGAGGTGGGAGGAGGGAGTGAAAGTGCATGGACCCCCATGTGTGGTTTTGGTAATTAATGACAATCCCTATGGACTAATGTTTGCATTGAGTTATATTTGTAGGTGTTGTCCATAGGCAATGCTTGAACCATATGTTGGCTTCAAGGTTGCATTAAGAAGAAATTAATGAAGGATATCAAGTATCAAGTATGTCTTGAAGATGAAGATGAAGTGATCCCTCAAAGTTAACTTCAAGACATCAACATGATGAAGAATGAAGAAATGAAGTGCAAGTTCAAGATGAGCCATCTCTAAGAGATCATTTGCTTGAAGCTTGCCATCCATATGGTGATCATGGATATGTGAAGATGTGCCGAAGAAAATGCTCTCCCATGGTGGATTATGGGGGAGCAATCCACAAGACTTCTGAAACCAAAAACAGCAGAAAACAACAACTGGCTCTTCGGCATCTTGTTAATAGGTTAGTGCCGGAAAATGCATATAAATGATGTAAAGTGTATATAAAACATGTGAGTATTGTCATATAAAAGTAGCATGGAACATAAGAAATTATGGATACGTTTGAGACGTATCATTCATCCTGCCACTGGATTTGCGCGATGATTCTACTTTCGCCCTCCACTCCGACAACTCTCTCACGTTCGGAGCTGGAGTTTGACCCACGCCGGCGAGTAGGTTACCTCGGGGACGTGGGCTTCTTCAACCACGAGCTTAGCGTCGGCCTGACCAATGACAATAAGCACGAAGACGAAGACCACGGAGATGAGGAGGATGAAGACGAAGGCCACAAAGAGGAGGAGGACGGCAGCTAGAGAGACACTCTCTTCGTCAATGCCGTTGCTGCAAACACGACGGTGAACCCAGAGATCCGTCATCGGACCTCTCGGAGGATGAGGCATTCGAGTTTGCCTTTTCCCAGATCGAACTGGTGGCGCTCGACCAGTGGAATGACCTCATCGTCAAGCTACGCGAGTCCGCCCTGGTTCAGGGTGCGCGCTGTCTCCTCCGGTCACGCCAACGCGCAAGCATGCACGCTCTCCATCACCTGCGTGTACGCAGCCTCCGCCCGCGCCAATGCCTCCGCTGGCGGCCCTACATGGCACTCTCTACTGGCCATAACCGTGGTCGCCTCCAGCCATGATCATCATCAAGGATGACGGTCAGCAGTAGGCGGCCATGGATGCCCGCTAGTAGAATAGGATTTCATTTCTAGTTTTTTGGCACTATATAAATTAATTTATATAAAATGAATTATGAATGAATCAGGCCGCTTGGGCTACTCGATGCAAATGGTTAATTGGGCCATGGTAACCAAATTCATGTCCGCGGCATGCAAACAGACAAACGATCATTTTTTGTGATCGAAATGACAAAAACTGTCACAAGCAACGGTTTAGGGCATGATTGGTTGGTCGCATCCCTTTGCCTCATTGGGAGAGATCTTCTCCACAGAGCCATGTTTAACTAGACAAAATCCTTATACCTTAATGGTAGTTTGTTTGGTTGCTAACGGAGTTTTTTCAGCCCATTTGTGCGCCTTGTTTGGTTGCCAAGTAAGCTGCAATTTGCGTCTCAACTACACATTTTGGCTATTTGGTAATCTACAGGACGAGTTAGTTACCGCTTCTCCAAAGTGGTGACATTACCCCTCATCAGTTCTAACAAAGAGGCAGCATAACAGCTAATGAAACTAACAAGCAGGACTATTATAATGTCGTTCAGTTCTAGCTACTTCCAAATAGTAGTTTAACAGAACAAGTTAGGCCCTAGCTAATCACGAATGGTATTGCAGAGCGCACAAGTAGTTCATGACATATAGCTGGGAGTAGTTCATGACACATCACACATCACGTGAATGCTTCTCTTCTTTTTCAGATCCTGGTCTGGCCTCTGTCAGCTCACACGGTGTCCGCCCACTCCCGCCTCTTATTCTTCTAGGCCGTGTTATCGGTGGCAGCAACACCATGGCCAACATCAACCTCGTGAGGCTGGAACTCACTGTCTTCCGGGAAGACCGAATCAATAACCCAACCTAAGATCCAGTTATGCAGAATGCAACAAGCCAACACTAGGTTAACCTGGGTGGAGAAGGTGTGGAAAAGCTTCTGGTCAAGGATCTTAAATCTGTTGTTTAGAGCTCCAAATGCCCTCTCGACGGTGACCCTGAGGCTAGAGTGTCTGATATTGAAGAATTCCTTGGCATTCTTGGTGTAGAACCTTGCAGAGAACTCATTGAGGTGGTACCTTGTGGACCTGAAGTGTGGGAGAAAACCAGGACGACATCAGCCCCATCTCCGGGATTTGGGGGCCCCGGTGCGAATTACAAAATGGGGCCAGATTTTCTTTGTTCAAACTCAATAACTAGTAAATCATATGTTTACTTAATAGGGATTTCTATTTTCGTGCCACTGGTTCGTTAGTTGTACTCAGTTTTCCCCAGCCGCTTAACTTTTCCTCAGTTTTCCCCTCCCTCTAGTTTGAAACCCCTCGCAGACGCTCAGACGGGACGGTTGCCGTCTGGTCAGGGGCCTTGACCGTTACCGGTGATGGCTAGGGAGCCGCGTTGGTATTGAATTGACCGTTTCTTTCGAACTGTGTTGACTGTTGACTTGAGGAGCTCACCCAAAGCTTTCCACTCCGCTCGAGACTGGAGGAGCTCACACACCGCCCCTCCGCCGCCACGCCATCCTGCCCTCCTACCTTATGGCGTCGTCCGCCGCCGAACTGCCCCCGCCCCCACCACCACCCCCGGGAGGCGGAGAGGGCCCCGCCTCCACCAGATCTAGATCTACCCCTGTCGCGGAGTTTGTATGTCCATCTAGTGTGCCGCCTCTTCCCGTCAGCCGCGGAGAAGATTGGGAATCGGAGGGATCTAACGCATGGATTCCATCTGGGTAAGCATCGTCTGCCTATGTGAATTAACAGTAGGCAGTTTTTGAGCGCCAATCGTTGTTGCTCAACTAACTGCGTTGCTTTTCGTATAGGATTGATCCAGCGCTGGCTTTTCGGCTGGTGGTTAGGCTGCATTCTAGCTTTACACGTGATTCTAAACGCTATAAGAATGGGTTTTACTTCCCTGCGGTGGTTGCAACCACCATCTCGTTGAGGGATTTGAAAGCTAACATCTGCGCTAAGTACAGCTGGAGCTCTGGCGACACAGTTCATTTCGAATATTTCCACAACACGGAGGGAAGATTTGTTCCACTAATTTCTGACGATGATCTGGGAATTCTTTTTGCTTTGAATGCTTCTTGCCGGTTCGGTAAAATTGGTATCCATGTGGACAGGGGCCGGGCATCATCTCTCTCTGGTGCTGGGGCATCATCGGGTGGTCGGGCATCATGTCTCTCTACTGCTGCTGCCTCTCGCTAATAGTGTGCGCCGCGGTGCTCCTTGTAGGTCCACAACGAGCACCATCTGTCCCGGTGCTACTGGTAGCCGGATCGTTCGTACGGTCGATGTGGAGGACGATGCGGACATTGAGGATCGGTCTCCTCAAGATGATGAGGATGAGTTGATGTTTCCTGAATTGGTAGATCGATGCGATGAACGAGGCAATGGAGGATCAATACATGGAAGATATTGCTTTTGGTGCCAGATTTGATGACACTGATGATGAAGAGAAGAATGAGAACGATGATAGCCTCGTTTTAGCCGATTACGAAGGTGAAGACTTGTCAACAATTGAGTGGAACAGGGAGGATCCTCAGCTTGCAGAAGGCACCGTGTTTCAAACAATGATGGACAGCCGTAATGCACACATATTGCATTCTCTCTAAGAATAATTATGAGGTTATTAAAAGTGAGCCAGGTAGGTTCACAGTTAAATGCCCATACAGGAGGTGTAAGTGGAGGCTGCATGCATCCACAATGCGCAGAAGCAGCTTGGTTCAGGTACTACGCCAACCAGTTGTGTATTTTAGATCACGGTGTAAAATTTGTTATCTATTACTGACATCCCTTATCATTATGTTTTAGATAAAGAAGAATAAGGAGGTCCATAGGTGTCCACCTCTAGGGGGAGAGCTAGAGCTGAAAACAAAGCTAGCGAAGACTAGGTGGTTGGTAGATATAATCCTAGATTGGCTGAGAGAAACTCCTTCACTTGGTCCAACAGCACTCCAGAAAAAGGTGGTTGAGAAGTTTAAAATGAATGTACCTTACATGAGGATGTTCTATGCAAAGGAAATGGCTCTTGACAAGATCAATGGTCCATGCAATGAAAGCTTTCAGTTGCTTTACACTTTCAAAGTTGAAGTGGAGATGGCTAGTCCAGGCAGTGTTGTACCGATAGACAAGCATACAGTTCCCTACAAATTGAAAAGCGGGAAGGTAATGCACAAGGAATGTTTTAGAAGGGCTTTTGTTTGTTTCAAAGCTTGCTGGAAAGGCTTTTTGGACGGTTGCAGGCCTTATTTGGCCGTGGATGCAACAGCTCTTCATGGCAGGTTTAAAGGACAGCTAGTTGCTGCTACTGCAGTTGATGGACATAATTGGATGTTCACTATTGCTTATGGAGTTTTGGAGGTTGAGTCAGAGGAAAGTTGGACTTGGTTTCTGCAGAATTTGCGTGACCTTATAGGTCATCCACGAGGACTTGTTATCCACACAGACGCTTGCAAAGGTTTGGAGAGTGCGGTAGAAGCAGTATTCTCTGGAGTGGAGCATAGGGAATGTATGCGACACTTGGTACAGAATTTTACAAAGAAATTCAAGGGTAAAGTTTTTATCGACAACCTATGGCCAGCTTCATACACATGCAGCTCTAGGAAGCATCTCGTTTCATTTGGATGTGTTGTATAAACAAAAACCTGGGGTGAAGGAGTACTTGGATGAACATCATGGTAGGGTGTGGTCAAGAAGCCAATTCAATGAAATTTGCAAGGTAGACTATGTAACAAGTAACCTTGCGGAGAGTTTCAGTTCAAAGGTCAAGTCATTGAAAGGGCTTATGCTGTGGCAAATATTTGATAAGATTAGGCAGATGATCATGATAAAGATCGATCTGCGTCAAAGAATTGCATCCACAAAATATGCTGGCCATCTCATGCTCCCATCTTTGATTAAGTCTTTGCATGACAGGGCAAAACAATTGAGGATGCAATGCGTCAGAAAAGGAATGGAGGCTGAGGTAACCTACACTGACGGTAAAAACATGCGATGGAGGTATCCGAGTGAGTTTGGTTGATAGGACATGCCATTGTAGGGGATGGCAGATCCGTGGGATACCACTGCATACACGCATTGTTTTTCATGAGTGTTATAGGGGGTGAAGATGGTGAAGTTGATCAGTATGTGTCGAGTATTTCTCTGTTGCCAAATTTAGGGCTGCATATGCTATGAATGTTCCTACCTTGTTGGGAAAAGACCAATGGATGAAAGTCGATCCGGAGCTTCAAACTCGTACTCTCCGAGTATTGACTAGACCGGCAGGTAGGCCGAGGAAGAATAGGATCGAGCTAGTGCAGAGGGTGGTGCACCGATTCGAAAACGTAAGTGCAAACGTTGTGGAATCCCTGGACACATTGCTAGGCTTTGTAAAAATGGAGTTGACCCAGCTTTTGGAATGGAAGATCGAGTGGGAGCAGCAAATGCGAGAGGAGAATGAAGCAGCAATTCAACTTGAGATTGAAGCAGCAGTTCAACATGAGGAGATTGAAGCAGCAAATGCAGAGGAGATTGAAGCAGCAATTGAACATGAGGAGATTGAACCGATGGATCGAGAGCAGAGGGAACATATGGATGTAGAGCTGCTTGAACCGATGGATTGAGAGCAGACGGAACAGATGGATGTAGAATGGCTTCAACCGATGAGTCCAGAGGAGAGGGAACAGTATGATCGACATTGCATCGAAAGTGGTATGGCCCAGTTTGATGCTAACTTTGAAGAGCAGATGGCAGAAGAAAAAGCACAAGCTTCGCAGAAGAAGAAGAACAAGAAAGAGGGCAAAAGGAAGGTAGACACCGGTAATATCCCTGGTAGGGTTACCCGGAGTAAGGTGGTGGCCCCAGCGAGTCACACCAGGAGCAAGAGAAAGATTTTATTCTGAACAACTAATTTGAATTTGTATGAACAATTTGTATTGGGGTTCCCTTTGTATTGGGGATCTCTTTGTGTTGAACAATTTGTATTGGGGTTCCCTTTGTATTGGGGATGCCTTTGTGTTGAACAATTTGAATTTGTATGAACAATTTGTATTGGGGTTCCCTTTGTATTGGGGATCCCTTTGTGTTGAACAATTTGTATTGGGGTTCCCTTTGTATTGGGGGTGCCTTTGTGTTGAACAATTTGAATTTGTATGAACAATTTGAATTTGTATGAACAATTTGAATTTGTATGAACAATTTGAATTTGTATGAACAATTTGTATTGGGGTTCCCTTTGTATTGGGGGATCCCTTTGTGTTCAACAATTTGAATTTGTATGAACAATTTGTATGCCACATTTAAGCCACATTTATCATTTTCTCTAAGGTTTAGGGTTTTAGGGTTTTAGGGTTTTAGGGTTTTAGGGTTTTAGGGTTTAGGGTTTAATTCAAAATAATTCAAAACATGGTGGAACCTTCCCATGGAGTCTTGTTATGTTACCTACAACCTAGAGAAATAATAATGAAAAGGAAATATAGAGATATGGAGTTTTTATGTTAAAAGCTTCAAAACCACTTCCTAGTCCATGAGCTACTAGCTATGAAGATGTAGGGCTTTCTGCTCAATACACCTCCCAAATACCCACTATGCTTACAAACTTTGTCCAAATGAGTCCAAATTTGTCACACTTGTGTATCTTTGAATTGCAAACAATATCAAGTCGGCCAAAATGTAATATATTGTTCAAATAACACAATTTTACAATTTTTATGCCAAAAGCTTCAATTTCCCTTAGTCCCTTTATTATTTGGGTGCCCCTGTTTTACTTAGTGTTACTCAGTTTTCCCCCTCCGGGCCCACTTGTTTTACTCAGTCCTACTCAGCTTTGCCCTTCCGATAAACATTTCCTCACTTTTCCCCTCTTAGTTCTACTCAGTTTTCCTAACTTGTACTCACTGGCTGATCTCTGATTGGTTGAGATGTATGTCACATGGATCTTGGTTGGTTGAAAGCTCAACGAACGCTTGCACCGTTCGATCATTTATGATCGGACGGCCTGTATATCTCTCTCTACCACGATGGACGCATATGGAGAGAAGAGAAGAGCAGAGCACATACCTACCAGCCCTGGCAGTCGCATATTCCAGTCGCATCTTCCTCTCTCCTATTTCCTCTCTTACTCCGGCGGTCGCGGCGGCGCGGATCTAACCGTGCGTGCGGCAGCGTGCGGCGGCGCGGATCTAACCGTGCGTGCGGTGGCGTGCAGCGCAGATCTAACCGTGAGTGCGGCAGCGTGTGGCGGCGCGGATCTAACCGTGCGTGCGGCGTGGATCTAAGAGTGCCGGTGAGGATCTAACCGTCAGAAATAGTTGAAATGTCTCTCTCTGTCTCACTTTCGTTTCTCTTCTCAGATCTGTTGAATGATGAAGAACACCAAGACGGCGGCCGTGCCGACAGTAGTCATCGATGCCTGATACGTCCAATTTGCATCACTATTTTATATCATAATTTGCTGTTATTCATTGATATATTTCATATTGGGACACAATACTTATGTTATTTCATCTATTTTGCATGTTTCATCATTATTGGAGGATCGAACACCGGAGCCGGGATTCTCGCTGGAAAAAGCACCGTCGAACGCAATATTTCGGAAGATCAAGCTGTGGAACGAAATTATACCAAAAATCCTATTTTTCAAGATGACGAAGGAAGCCGGAAGGAGGAGCCGGGAGGAGCCGGGGTGGGCCCACACCCTAGGGCGGCGCGGCCCGGGCCCCGGCCGCGCCGCCATGTGGTGTGAGGGGCCCACGACCCCTTTCGCCTCCTTTTCTTCGCCAAACCCTTCATCCCGAAGACCTAAGCCGAGAGGGGTACCTCACGAAGAGTTACGGCCGCCTCGCGGGGCGGAGAACACCGAGAGAGAAAAGAGCTCTCCGGCGGGCGGGAATCCGCCGGGGAAATTCCCTCCGGGAGGGGGAAATCGACGCCATCGTCACCGACATCGAGCTGGACATCATCACCATCACCATCATCATCATCTCCACCATCATCACCGCCGTCATCACCGCTGGACACCGTCACCTCCGTAGCAATTTGGGTTTGATCTTGATTGTTTGATAGGGGAAACTCTCCCGGTATCGATCTATACTTGTTGTTGATGCTATTGAGTGAAACCATTGAACCAAGTTTATGTTCAGATTGTTATTCATCATCATATCACCTCTGATCATGTTCCATATGATGTCTCGTGAGTAGTTCGTTTAGTTCTTGAGGACATGGGTGAAGTCTAAATGTTAGTAGTGAACTATGGTTGAGTAATATTCAATGGTGTGATATTTAAGTTGTGGTGTTATTCTTCTAGTGGTGTCATGTGAACGTCGACTACATGACACTTCACCATTTATGGGCCTAGGGGAATGCATCTTGTATTCGTTTGCTAATTGCGGGGTTGCCGGAGTGACGAAGCCTAAACCCCCGTTGGTATATCGATGCGGGAGGGATCGCGGGATCTCGAGTTTAAGGCTGTGGTTAGATTTATTCTTAATTACTTTCTTGTAGTTGCGGATGCTTGCAAGGGGTATAATCACAAGTATGTATTTAGTCCTAGGAAGGGCGGTACATTAGCATAGGTTCACCCACACAACACTTATCATAACAATGAAGATTATTTAGCCGTATGTAGCGAAAGCACTAGACTAAAATCCCATGTGTCCTCGAGAACGTTTGGTCATTATAAGTAAACAAACCGGCTTGTCCTTTGTGCTAAAAAGGATTGGGCCACTCGCTGCAATTGTTACTCTCGCACTTTACTTACTCGTACTTTATTCAACTGTTACATCAAAACCCCCGAATACTTGTCTGTGAGCATTTACAGTGAATCCTTCATCGAAACTGCTTGTCAACACCTTCTGCTCCTCGTTGGGATCGACATTCTTACTTATCGAAGATACTACGATACACCCCCTATACTTGTGGGTCATCAAGACTATTTTCTGGCGCCATTGCCGGGGAGTGAAGCGCTATTGGTAAGTGGAATTGGTAAGGAAAACCTTTACTGTTGTGCTGATTTTATTTCTGCCTGCTGTCATAAGTCATTATGGAGAGATCTTCTCTTCATTTTCTATTTGGGAAATCTACTACTACTGCAACGGTAGTAGATGAGGCGCCAGGTGAGGAAGTGATACCATATAAAATACCTATGAAAATTATTGAACGTGTTATGGATAACCGTTATGAAGGGGATGGAACTGTCCACCCGGTGATCATTTACTGTTTTTGCATGAATTATGCGGGTTATTCAAATGTGCAGGTATTGCTATGGATGAAGTGAGGAAAAAATTATTCTCTTTATCGCTGTCCGGTAAGGCGGCGCATTGGTATAAATTACTTGGATAATGGGGATTCTCTTGAATGGAATGATATTGTGCCCCGGTTTTATTCTAAGTTCTATCCTCCAAGTGAAATTCATAAGGATCGGAATCGCATATATAATTTTTGGCCTCATGATGGAGAAAGTATTGCCCAAGCGTGGGGGAGATTGAAGTCTTTAATGCTCAAATGCCCCATTCATGAGCTTCCTGGTAATGTTATTATTGATAATTTCTATGCAAGACTTTCTTTTCAAGACAAGACCTTGCTGGATACTTCTTGTTCTGGATCATTTACACGCAACAAAGAAGAGTTTAAAAGAGACCTTCTTGATCGGATCCAAGAAAACACTGAAGGTTGGGAGAACGACAAGGATAGAGAATTAGGTATAATTTATGATTATAAATGCATTGAAGCTTTTATGGATACTGATTTATTTCGTAATATGAGTGCTACATATGGTCTTGATTCCCAAGTTGCTGTAAATCTTTATAAAGCTTTTGCCTCTCATTATGAATTGCCTAAGAAGAATTTTGATAAGTATCATGAACCATATAAAGATAAAATTGATTCATCTATTAATAAGTGTGTTGTAATTGAAAGCTGTGATCGTGTTATTCCTGAAGCTTATATTGAAAAAACTCCTTTCCCTGCTAAAATGAAAGAGTACTCTGTTATAAATAGTGCGGTTCATAAAAGTGAAAAGAAACCTAGAGAACCTGAAGAACAAATAAAAATTGAACCTGCTGTTGCAATAGTTAAAGATCTTGTGACTGAAAATGTTGAGGATGGTCATATTATTTTCCGTGAAGATGCTTCTAATATTGTTTCACATCCTAATAAACCCAAACAAGCTAGTGTTCCTATGCTATCTGTTAAAATTGGTGATCATTGCTATTATGGATTATGTGATATTGGTGCAAGTGTTAGTGCTATTCCGTATCGAGCTTTACACGGAGATTATGCACGAAATTGATTCTTGTGAACTTGAAGATATTGATGTGGTTATTCAGCTGGCTAATAGAGAAACTATTTCACCAATTGGTATTGTCCGAGATGTGGAAGTTTTATGCGGTAAGATTAAATATCCTGCTGACTTTTTGGTACTTGGTTCTGCTGCTAGTGATTATTGTCCTATCATTTTTGGTAGACCTTTTCTAAATACTTGTGGAGCTATTATAGATTGAAAGAAAGAGAAAATTTTGACTAAATTTGCTGGTGAATCTTATGAGTTTAACTTCTCTAAATTTACTAAAACTCCTTATAAAGCTGATTTGCCTAGTAATGATTTTAAAATGGAGCAGTGTGCATCTATTGTTCTTGTTCCTAACAATCCTTTGCAGCAACATTTGGAGGATAGCGAGAGTGAAATTTTTAGGAAAGAAAGAGATGAACTTGAGGAAATTTTTCTTCGCCAACCTATTCTCAAGCATGATTTACCGGTGGAAGATTTGGGTACAACACCGCCACCTAAGGAAGATCCTGTTTTTGATTTAAAGCCTTTACCCGATAATCTTAAATATGCTCATATTGATGATAAGAAAATATATCCTGTTATTATTAGTTCTAAGCTTACGAGTTTGAAGAAGAAAGGTTATTGGAAATATTGAAGAAGCATCGAGGCGCTATTGGCTATACTCTTGATGATTTGAAGGGGATTTCTCCATCTATTTGCCAACATGCTATTAATATGGAAGATGATGCAAAGCCTGTTGTTGAACCTCAACGTCGTCTAATTCCGAAGATGAAGGAAGTGGTAAGGAATGAGGTATTACGACTTCTTGAAGCTGGTATTATATATCCTATTGCTGATAGTAGATGGGTTAGTCCCGTGCACTTGCGTTCCCAAGAAAGGAGGTATGATTGTTGTGCCTAATGATAATGATGAGCTCATTCCTCAAAGAGTAGTTGTAGGGTATAGAATGTGCATTGATTTTCGAAAAGTTAATAAAGTTACTAAGAAAGATCATTACCCTTTACCATTTATTGATCAAATGCTAGAAAGATTGTCTAAAAATACTCATTTTTGCTTTCTTGATGGTTATTCTGGATTTTCACAAATTGTTGTTAAAGCTAAAGATCAAGAGAAAACCACCTTTACTTGTCCCTATGGAACTTATGCTTATAGACGTATGCCTTTTGGTTTATGTAATGCTCCTGCTACTTTTCAAAGATGCATGTCTGCTATTTTTCATGGTTTTTGTGAAAGTATTGTAGAGGTATTCATGGATGATTTTTCCGTTTATGGGAATTCTTTTGATAGTTGCTTGCGAAACCTTGATAAAGTTTTGCGAGAGATGTGAAGAAACTAACCTTGTTCTTAATTGGGAGAAATGCCACTTTATGGTTAATGAAGGAATTGTATTGGGACATAAAATTTCGAGAGAGGTATTGAAGTTGATAGAGCTAAAGTTGAAGCAATTGAGAAGATGCCCTATCCGAGGGATGTTAAAGGTATTCGTAGTGTTCTTGGTCATGTTGGGTTTTATAGGAGGTTTATTAAAGATTTCTCCAAGATTTCAAAGCCTCTTACTAATCTTCTTCAAAAAGATGTACCATTTGTTTTTGATGATGATTGTAAGGAAGCTTTTGAAACTCTTAAGAAAGCCTTAACAACTGCTCCTATAGTTGAACCTCCTGATTGGAATTTACCATTTGAAATTATGTGTGATGCTAGTGATTTTTCTGTAGGCGCTGTTCTTGGACAGCGAGTAGATAAAAAACTGAATGTTATTCATTATGCTAGTAAAACTCTTGATGCTGCTCAAAGAAATTATGCTACAACTGAAAAGGAATTATTAGTTGTAGTCTTTGCTTGTGATAAATTTAGATCTTATATTGTTGATTCAAAAGTTACTATTCATACTGATTATGCTGCAATTAGATACCTAATGACAAAGAAAGATGCTAAGCCGAGGCTTATTAGATGGGTACTTCTTTTGCAAGAATTTGATTTACATATTGTAGATAGGAAAGGTGCTGATAATCCTGTTGCTTGATAATTTGTCTAGATTGGAAAATATTGCTTATGATCCTGTTCCTGTTAATGATAGTTTTCCAAATGAACAATTGGCTGTGATAAAGGTGAGCTCGCGAGACAGTCCTTGGTATGCTTGATTATGCTAACTTTATTGTTTCCAAGTACTTGCCTCCAACCTTTTCAGCTCAGCAAAGGAGGAAATTCTTTTATGATTTGAGGCATTATTTCCGGGATGACCCACACTTATATAAAGAAGGAGTGGATGGTATTATGCGAAGATGTGTTCCCGAATATGAACAACAAGAGATATTGAGTAAATGTCATGGGAGTGCTTATGGAGGACATCACGCCGGAGATAGAACCGCGCAAAAGGTTCTACAATCATGTTTTTATTGGCCAACTCTCTTCAAGGATGCCAGAAAGTTTATTTTATCTTGTGACAAATGCCAAAGGGTTGGTAATATCTCCAGACGTAATGAAATGCCTATGAATTATACTCTTGTTATTGAACCGTTCGATTGTTGGGGATTTGACTTTATGGGACCTTTTCCCTCTTCAAAAGGTAACACTCATATACTTGTTGCTTGTTGATTATGTTACTAAATGGGTGGAAGCCATACCTACAAAAAGTGCTGATGGTGAGACCTCTTTAAAAATGCTTTTAGATATTATTTTTCCTAGATTTGGAGTGCCTAGATATATTATGACTGATGGAGGTTCTCATTTTATTCATGGAGGTTTTAGAAAAACTCTTGCTAAGTATGGTATTAATCATAGAATTGCTTCCGCTTATCATCCTCAAACTAGTGGTCAAGTAGAATTATCAAATAGAGAGATTAAATCTATCTTGCGGAAAACCGTTAATAAATCTAGAAAGAATTGGGCTAGTAAATTGAAGGATGCACTATGGGCTTATAGAACTGCTTATAAAAACCCCATGGGAATGTCACCTTATAAAATGGTTTACGGAAAAGCTTGTCATTTACCTTTAGAGCTAGAACACAAAGCTTATAGGGCTGTTAGAGAATTAAATAAAGATCCTAAACTTGCCGGTGATAAGAGGTTGCTACAATTAAGTTCTCTAGATGAATGGAGAAGTGAAGCTTATGAAAATGCTAAACTCTTTAAAGAAAAAGTTAAAAAATGGCATGATAGGAGGATCATCAAAAGAGAGTTTAATATTGGGGATAAAGTCCTATTGTATCGGTCTCGTCTCGGATTCTTTGCGGGGAAATTACTCTCGAAATGGGAAGGACCATATGTTGTCGAGGAGGTGTATCGCTCGGGAGCAATCAAGATTAGCTCTCTCCAAGGCAATGCTACGCAAGTGGTGAATGGACAAAGACTCAAGCATTATATCTCGGGTGATTCTTATAATGTTGATGTTGATATTATTCAAGTGGAAACACCGGAAGCTTTCATCAAAGGACAAATTGACAGTCCGCCAGAACTCGACTTTGAATAGGTAACAGTGCTGGTAATGAAAAGTACGCAATTTACTTTCCGAACAATATTTTCGCTGTTTTTGGAAAATATGAGAAATTACGAGTTCGAAACGGAGTGGAAAGGACGCACGAGGGCGTGGCACCATAGGCCGGCGCGGCCTAGCCAGGGCCCGCGCCGACCTAGGGTTTGGCCGCCCCGTCGCCCCTTTCCTACTCTGGTTCGATCTGGTACTTTCCTTTTGTCGAGAAAATTTTTGCTATATAATCCCCGGACCCCTGGAGGTCCGTATATCGTGTTTTCGACGTGTTTTGTTTCGAGTCTGTTTCGCCGGGATCTGTTTTTAGTCTAGAAGCACCATGGTCTCCAAGAACAAGGGCAAGGAGTTTCCAGATGAAGAAGATCGAGATCTTGGGTGGAAAGAGGAAGACAAGGACGTCAAGGAAGAGGATGAAGAAGAGGTGGAGGAAGATTCGCGCACACACCCGCGTGCTACCATTGCAAGCATCAAGGTGGTGGACAACACTTTTAGTGCAAACAAGAGCGCAAGAATTCGCATCTGGAGGAGCGGTTCCACGTCATTATCTAGCTCCGAAAACATCTCCATCAGGCACTCATCACCCCTTCCACAATCTAATTTTCAATAATCAAATTGAAGGGACTCCCAAGGCAGCATTGCCTAGCCAGTGGGATATAGATCGCTCTAACACTGCAGGGGAAAAGGAGCCTGAGGCTGAAGAGTGGGGAAATAACTCCAAGAGCTGGGACTCGCCATTAGACAGACTCTCTAACCGCGTCGAGCACAATTCAGAGATGATTCGCAATCTCATATACAGGATTGACGAGCTTCAGGAGCTTATTGAGAAGCTTGTCAAGAATTCATCACCACCATCGCCGAAGGAGTAATTCATCATCGGTATTGGCATCCCCTTGGTTTGTTCCAAGCTTGGGGGAGTGCCGCGGTATCACATTATCACTACCTTTTACTTTTATTGTCAAGTAGTGTCATATCATGAATAGGGAAGTTATCGTATAAGATGGGTTGCGTTTGGAAGTATCTCTCCTTTAGTTGTCTATGTATCCCTTGGTGTGAGTTATCGATATGGAATATTAATGAGAAGTCTTATCATTTACATATTGCACATCTTATTTTAGTTTGCAATCTCTATGATTCATCTTGTTGTTAGTATGGGTATCACTTTGGGAGCATTGAATAAATCTATTTGGTTTTGGCAAACTTAGCATTGGTTAATAGCAACAACACTTTGAGGTTTAAATAGAAAAGAGAAATACATGTAGATGTTTCATTGTCTTTCTTGTTAGCTCATAGCTCTTTATTCCGAAGTTAAAATTGTTTGTGCTTACAAGGAAGATGCATGATTGTTTCTATCATATGTATATTTGTTTGTTTCCCTCGACTCTTATGCTTGCTAATTAACCTTGCTAGCCAAAGACCTGTACTGAGAGGGAATACTTCTCGTGCATCCAAACCTTCAACCAAACCTATGTTATTTGTGTCCACCATACCTACCTATTACATGGTATTTTCTGCCATTCCAAGTAAATACTTCATGTGCTACCTTTAAACAATTCAAAACTTAGTATCTCTTATTTGTGTCAATGTTTCATAGCTCATGAGGAAGTATGTGGTGTTTTATCTTTCAATCTTGTTGGGAAATTTCCACTAATGGACTAGTGGCTTCATCCGCTTATCCAATAATTTTGCAAAAAGAGCTGGCAATGGGATTCCCAGTCCCAAATTAATTAAACTAAATAGACACTCCTCCATGGTATGTGATTGATGGACGGCACCCGAAGGATTCGGTTAGCCATGGCTTGTGTAAGCAAAGGTTGGAGGGAGTGTCATCATCATCATAAAGCTAAAATAAAAGGCACTCCTTCATGGTATGAGATTGTTGGCAGGCACCCGAGGATTCGGTTAGCCATGGTTTGTGAAAGAAAGGTTGGAAGGAGTGCCACACAAAATGAAAATATTATGGGAGCCGCTCTTAGGAGGTTGTCTGGCAAGGGGGTTAGAGTACCCGCTACCGGTCGTTGACAACAACAAACACCTCTCAAAATGTTACTTTTATTATCTCTATATGATTTCAAAACTGAAAGAGCTCTAGCACATGATTTAATCCCTGCTTCCCTATGCGAAGGGCCTGTCTTTTACTTTATGTTGAGTCAGTAAACCTATTTCCCTCCATCTCAAGCAAGCATTTGAGTAGTTGTGATCAAACCATTATATTGTGATTTGCTTCATCATGTCTTTTATTCTTCCTTGTTTAATACAAGTTTTATCTGAATGAATATAGCTTTGCAAGTTATCAATGATCATGGGAAGACCATTATGATTGAGTATGCAAGTTGTGCATTATAAACTTTAACATGAGAGCGCTGCTCAATAAGATAAATATAATCTATTAATTGTTCTCTGACCAATAACGAAGTTTGCCATCACCAATTAGGATTTCTCATGCACCTTTACTTGTGATTACCTTATACTTGTTTCAATATGAGTTATAAGAGGTTGTTTACTATAATGTCCTGTGTGAATGAATATGATGCTTCTTGTCCGTATTCTATTTATCGACTCTTCACTCCATAAACATGTGGTCATGTTTATCGAGTTCGATTTCGCTTGGGGACAAGCGAAGTCTAAGCTTGGGGGAGTTGATACGTCCAATTTGCATCACTATTTTATATCATAATTTGCTGTTATTCATTGATATATTTCATATTGGGACACAATACTTATGTTATTTCATCTATTTTGCATGTTTCATCATTATTGGAGGATCGAACACCGGAGCCGGGATTCTGCTGGAAAAAGCACCGTCGAACGCAATATTTCGGAAGATCAAGCTGTGGAAGGAAATTATACCAAAAATCCTATTTTTCAAGATGACGAAGGAAGCCGGAACGAGGAGCCGGGGAGGAGCCGGGGTAGGCCCACACCCTAGGGCGGCGCGGCCCGAGGCCCCGGCCGCGCCGCCATGTGGTGTGAGGGGCCCACGACCCCTTTCGCCTCCTTTTCTTCGCCAAACCCTTCGTCCCGAAGACCTAAGCCGAGAGGGGTACCTCACGAAGAGTTACGGCCGCCTCGCGGGGCGGAGAACACCGGAGAGAAAAGAGCTCTCCGGCGGGCAGGAATCCGCCGGGAAATTCCCTCCGGGAGGGGAAATCGACGCCATCGTCACCGACATCGAGCTGGACATCATCACCATCACCATCATCATCATCTCCACCATCATCACCGCCGTCATCACCGCTGGACACCGTCACCGCCGTAGCAATTTGGGTTTGATCTTGATTGTTTGATAGGGGAAACTCTCCCGGTCTAAATGTTAGTAGTGAACTATGGTTGAGTAATATTCAATGGTGTGATATTTAAGTTGTGGTGTTATTCTTCTAGTGGTGTCATGTGAACGTCGACTACATGACACTTCACCATTTATGGGCCTAGGGGAATGCATCTTGTATTCGTTTGCTAATTGCGGGGTTGCCGGAGTGACGAAACCTAAACCCCCGTTGGTATATCGATGCGAGGAGGGATCGCGGGATCTCGAGTTTAAGGCTGTGGTTAGATTTATTCTTAATTACTTTCTTGTAGTTGCGGATGCTTGCAAGGGGTATAATCACAAGTATGTATTTAGTCCTAGGAAGGGCGGTACATTAGCATAGGTTCACCCACACAACACTTATCATAACAATGAAGATTATTTAGCCGTATGTAGCGAAAGCACTAGACTAAAATCCCATGTGTCCTCGAGAACGTTTGGTCATTATAAGTAAACAAACCGGCTTGTCCTTTGTGCTAAAAAGGATTGGGCCACTCGCTGCAATTGTTACTCTCGCACTTTACTTACTCGTACTTTATTCAACTGTTACATCAAAACCCCCGAATACTTGTCTGTGAGCATTTACAGTGAATCCTTCATCGAAACTGCTTGTCAACACCTTCTGCTCCTCGTTGGGATCGACATTCTTACTTATCGAAGATACTACGATACACCCCCTATACTTGTGGGTCATCAATGCCACGAACATTGAAGCCATCGCCTACAACATCGCTTTGACGGCGCAGATCCATCATTCAATGTCGGAGCCTGTTGATGTCTCACTTCCGTTGCCCTCCTCAGATCCATTGCTGATGAAGGACAACAAGACGGCGCTGTGCCGACAGTGGTCATCGATGCCACGAACATTGAAGCCATCGCCTACAACATCGCTTCGACGGCACAGACCCAGCCTTCAATGTCGGAGCCTGTTGATGTCTCACTTCCGGTGCCGAGAGTGCGAATCGATGCCAAGACGATTGAAGCCATCGTCTACAACCGCGCTGCAAAGCCGCCGATCCAGCCCTCCGCAGATCGGTCGCTGATGAAGTACACCAAGACAGCGGCGGTTCCGACTGTGGTCATCGATGCCACGAACATTAAAGCCATCGCCGACAACATCGCTTCAACGACGGATGGCGCAGATGACCACCCCTCAGCCGCCCGTCGTCCCGGCCTTTCTTGCCCATCGCTACGCGGCCGTGTTCGACGCCGCAAATTGGGATAAATTATGATAAATTTGTATTTTTCAATTTCCAATTGGGATAAAATTGTTCGAACTACTACCTCCGTCTCAAAAAAAGTTTATCCACGTTCTTGATGTGTCCATGTACATCCGTATGTATGATTTGAATTCTATCCCTACTTGATTGGGAAGATATTGATATGTATTTGATCCGGGAGGCTGGTACATGCTTTCACTTTTGGGATCCCTTCACTTTTATAAAATGTTCATGCATGCTAAAATTATGGTGCGCATTACTTAGCACAACTAGGAAATTGTACGCCAAAATACAGTGCTTAGAGCCACAACAAAATACAGTGGTTAGAGCCATCTACTGAATAACAATTCTATACTAAATCGTCTACCAGAACCACATAACTGCTAGGACAGGTGTGGTGACCCGGCATACCACTGCATGGTGTAGTATGCAAGTCTGATATAACACCAGTGAAACACCGTTCCACTAGTATTATATCGCTCAGAGTGGTACAACAGAAACATATGCGGGTCCAAGGCATGTCTATAGAATTACACACGGACTACGTTACATAAGATCATCATAGCCTCCTACTTTACAATGAGGTAAAACTGCAGATAACTCCAGAAGAACGACTCGTAGTCTAGTCCTATCACGAACTCTATTTGTAGAGTATTTAACTAGCTAGAGAGGCTAAGAATAGATTCTAGCTAAGTAGGAGCTACGTTTAGGAAGCTAGTTCCCTTCTATGGCTATACTAGGTTTTCTCCTTGTTGGATGTGGTATTTGACTCCTCCGACGGGGTCCTGTCTCTTGAAGTAGTTGTTGATTTCCTCGGTCTTCGAGTTGCACTTGTAGATCCTCCTTCGATGCCTCCATATCTAAGCAGGGGATTTAAGAGTGGGATGAGTACGAGCGTACTCAACAAGTTCATAATAGGAAAGAGGTGTTTAATGCACTAGCTACGGCATTAGACCAGAACGTCTAATACCAATGCAGGTTTTCATAACCATTTCTTCAAGAGGTTGCTTTTATTCAGAAGAACTATGTCCGTCAGCCTTCACCGGTTTACTAGAACTTCATGGAGCTCCTTTCCGGCCGCGTTCGCAGTTCCATATCCCGGAACAGGGAGTGACAAGTCACGGTTCTTTACACTCTGCAGAGGTGTGTTGCTTTACCCATAAGAGATCTTAACCTTGGTGCCAACCGGGCGCGCAACCCGTCCACACTTCCTATGGTGTGAGGCCCGGTATAAGGTCTAGCCAATCATGTTCCTCCGCTACCTCGAACACCCACCCGTTGTTGCATGCCCCGACCCTGGGTCCACGCCGGTCCCATTATTCCCGTAATTTCAGGGTGGACCCCGACCACGACAACGGTTTGGGACTCGTTAACCAAACTCCTTCGCCGGTAGCTGCAACCCATCATAGACCACATTACCGTGGGGAATTAGAAGGGGATCCCCACCCTCAAGTTGTTCCGCAAGCGAGCAACCGCTACGGTAAGCAACAGCTATACCGTGGGGAATTAGAAGGGGCTCCCGACCCTCAAGTTGCTCCGCAAGACACAACTCGCTACGGTAAGCGCATCCGTTGATGAACGAGAGGTGGAAACACTTTTGACTACTCCGTCCCACTCCGGATCTTATGGTTAACACGGGTATTACGGCACAAGAATCACTGGCGACATTTGTTGTTTAATCCTAGATGGATATTAACCCTTGCAATGGAACCTCCACCATATCAACACAATCCATGGTTCCATTGCCCACCACATAGTCATATTCATAGTTATGAAAATAGTGGTTTTGGTTTTTATGCAATAGTGATAATCATAGTACTTTGCAAGTAATTTGATAAAGATACTCAAATGACATGAGCAAGTGATGAACTTGCCTTTCTTGGCTGCAAGATTATGCAGACAAGGTCTTCGATGCGTAATAACTCCAAATTCTGAAATAGCATCATCGTCCGGTAAGGACGATGTTTAGAAGATTGGCAAGGATGCAATAATGCATAAGAATGAGATGCAATCGCTCTAAGCGTGACCTAACCCCGATGATTTAGGATCAGTGAGTTGTAATGATTGGTTTAGGGTGTGTTGCACTTTTAGAGTGATTCACATACAAGGTTCTTATTCGGGTGTGATTTACTTGGTATTATAAACGAGGTAGATAATAAAGCATAATATTCAATTGAGCACACAAAGAATGATGATTGGCATAATGTTAACAAGTAAGGAACGAGTGGTCAGTTTTAGTACTATATGGCATGGTTAATGATTGATTATCCTATACTTTAAAAGAATAACTTTTGAAGAACATGTAATTTGATAAAGAATAAGTATGGTAATTAGGTTTGTGGGTTGCTATAATTTATTCTGGTTCCAAGTAGTTTCTGGAGTAAGTATACGATGGATCACAACATAGTTGGATTCATCAGCAACTAGGGCTTGTAAGGTTGAGATAAGCCTAGACATCCTAAGCAATTCATTATACATGGTTGTTGTCAAGGTTGGTTTATCTTGATAGTGATAGCTGGCTAGGGTTTATAGGTCCTTATAAGCTGGGTTGGTGATGATTCCTTATTTTCTTCAGAAGAATAACTTTTGAAGAACATACTTCTTAATTAATAGGAAGTATATCAATTAGGTTGAGGTTGTTTAGGTTTTCTATTTCATTTCCTAAGTAAAGAATTATTGGATCCTAAATAGGATAGTTCATAATTATGAAGTACTTGTAGGGTTTAGCGGACTATGGTTATGTAGTGATAATTATTGGGTATAGGTGCTATTGGAGTTCATCACAATGGTGTGATGCTAAGCATGGTTATTAAAAATTGATATCTCTAAGGATAGGAGCTAGGGTTTGCATTTGGTTGCCCTTATTTGATCATTTAGGTCTGATGAGGATGAACACATGGGATACCCATATATTAGTGATAGGTCTTCTATATTTTATGTGTTCAAGACAAGTATTTAGTTGCTACTATGGTTCTATGATTTGTAATAAGGTACCATGATCACATGATCTAACCTAGGGTTTAGGTTAGAAGCAAATTAAGGTTCACATGAAATAATGGAACTGGGTTTCTAATGGAGTTAGGATTTTAGGGTATCACATGGAATGATGAATTCCTGTTTTCCTACCATATGGAACTAGGGTTTTCTAGTTACCCTATAATTCTTGGATTAATAATTTCAGAATAAAATAATATACAATTTGGCTTTTTATTATTTTTAAATAATTTACTAATTAGGGTAATTATTAATTAGGGTTTAAATTTCCACTAATAAAGATTTAACAAAATAACAAATAAAGAAAAATAACTTTAATGTTTTCTTTATTTTCTTACTGGTTTTTATTTATTTTAGAAGGTTTTCCAATTTATTGAATTTTAAATCAATTTAGAATTAAAGAAAAGACTCATTTAATAAGTATTAAACTATTGAATTTTTATTAAAAATAAAATTTCCATATTGTATTTTTATTGGATAGAGTTTTCTTTTCTAAGAATTTTGATATCTCATTTATATTTTTCTGACTTAAATTGAATTTTCTAAATTCATTTGAAGTTGCAGCAATTATGAATTTGAATTTAATACAAACGAAATACTAAATGCACCCGGTATAACCCTAACCCTAGCAGCTGACTAGTGGGGTCATGTCCACCTCAGCTGCCAGACAGGCAAAGACTGGTCAAGACCACGAGTGGGTCCTTATGGCCACGTCGGCCTCGTCGGTCAACGACTGCCGGCGAGTCAGCGGGCGACGGCGCCGCCGTTTTACGGCCTCTCCAGACGCATAGCAAAGCTCTACCGAACCCCCACGACACGCTGAGTACCGTGGTGGTGGTGGTTCTTCGAATGGTTCGCCGGAGCATCGCCGGAGATCATGTCCGCGGTGGCGCAGCTCCGGCCAAGGGTCTAACTGAAGCTACAGTTGGCTATATGCTGCAATTTATAGGGCTACGGGTGCGTATTCATACCCTGGTGCTGTTGAGGTGGTCGGAGATGAGGATCGTGGGCGGAGACGGCGAGAAATTCGCCGATTCCGGCGAGGTGCTGAGGAAGAAATCGTTGAAATTAGGCCGATTTCTAGCTCCCCTGGATGCGTGCTTCCGCACACCTGCTCTACGCGTCGAGGCGCATCTCCTGGACCTCCTCACGGATGCTGGGGTGGCTCCAGCCATCGGCTTCCTCTCCGACTCCGGCGGCCAGTAAGTGGACAGTACAAGAGATGGGGAGGATTTGGGAAAGAATGGAATGGTGGAGATCAACAAGGGTAGCACGGCGATCTTCCTGGTGGTTTTATAGGCCTCGAGGTAGTCTGGAACGACGACGAGTCGACGGCGACGGGCGGCCAGGATGTGGTGGAGGTGCGGTTTGGAATTTGCGATGCCCGAATCTTGATGGTTCTTCTAGCTGCGGATTCCACGGCTATGCGCTAGGGTTCTGGAGCGAGGATGGCATCCGGCTGGTGCTTATCGGCGACGGGGACGTGGCCGGCGAAGTCCATCACGGCGTCCCGTGGCGTCCATGCGAGGAAGACGAAGACCACACCCTCGCACGATTTTTAAAGCAAGGTGAAAAGGTATTTGATCTGGGTTGGGTTGGTCTGGTGGGCTAATGCTGGGCTGGTGATGGGCTGCTGGTGATGGTGGTGCTGGGCTCGGCAGCTGGGCTGCTGCTGTAGGTAAGCCTTCTCTCCATTTTTTTCTCTGGTTTCTTTTTCTGTTTTATTTTCTGTTTTCATTTTCTATTTTGTAATCTGTTTTAATTCAAATTTAAATCATGTGATACCATGCAGGTATCAAATAAATTGAATTTCAGTAGGGCTATTAATGTATGAATGCTTTCCTGCATTGTTTTTGGGATAAACATTTAATATATGTGAGCTACATTGCAAACTTTTATTAATCATGAATTTATGCACTCATTTTAATTTTCTTTTTCTTGTCTAATCAACTTTGTTTGAAATTATTAGAATTGATGATTTCTACTCTAAGTGTTTTAGAGTTTGTTATTAGGGTTTGATCTCTCAATTGAGAATTTATCCCCATGCATATGATTTTAAGTGAACCTTATTTAATAGGGTTTTATCATTTCTAGTACAACCCCCTTGTTAAGGTTAATACTCTCACTACATTTGAAAGTATCTCAGTAGGGATTGTTTCCATCATGGTTTATCATGGTTACAAAGATAAATGGTTGATCACTACACATATGGTTTACTTATAGGATTTAGCATTAGGTGGCTCTTATGTTTTATAATTGAAACATTGTATTTAATTAATGAACCATTAGGGTTCCAATGATATGTACCTAATGGCATTTGGTTTGAATCTCAATATAGCATGGGTTTATATCATGATCACCATAGTGATACATAAACTAGAGTTGAGATATAATTCTAGTTTATAGAGTTGAGATGACACCATATTGCATTTGCTAGGTTTTCATCTCCCCTAACCAAGGTAATATGGTTAGTGGTTTAATTGTTTCTGTTCTCCCTTTAATTACTAAGGACTTGAGAATTGGTTTTATCTTATACCAATAGTTTGCTATTATATCCTTGATCTATTGTTAAAGTAACTAAAGTTGTTATAGTTCTTTTTATAGTTAACTTTGGTCATATGAATGGATGATTTCTCACCATATTAAGTATGGAGTTTTACACTAAGGTTTTCTTATGTTTCTTAGGTGAAGAATAAGTGGAATGTAGATGTGGTAGAATTGTGCTTATGATCACCAAGTGATTCACAAGTTAAGGTTGGAATATAAGTTTAGGGTTGCTTATTAATTACCTCCCTATGATTTCATGTGGTGAATGATATCTATTTATACTATTAGGGTTTAACTTATCCTCACATGCCTCAAGAGCACGATCATGGATTAAGCATGATCCACTTGTTCTAAATACCTCTACCCCAAGTTCTTAGGGTTTATGATCATCACTCAATTTATAATGACCAAGGTTTGGATTCCTAGGGATCTCTCATTAAATGGGTTCTCTCTTTCATGATCAAGCATGATCTTGATCAATCAAGGTATAGCACTTCTATTTAACCTTCTTGTATGGGACTACTATGGTTGCCTTGTTAGTTTATATCCCAAGAGAATGCCTGAGATATTCTGCTAGGGTTCTATTCAAACAATGATGATATGGTCATCTGGTATATGGATAGTTCTCTTCCTCAAATTCAGGTGTTGCCTCAACTAGCTTTAGTATAACACCATAGATTAAGCTCTCCCATTTAAGAACAGTTATTCTAGGGTTTATGGTGTACTCCTAATATTTATTTAAGTAGCTAAGCTAAAGATTCAATTGTCTAACTAAGGTTGTTTATCTCTCTAGGAATGGTCTTGGATGATATCCTAGGGTTTCTCTTAGAGATGATGATCTGAATACTTGGATGTATATCCAAGGTTTAGCTCAAGGTTTGTTATTGCTTCTCTAATGATTGTTATAGAACTCTCACCTCTCTAGGTTGGATGCTTAATACTTTGGAATAGAGAAGAATATATTCCTTAGTTGGATCTCCTTGTCTTGTTTCTAAGATTCAAGTAGAATGGATATCATAGGGTTTATGATAAGGATATGGATTAGTTTAAGACATGGAGAAGATAAGTGAAGAATGGTTTCTCCATTTTATTGTTACTTGATTTTCAATTGAATAAATGTTCTTAGGTTATGGCAAGGATTACCATATTATGATCTGTTATAAGATCAAGTAGTGGATCATTGAGTAAAGTGTGGTTGTGATGATTATTAGTTCTATTTGATCTAACCCCTTAGATCAAATCATCTCTACCCAAAACAAAGTTTTAACAAAGTCACATTGAGGTTTATAGTGCTTGACTTGATGAGCTACTTCAGTTCCACCAAGGTCAAGTGAAACTTCGATTCATCGTGATCTGTTTTACTTTAAAGCGCGAAAATTCCCCAGATTTTCTATGCATGAATGCAATGCACACATATGTTTCCTCTATTTTTTTGTAACCCCAATACCTGGGATATTACAGTCTCTACCCCTTAAACTAAACTTCGTCCTCGAAGTTTGAACTCTCTCACGTTTCGGAGTTTGGATCTGACTTGCACAGACTATGACTTCTCTCGAACTCCGTGGTGATCTTACTGGATATAATTGAATACATCCCTTGTCCAGATTCTTCCTGGAATCCATTAGTGTTTGATATCAAACAACTATTACTTCCTTTACTTCCATGATTTCCTCCAATATTATAAGCTTGTTTCCTTTCTCATTGAATATTCAATGATTGGGACTTCTTCTTGTCCTGAGAGTCTTAATTGAGGACTAATTGGATAACAATCTCCTATTTGATAAAATAGGTCTTTGTTTTTCCCTTACTACCAAAACTGCAATAATGGTACTAAGTAAGGTACTTAACATGGAAATGATCATGATGATTCATTTCCCTAAGAATGGATTAGACTCATTTAGTCCATCCAATCATGATTTACAGTTGATACTTATAACTATTTTGGATTATTTAGGTTCCATGAAAGGAATCTTTCAAATAGACTTTAGTTTTGGTATGGTCATTCTACTACAATCTTTGGCCTTCTTGAACTGTATTTGGTCTATGGTATTTTCTTCGTCCAACTTCTTTATGCTTGATTTACTTGAGCTTTCGTACTTCTGAGTAAATATTACTCACTTTCTCAAGTTTTAGTCCACTTCTTACGTCCTCGAGGTATGAACCTCGGCTTCTGGTCTGACATCCTTCTGAAAGTAATGTTCAACAATCTTATGAAAATAAGATCAAACTTCCTCTCAGTTCAGACCTTCTTCTTCTACCTTACTCAAAATATTGAGTTATTGTACATCCAACTCAATGTTTTCTCTACCCCTTAGAGTTTTCTTATGGTTTTCAACTCCTTTTCTTCCAACCATTGGATTGATGGTTGGAATATTGGTCTAAATATAGCTTATGGTTTGTACTCTTCTAGGTCTTGTGAAGAATATATGTGGTGCATCCACTCAATTGTGGACATCCAATGTGAATCCTTCGACTAAATGATTATAGATCTAGCTATTTGGCTGACAAGATTTTTATTTGTTCACAAACTTTTGTTACAAATAATTAAATCGTGGACTATTTGTAATACCAACTGATAGCAGCTGTGGTTATTATACCAACTGTGGCTATTTGATATCTAAAAATGGATTCTATTATAGGTTCTGATCAACTGGACGAGACATCTTCTTCTTTATCTCGCAGTATTGATATTATACCAATTGTGGTCTTCTGATATCGACTATGGTCTTCTTATGTCTGCTATGATTTCATATATCTCCTTCCTTCATTCAGGGTTTATTTTGCAAGAAAAGCACTAGCTGATACTATGAATATAGTATTCTAAGTGATTTCCCATGCATTCCCTCTTCTATGTTGACTATGGATCTGCTTCAGCTTCACCATAATCACCATATTTCTTACCTTCATGCTTCTCATGTACTAAAGTACTCCTCTGTTGAGGTAAAGCATGAGTTTAGGTTGGTACTTCCTTCAGAGTATTGTGGTTTCTTCCCACAACTTTGTTTCCTTTATCTGATGAACCTTCTTCTTGTCTTCAAAATATACAGAATTCGTCACTTCCTCACACGAATACCATTACCCTCTAGATCTATAGCATCAAGTCAGAACTTGATATTGCAACATGCATTTGCATATCAAAGTCAAACTTCATGTATGGATCTAGTCAAACAATGAAAATTCAATAAAATCCAAGAAGATTCAGCTTTGTGTTTATAGTACACACCATCATAAGCCTGAATAAAATAGTTGAGTATGACATCTCTAAACATCAGGCTGAGATGTGTAGTATAAAACACCACATAACATAGGTTTATATCGTGATACTTAGCACGAATATGTGGATTCTACTATTTGTCTCAACCGTTACCTTAATTGCACATTTGCAATGAGATAAACTTGAAACAAAGTGGTTTGGGATGGTTAAGGTTAACCTAATTTTCTTTAGAAGTACTACTTAACTTAGTATTATACCATATGTAAGTGCTATTGAGGACTATTTTGTATGATACCTCTAGTTCTAATATGGTTACTCTGAATACATATTTATTAGGATACAGTTCCTATACCTCTAAGTGTTTCTACCATAAGCATATGGTCATGATGTGCTTGGCACACTTCCCATATTTTTGGAACACAATTCTTGCACTATTGTCTGGCTTCTTATTGTTCTCCTCCAAAATGTTTATGACGTTCTATTCCATCACATAATGATTCTCAATTGAATCATATATGATTAACAACTCTACCATATAAGTAGACACATTATTTTCCTATCTCTCTTACTTACCTCCCATGATTGACTCATCATGGTCTATACTACTTCATATTACTCATAGTCATCACTTACTATCAATTGTTTCACATGTCTAGATAATTGTACTTACCCATTACTTGTATTGGTTTACACCTTCTAATAGGATATCTTGCTTATCTTTGTCACTTAATATTACTCCTATTACAGGTCTAGATAATTCTTACTTAACCATAACATGTGTTGGTACACATCTTCCAATAGGATATCTTCCTTATGGTTGTATCCTCTCTTTGGACTACCATGTATTGTATACCAACTGTGATCTACTCATATATTGTTTTAAGGACTTAATGGTATACTACATATTTGGGATTAGCTAGCTAACATTACTTAGGAAATATAGATAAGAAAGGTTGACTTAAGTGTGTCAGGATTATTCTCAAGTGAATATCCATCTTAATTCATAAGAATATTTGATTTAGCTAAGACAACTTCCTATAGACACTACCAATCCTATAGGTCTCCTTTAAAGGGTTTTAATCCTAGGGTCAAAGCATTTGCTATGATACCAACTGTGGTGACCCGGCATACCACTGCATGGTGTAGTATGCAAGTCTGATATAACACCAGTGAAACACCGTTCCACTAGTATTATATCGCTCAGAGTGGTACAACAGAAACATATGCGGGTCCAAGGCATGTCTATAGAATTACACACGGACTCGTTACATAAGATCATCATAGCCTCCTACTTTACAATGAGGTAAAACTGCAGATAACTCCAGAAGAACGACTCGTAGTCTAGTCCTATCACGAACTCTATTTGTAGAGTATTTAACTAGCTAGAGAGGCTAAGAATAGATTCTAGCTAAGTAGGAGCTACGTTTAGGAAGCTAGTTCCCTTCTATGGCTATACTAGGTTTTCTCCTTGTTGGATGTGGTATTTGACTCCTCCGACGGGGTCCTGTCTCTTGAAGTAGTTGTTGATTTCCTCGGTCTTCGAGTTGCACTCGTAGATCCTCCTTCGATGCCTCCATATCTAAGCAGGGGATTTAAGAGTGGGATGAGTACGAGCGTACTCAACAAGTTCATAATAGGAAAGAGGTGTTTAATGCACTAGCTACGGCATTAGACCAGAACGTCTAATACCAATGCAGGTTTTCATAACCATTTCTTCAAGAGGTTGCTTTTATTCAGAAGAACTATGTCCGTCAGCCTTCACCGGTTTACTAGAACTTCATGGAGCTCCTTTCCGGCCGCGTTCGCAGTTCCATATCCCGGAACAGGGAGTGACAGGTCACGGTTCTTTACACTCTGCAGAGGTGTGTTGCTTTACCCATAAGAGATCTTAACCTTGGTGCCAACCGGGCGCGCAACCCGTCCACACTTCCTATGGTGTGAGGCCCGGTATAAGGTCTAGCCAATCATGTTCCTCCGCTACCTCGAACACCCACCCGTTGTTGCATGCCCCGACCCTGGGTCCACGCCGGTCCCATTATTCCCGTAATTTCAGGGTGGACCCCGACCACGACAACAGTTTGGGACTCGTTAACCAAACTCCTTCGCCGGTAGCTGCAACCCATCATAGACCACATTACCGTGGGGAATTAGAAGGGGATCCCCACCCTCAAGTTGTTCCGCAAGCAAGCAACCGCTACGGTAAGCAACAGCTATACCGTGGGGAATTAGAAGGGGCTCCCCACCCTCAAGTTGCTCCGCAAGACACAACTGCTACGGTAAGCGCATCCGTTGATGAACGAGAGGTGGAAACACTTTTGACTACTCCGTCCCACTCCGGATCTTATGGTTAACACGGGTATTACGGCACAAGAATCACTGGCGACATTTGTTGTTTAATCCTAGATGGATATTAACCCTTGCAATGGAACCTCCACCATATCAACACAATCCATGGTTCCATTGCCCACCACATAGTCATATTCATAGTTATGAAAATAGTGGTTTTGGTTTTTATGCAATAGTGATAATCATAGTACTTTGCAAGTAATTTGATAAAGATACTCAAATGACATGAGCAAGTGATGAACTTGCCTTTCTTGGCTGCAAGATTATGCAGACAAGGTCTTCGATGCGTAATAACTCCAAATTCTGAAATAGCATCATCGTCCGGTAAGGACGATGTTTAGAAGATTGGCAAGGATGCAATAATGCATAAGAATGAGATGCAATCGCTCTAAGCGTGACCTAACCCCGATGATTTAGGATCGGTGAGTTGTAATGATTGGTTTAGGGTGTGTTGCACTTTTAGAGTGATTCACATACAAGGTTCTTATTCAGGTGTGATTTACTTGGTATTATAAACAGGTAGATAATAAAGCATAATATTCAATTGAGCACACAAAGAATGATGATTGGCATAATGTTAACAAGTAAGGAACAGTGGTCAGTTTTAGTACTATATGGCATGGTTAATGATTGATTATCCTATACTTTAAAAGAATAACTTTTGAAGAACATGTAATTTGATAAAGAATAAGTTTGGTAATTAGGTTTGTGGGTTGCTATAATTTATTCTGGTTCCAAGTAGTTTCTGAGTAAGTATACGATGGATCACAACATAGTTGGATTCATCAGCAACTAGGGCTTGTAAGGTTGAGATAAGCCTAGACATCCTAAGCAATTCATTATACATGGTTGTTGTCAAGGTTGGTTTATCTTGATAGTGATAGTCGGCTAGGGTTTATAGGTCCTTATAAGCTGGGTTGGTGATGATTCCTTATTTTCTTCAGAAGAATAACTTTTGAAGAACATACTTCTTAATTAATAGGAAGTATATCAATTAGGTTGAGGTTGTTTAGGTTTTCTATTTCATTTCCTAAGTAAAGAATTATTGGATCCTAAATAGGATAGTTCATAATTATGAAGTACTTGTAGGGTTTAGCGGACTATGGTTATGTAGTGATAATTATTGGGTATAGGTGCTATTGGAGTTCATCACAATGGTGTGATGCTAAGCATGGTTATTAAAAATTGATATCTCTAAGGATAGGAGCTAGGGTTTGCATTTGGTTGCCCTTATTTGATCATTTAGGTCTGATGAGGATGAACACATGGGATACCCATATATTAGTGATAGGTCTTCTATATTTTATGTGTTCAAGACAAGTATTTAGTTGCTACTATGGTTCTATGATTTGTAATAAGGTACCATGATCACATGATCTAACCTAGGGTTTAGGTTAGAAGCAAATTAAGGTTCACATGAAATAATGGAACTGGGTTTCTAATGGAGTTAGGATTTTAGGGTATCACATGGAATGATGAATTCTGTTTTCCTACCATATGGAACTAGGGTTTTCTAGTTACCCTATAATTCTTGGATTAATAATTTCAGAATAAAATAATATACAATTTGGCTTTTTATTATTTTTAAATAATTTACTAATTAGGGTAATTATTAATTAGGGTTTAAATTTCCACTAATAAAGATTTAACAAAATAACAAATAAAGAAAAATAACTTTAATGTTTTCTTTATTTTTCTTACTGGTTTTTATTTATTTTAGAAGGTTTTCCAATTTATTGAATTTTAAATCAATTTAGAATTAAAGAAAAGACTCATTTAATAAGTATTAAACTATTGAATTTTTATTAATAATAAAATTTCCATATTGTATTTTTATTGGATAGAGTTTTCTTTTCTAAGAATTTTGATATCTCATTTATATTTTTCTGACTTAAATTGAATTTTCTAAATTCATTTGAAGTTGCAGCAATTATGAATTTGAATTTAATACAAACGAAATACTAAATGCACCCGGTATAACCCTAACCCTAGCAGCTGACTAGTGGGGTCATGTCCACCTCAGCTGCCAGACAGGCAAAGACTGGTCAAGACCACGAGTGGGTCCTTATGGCCACGTCGGCCTCGTCGGTCAACGACTGCCGGCAGGTCAGCGGGCGACGGCGCCGCCGTTTTACGGCCTCTCCAGACGCATAGCTAAGCTCTACCGAACCCCCACGACACGCTGAGTACCGTGGTGGTGGTGGTTCTTCGAATGGTTCGCCGGAGCATCGCCGGAGATCATGTCCGCGGCGGCGCAGCTCCGGCCAAGGGTCTAACTGAAGCTACGGTTGGCTATATGCTGCAATTTATAGGGCTACGGGTGCGTATTCATACCCTGGTGCTGTTGAGGTGGTCGGAGATGAGGATCGTGGGCGGAGACGGCGAGAAATTCGCCGATTCCGGCGAGGTGCTGAGGAAGAAATCGTTGAAATTAGGCCGATTTCTAGCTCCCCTGGATGCGTGCTTCCGCACACCTGCTCTACGCGTCGAGGCGCATCACCTGGACCTCCTCACGGATGCTGGGGCGGCTCCAGCCATCGGCTTCCTCTCCGACTCCGGCGGCCAGTAAGTGGACAGTACAAGAGATGGGGAGGATTTGGGAAAGAATGGAATGGTGGAGATCAACAAGGGTAGCACGGCGATCTTCCTGGTGGTTTTATAGGCCTCGAGGTAGTCTGGAACGACGACGAGTCGACGGCGACGGGCGGCCAGGATGTGGTGGAGGTGCGGTTTGGAATTTGCGATGCCCGAATCTTGATGGTTCTTCTAGCTGCGGATTCCACGGCTATGCGCTAGGGTTCTGGAGCGAGGATGGCATCCGGCTGGTGCTTATCGGCGACGGGGACGTGGCCGGCGAAGTCGATCACGGCGTCCCGTGGCGTCCATGCGAGGAAGACGAAGACCACACCCTCGCACGATTTTTAAAGCAAGGTGAAAAGGTATTTGATTTTGGTTGGGTTGGTCTGGTGGGCTAATGCTGGGCTGGTGATGGGCTGCTGGTGATGGTGGTGCTGGGCTCGGCAGCTGGGCTGCTGCTGCAGGTAAGCCTTCTCTCCATTTTTTTCTCTGGTTTCTTTTTCTGTTTTATTTTCTGTTTTCATTTTCTATTTTGTAATCTGTTTTAATTCAAATTTAAATCATGTGATACCATGCATGTATCAAATAATTTGAATTTCAGTAGGGCTATTAATGTATGAATGCTTTCCTGCATTGTTTTTGGGATAAACATTTAATATATGTGAGCTACATTGCAAACTTTTATTAATCATGAATTTATGCATTCATTTTAATTTTCTTTTTCTTGTCTAATCAACTCTGTTTGAAATTATTAGAATTGATGATTTCTACTCTAAGTGTTTTAGAGTTTGTTATTAGGGTTTGATCTCTCAATTGAGAATTTATCCCCATGCATATGATTTTAAGTGAACCTTATTTAATAGGGTTTTATCATTTCTAGTACAACCCCCTTGTTAAGGTTAATACTCTCACTACATTTGAAAGTATCTCAGTAGGGATTGTTTCCATCATGGTTTATCATGGTTACAAAGATAAATGGTTGATCACTACATATATGGTTTACTTATAGGATTTAGCATTAGGTGGCTCTTATGTTTTATAATTGAAACATTGTATTTAATTAATGAACCATTAGGGTTCCAATGATATGTACCTAATGGCATTTGGTTTGAATCTCAATATAGCATGGGTTTATATCATGATCACCATAGTGATACATAAACTAGAGTTGAGATATAATTCTAGTTTATAGAGTTGAGATGACACCATATTGCATTTGCTAGGTTTTCATCTCCCCTAACCAAGGTAATATGGTTAGTGGTTTAATTGTTTCTGTTCTCCCTTTAATTACTAAGGACTTGAGAATTGGTTTTATCTTATACCAATAGTTTGCTATTATATCCTTGATCTATTGTTAAAGTAACTAAAGTTGTTATAGTTCTTTTTATAGTTAACTTTGGTCATATGAATGGATGATTTCTCACCATATTAAGTATGGAGTTTTACACTAAGGTTTTCTTATGTTTCTTAGGTGAAGAATAAGTGGAATGTAGATGTGGTAGAATTGTGCTTATGATCACCAAGTGATTCACAAGTTAAGGTTGGAATATAAGTTTAGGGTTGCTTATTAATTACCTCCCTATGATTTCATGTGGTGAATGATATCTATTTATACTATTAGGGTTTAACTTATCCTCACATGCCTCAAGAGCATGATCATGGATTAAGCATGATCCACTTGTTCTAAATACCTCTACCCCAAGTTCTTAGGGTTTATGATCATCACTCAATTTATAATGACCAAGGTTTGGATTCCTAGGGATCTCTCATTAAATGGGTTCTCTCTTTCATGATCAAGCATGATCTTGATCAATCAAGGTATAGAACTTCTATTTAACCTTCTTGTATGGGACTACTATGGTTGCCTTGTTAGTTTATATCCCAAGAGAATGCCTGAGATATTCTGCTAGGGTTCTATTCAAACAATGATGATATGGTCATCTGGTATATGGATAGTTCTCTTCCTCAAATTCAGGTGTTGCCTCAACTAGCTTTAGTATAACACCATAGATTAAGCTCTCCCATTTAAGAACAGTTATTCTAGGGTTTATGGTGTACTCCTAATATTTATTTAAGTAGCTAAGCTAAAGATTCAATTGTCTAACTAAGTTGGTTTATCTCTCTAGGAATGGTCTTGGATGATATCCTAGGGTTTCTCTTAGAGATGATGATCTGAATACTTGGATGTATATCCAAGGTTTAGCTCAAGGTTTGTTATTGCTTCTCTAATGATTGTTATAGAACTCTCACCTCTCTAGGTTGGATGCTTAATACTTTGGAATAGAGAAGAATATATTCCTTAGTTGGATCTCCTTGTCTTGTTTCTAAGATTCAAGTAGAATGGATATCATAGGGTTTATGATAAGGATATGGATTAGTTTAAGACATGGAGAAGATAAGTGAAGAATGGTTTCTCCATTTTATTGTTACTTGATTTTCAATTGAATAAATGTTCTTAGGTTATGGCAAGGATTACCATATTATGATCTGTTATAAGATCAAGTAGTGGATCATTGAGTAAAGTGTGGTTGTGATGATTATTAGTTCTATTTGATCTAACCCCTTAGATCAAATCATCTCTACCCAAAACAAAGTTTTAACAAAGTCACATTGAGGTTTATAGCGCTTGACTTGATGAGCTACTTCAGTTCCACCAAGGTCAAGTGAAACTTCAGTTACTGTGACTGTTTTACTTTAAAGAGCGAAAATTCCCCAGATTTTCTATGCATGAATGCAATGCACACATATGTTTCCTCTATTTTTTTGTAACCCCAATACCTGGGATATTACAACAGGGATGACACCTAATAAAACTGCCCAGATGAATCTACTTTTCTCCTCTCCCATCACTTGAAGTTCAAATACGGCAAGATCAAATACGGCAAGATCTGTCTCAACTCTCAACTTCTCCTTGCGAATAAGCTCTGAATTCTTCTTTTCTTCCTCCATAGTGCGCTTCAGCTCGGATATCATCAGGTTTTTACGGGCCAATTCATCACCTAAATTGGCCACCTTCTCCTCCAAATCCATCCTCTGACTACACCACTGGGTTGATTCATCTTGGTATGCAATGTACCATGGATCATCGGCTTGCCTGGCTAACTGTAACAATAATGGAAAAAAGAACAAATGAAAATCACTCCAACAGGCCATGTAGGCACTTCAAATTCAACGGTAGTACAGAGAGCTGAAGCTAGATACCTGCACTTACGACGAGGTAGGAGAAGTAGAACGTGGCCACGACATGATCGAATCCCCACCCTCGCCGGTGTACCCGCTACGACCAGACATTGAGGACTATTTCGTACCTGCAAACTCCAATAAATTATGGGAACCGAATCGATTAGGGGGCGGGGGAGGCAGAAGCGGACGTCTTACCAAGCTATAGTACCAATTGGCGCGCGGAACAAATCCCGGTCGTCGTGGGCGGTGGATCTGCTTGCGGCGGACTTTCCTGCGGTGGGTACAATGTGTGCGGACGAAACAAGTGCTGGAGCCGTGGTTGACGTGCAGCGCCGCAGTCCGTCTGACGCCGCCGGGGGATAGAGCCGGCGGCGCGACAAGGCGCTGGCGATGGCTGCTCCGTCCAACGGTGGGGAACGAGCTGCCAGCGGTTCTCCGGTGACTAATGATGGGTCTAGCTAAAGAATAATTAATTAGCGAACTTGTTTCTTCTCTCTATGATATTCTCTAAATAAATAGACGACCCCACTAGTCATTGGCTACGGCAGCCCCACAGAGCGGCAATATATGTCTTTTCCTGAAAAATAGACGATCCCGCTAGTCATTGGATGCGGAGGCCCCACAGAGCGGCAATATATGATTTTCTCTAAATAAATAGATGACCCCACTGGTCATTGCTGCGGCAGCCCCACAGAGCGGCAATATATGTCTTTTCCTGAAAAATAGACGACCCCACTGGTCATTGGCTGCGGAGGCCCCACAGAGCGGCAATATATGATTTTCTCTAAATAAATAGACGACCCCAATGGTCATTGGCTGTGGCAGCCCTACAGAGCGGAAATATATGTCTTTTCCTGAAAAATATACGACCCCATGATGCGTGCAATTAACACGTCCGTTGGGAACCCCAAGAGGAAGGTGTGATGCGTATAGAAGCAAGTTTTCCCTCAGTATGAAACCAAGGTTTATCGAACCAGTAGGAGCCAAGAAGCACGTTGAAGGTTGATGGCGGCGAAGTGTAGTGCGGCGCAACACCAGGGATTCCGGCGCCAACGTGGAACCTGCACAACACAATCAAAGTACTTTGCCCCAACATAACAGTGAGGTTGTCAATCTCACCGGCTTGCTGTAAACAAACGATTAGATGTATAGTGTGGAAGATGATGTTTGTTTGAGAAGAACAGTAAAGAACAAGTATTGCAGTAGATTGTATTTCAGATGTAAAGAATGGACCGGGGTCCACAGTTCACTAGTGGTGTCTCTCCCATAAGATAAATAGCATGTTGGGTGAACGAATTACAGTTGGGTAATTGACAAATAAAGAAGGCATAACAATGCACATACATATATCATGATGAGTACTATGAGATTTAATCAGGGCATTACGACAAAGTACATAGACCGCTATCCAGCATGCATCTATGCCTAAAAAGTCCACTTTCAGGTTATCATCCGAATCCCTTCCGGTATTAAGTTGCAAGCAACAGACAATTGCATTAAGTATGGTGCGTAATGTAATCAACACAAATATCCTTAGACAAAGCATCGATGTTTTATCCCTAGTGGCAACAGCACATCAACAACCTTAGAACTTTCTGTCACTGTCCCAGATTTCATGGAGGCATGAACCCACTATCGAGCATAAATACTCCCTCTTGGAGTTACAAGTATCAACTTGGCCAGAGCCTCTACTAGCAACGGAGAGCATGCAAGAACATAAACAACTCATATGATAGATTGATAATCAACTTGACATAGTATTCAATATTCATCGGATCCCAACAAACACAACATGTAGGATTACAAATAGACAATCTTGATCATGATAGGCAGCTCACAAGATCTAACATGATAGCACAATTAGGAGAAGACGACCATCTAGCTACTGCTATCGACCCATAGTCCAGGGGTGAACTACTCACACATCGATCCGAAGGTGATCATGGCGATGAAGAGTCCTCCGGGAGATGATTCCCCTCTCCGGCAGGGTGCCGGAGGCGATCTCCTGAATCCCCCGAGATGGGATTGGCGGCGGCAGCGTCACAGTAAGGTTTTCCGTATCGTGGCTCTCGGTACTGGAGTTATTCTCGACGAAGGTTTATGTAGGCGGAAGGGTAGGTCAGGGGGCGCCACGAGGGGCCCACACGCTAGGGCCGCGTGGCCAGGGCCTGGGCCGCGCCGCCCTGCTGTGTGCCCGCCTCGTCGCCCCACTTCGTTTCCCTTTCGGACTTCTGGAAGCTTCGTGGAAAAATAAGATCCTGGGCGTTGATTTCGTCCAATTCCGAGAATATTTCCTTTGTAGGATTTCTGAAATCAAAAACAGCAGAAAACAGCAACTGGCTCTTCGGCATCTCGTCAATAGGTTAGTGCCGGAAAATGCATAATAATGACATATAATGTGTATAAAACATGTGAGTATCATCATAAAAGTAGCATGGAACATAAGAAATTATAGATACGTTTGAGACGTATCAAGCATCCCCAAGCTGAGTTCCTACTCGCCCTCGAGTAGGTAAACGATAACAATGATAATTTCTGAAGTGACATGCTATCATAGTCTTGATCAATACTATTGTAAAGCATATGAAGTGAATGAAGTGATTCGAAGCTATGGTAAAGACAATGATTAAACAACTGAATCATATAGCAAAGACTTTTCATGAATAGTACTTTCAAGACAAGCATCAATAAGACTTGGATAGGAGTTAACTCATAAGGCAATAAATTCTTAGTAGAAAGCTTTGAAGCAACACAAAGGAAGATTTAAGTTTCAGCAGTTGCTTTCAACTTCAACATGTATATCTCATGGATAATTGTCAACACAAAGTAATATGATGAATGCAAATAAGCAAATATGTAGGAATCAATGCACATAGTTAACACAAGTGTTTGCTTCTAAGATGGAAGGAAATAGGTAAACTGACTCAACAATAAAGTAAAAGAATGGCCCTTCGCAGAGGGGAGCAGGGATTAAATCATGTGCTAGAGCTTTTCAAGTTTTGAAATCATATAGAGAGCATAAAAGTAAAGGTTTGAGAGGTGTTTGTTGTTGTCAACGAATGGTAGTGGGTACTCTAACTACCTTATCAACCAGACTTTCAAGAGCGGCTCCCATGAAGGACGTTATTTCTACCACCATGGTAGATCATCCCTCTTCTCTTTTGTTTACACATGCAATTATTATTTATGGATGACACTCCTCCCCACCTTTCCTTTCTCAAGCCATGGCTAACCGAATCCTCGGGTGCCTTCCAACAATCTCATACCATGGAGGAGTGTCTATATTATTTTTTTCTTTTCTTTTTCTTTTTGCAAAATTAAGTTGCTCACTGATTGATCAGGGCAAAAGCATGTGAAGAGAATTATTAATGCAAGTTAATTAATCGGGGCTGGGAACCCCATTGCCAGCTCTTTTTGCAAAATTATTGGATAAGTGGATGAGCCACTAGTCCATTGGTGAAAGTCTGTCCGAAGTAAATGACAAGATCGAAAGATAAAACACCACATACTTCCTCATGAGCTATAAAACATTGACACAAATAAGAGTTAATAAATTTTGAATTGTTTGAAGGTAGCACATGAAGTATTTACTTGGAATGGCAGAAAAATACCATGTAGTAGGTAGGTATGGTGGACACAAATGGCATAGGTGTTGGCTCAAGGTTTTGGATGCACGCGAAGTATTTCCTCTAAGTACAAGGCTTTGGCTAGCAAGGTTGTTTGAAGCAAACACAAGTATGAACCGATACAGCAAAACTTACATCAGAACATATTGCAAGCATTATAAGACTCTACACTGTCTTCCTTGTTGTTCAAACACCTTAACCAGAAAATATCTAGACCTTAGAGAGACCAATCATGCAAACTAAATTTCAACAAGCTCTATGTAGTTCTTCATTAATATGTGCAAAGTACATGATGCAAGAGCTTAAACATGATCTATATGAGCACAAAAATTGCCAAGTATCAAATTATTCAAGACATTATACCAATTACCACATGCGGCATTTTCCGTTTCCAACCATATATCAATGAACGAAGTAGTTCAACCTTCGCAATGAACATTAAGAATAAAGCTAAGAACATATGTGTTCATACGAAACAGCGGAGCGTGTCTCTCTCCCATATAAAGAATGCTAGGATCCGATTTTATTCAAACAAAAACAAAAATAAACGCAAACAGACGCTCCAAGTAAAGCACATAAGATGTGACGAAATAAAAATATAGTTTCACTAGAAGAACCTGATAGTGTTGTCGATGAAGAAGGGGATGCCTTGGGCATCCCCAAGCTTAGATGCTTGAGTCTTCTCGAAATATGCAGGGATGAACCACGGGGGCATCCCCAAGCTTAGACTTTTCACTCTTCTTGATCATATTGTATCATCCTCCTCTCTTGACCCTTGAAAACTTCCTCCACACCAAACTCGAAACAAACTCATTAGAGGGTTAGTGCATAATCAAAAAATTCACATATTCAGAGGTGACATAATCATTTTTAACACTTCTGGACATTGCACAAAGCTACTGAAAGTTGATGGAACAAAGAAATCCATCAAACATAGCAAAACAGGCAATGCGAAACAAAAGGCAGAATCTGTCAAAACAGAACAGTCCGTAAAGACGAATTTTACAGAGGCACTTAACTTGCTCAGATGAAAATGCTCAAATTGAATGAAAGTTGCGTACATATCTGAGGATCACGCACGTAAATTTGCAGATTTTTCTGAGTTACCTACAGAGAACCCTGCCCAAATTCGTGACAGAAAGAAATCTGTTTCTGCGCAGTAATCCAAATCTAGTATTGACTTTACTATCAAAGACTTTACTTGGCACAACAATGCAATAAAATAACGATAAGGAGAGGTTGCTACAGTAGTTACAACTTCCAAGACTCAAATATAAAACAAAAGTGATGTAGTAAAATGATGGGTTGTCTCCCATAAGCGCTTTTCTTTAACGCCTTTCAGCTAGGGGCAGAAAGTGTGAATCAAGTATTATCAAGAGATGAAGCATCGACAGAGGAGTTTGGAGTTTTCTCAACTATGCATGGTATCTTATCTATGTAAGTTTCAGAGGCTCCTTTTTCATTACTCTTAGGCTTGCTATTCTCATCAAACAAATTTTCAGGAACAAGCCGACCATAGTTATTTTCTAGAGCTTCATGCATTCCTAGGAGCTTGCAAGGTATTGATGTCTTAATCTCCCCCCCCCATCATTAACATTATTAGTGTACTTTATTCTATCAATGTCCATCTTTTCAAGGGTACTAACAAAGTTGGTGTAAGAACCAAGCATTTTGTATTTAGTAAAGACTTTTCTAGCCTCTCTTGCTACACCACCAAATTCTTTAAGAAGGGTTTCTAAGACAAAATATTTCTTTTCTCCTTCCTCCATATCAGAGAGTGTAAGAAACATATGCTGAATTATAGGATTGAGATTAACAAATTTAGCTTCCAACATGTGTACTAAAGAAGCAGCAGCAATTTCATAAGTAGGAGCAAGTTCTACCAAATGTCTATCTTCAAAATCTTCAGTAGTACTAACATGAGTGAAAAAATCTTCTATATTATCTCTTCCAATTATAGACCCTTGTCCTACCGGTATGTCTTTTAGAGTGTACTTAGGAGGAAACATGATGAAATAAACAAAAGGTAAATAAAGTAAATGCAAGTAACTAATTTTTTTGTGTTTTTAATATAGAGAACGCAAACAAGATAGTAAATAAAGTAAAACTAGCAACTAATTTTTTTGTATTTTTGATATAAGAGCAAACAAAGCAGTAAATAAAGTAAAGTAAAGCAAGACAAAAACAAAGTAAAGAGATTGGAAGTGAGAGACTCCTCTTGCAGCGTGTCTTGATCTCCCCGGCAACGGCGCTAGAAAAAGTGCTTGATGCATGCAATTAACACACGTCCGTTGGCAACCCCAAGAGGAAGGTGTGATGCGTATAGAAGCAAGTTTTCCCTCAATATGAAACCAAGGTTTATCGAACCAGTAGGAGCCAAGAAGCACGTTGAAGGTTGATGGCGGCGAAGTGTAGTGCGGCGCAACACCAGTGATTCCGGCGCCAACGTGGAACCTGCACAACACAATCAAAGTACTTTGCCCCAACGTAATAGTGAGGTTGTCAATCTCACCGGCTTGCTGTAAACAAAGGATTAGATGTATAGTGTGGAAGATGATGTTTGTTTGCGAAGAACAGTAAAGAACAAGTATTGTAGTAGATTGTATTTCAGATGTAAAGAATGGACCGTGGTCCACAGTTCACTAGTGGTGTCTCTCCCATAAGATAAATAGCATGTTGGGTGAACGAATTACAGTTGGGCAATTGACAAATAAAGAAGGCATAACAATGCACATACATATATCATGATGAGTACTATGAGATTTAATCAGGGCATTACGACAAAGTACATAGACCGCTATCCAGCATGCATCTATGCCTAAAAAGTCCACTTTCAGGTTATCATCCGAACCCCTTCCGGTATTAAGTTGCAAGCAACAGACAATTGCAGTAAGTATGGTGCGTAATGTAATCAACACAAATATCCTTAGACAAAGCATCGATGTTTCATCGCTAGTGGCAACAGCACATCCACAACCTTAGATATTTCTGTCACTGTCCCAGATTTAATGGAGGCATGAACCCACTATCGAGCATAAATACTCCCTCTTGGAGTTACAAGTATCAACTTGGCCAGAGCCTCTACTAGCAACGGAGAGCATGCAAGAACATAAACAACTCATATGATAGATTGATAATCAACTTGACATAGTATTCAATATTCATCGGATCCCAACAAACACAACATGTAGGATTACAAATAGACGATCTTGATCATGATAGGCAGCTCACAAGATCTAACATGATAGCACAATTAGGAGAAGACGACCATCTAGCTACTGCTATGGACCCATAGTCCAGGGGTGAACTACTCACACATCGATCCGGAGGCGATCATGGCGATGAAGAGTCCTCCGGGAGATGATTCCCCTCTCCGGCAGGGTGCCGGAGGCGATCTCCTGAATCCCCCGAGATGGGATTGGCGGCGGCGGCGTCACAGTAAGGTTTTCCGTATCGTGGCTCTCGGTACTGGAGTTATTCTCGACGAAGGTTTATGTAGGCGGAAGGGTAGGTCAGGGGGCGCCACGAGGGGCCCACACGCTAGGGCCGCGCGGCCAGGGCCTGGGCCGCGCCGCCCTGCTGTGTGGCCGCCTCGTCGCCCCACTTCGTTTCCCTTTCGGACTTCTGGAAGCTTCGTCGAAAAATAAGATCCTGGGCGTTGATTTCGTCCAATTCCGAGAATATTTCCTTTGTAGGATTTCTGAAACCAAAAACAGCATAAAACAGCAACTGGCTCTTCGGCATCTCGTCAATAGGTTAGTGCCGGAAAATGCATAATAATGACATATAATGTGTATAAAACATGTGAGTATCATCATAAAAGTAGCATGGAACATAAGAAATTATAGATACGTTTGAGACGTATCACCCCACTGGTCATTGGCTGCGGCAGCCCTATAGAGCGGCCCCATTTGTCATTGGCAGCACCGCGGTATAAAATCATGAAATAAAACGGCCCACATGTCAGCGATAGATGGATGGCTGCTCCGACGTGTCTCCTGTCCCTACCCGTCAGCACGAGACGGTCAGGGAGGAGCTGCCCCTGTGCAGCCCCACCCGGTCAGACTAACGGTCAAGGCCTCTAACCTGATGGCTACCGGCCGTTCCAGCACTTGTGCGTGTTTCAAACTAGAGGAGGGGAAAACTGAGGAAAAACTAAGGGGCTGTGGAAAACTGAGTACGACTAACGAACCAGGGGCACGAAAATAGATATCCCTACTTAATAATAATTATATAACATGAGAATGACCTATTCAGTACAATGCTCAGAAATATCAAGTATTCTTTCTAGAAAAAGCAAATATAGCAATAAAATAATAAATGAACCTCATGTTCTCGGGAAAATCATCAACTATTTAGTATATATATCTTAGAATAAAATCATCAATCAATTATTTATAATTAATATTCTCAAAGATATCATTTTCAAATGCCGTTGTGGCCAGGTCTTTCTTATATCGTAGTAGAACACATGTAGGAATTTATTTGATACTCTTTCACAACATATGTGCACTGGCAATGGGCAGGGTATGGGTAGGGTAGAGCAATACCATACCCATACCCGTATAGTCAATGGGTACAAACTTCTACCCATACCCGTATCCATGGGTATGAAACTTTACCCATACCCATTGGGTACCCGGTGGGTAGGTTAACTTGTACACAAGTCAATCACAATTTTACATTTATCGATAACAAATTCGATTAATAAAATTAATTATCTCAACTTAATAACATGTAGTTGAGTACATAACAATTAACATAATATAAAAAATCACATTCTCATATTCTAACTCATAAGTCGACAAAAATAGACGTGTCACTTATGAATTTCACAATAAACGGGTAGGGTATGGGTATACCCGCGGGTACGAGGCTATACCCGTGCCCTGCCCATGACTTAACGGGCAGGGTATGGGTACTACCCATGGGCATAAAAGTGTACCCATACCCTGCCCATACGGGTACGGTACCCGCGGGTACCCGTACCCATGGGTAAATTGCCATCCTTAACTGAGACTGCTTCTAATCTCACCCGGTAGGCACTTTGTTCTTCTCATGATTCCTCTTGTTCCGCAAATTAGTAATTCATCAAAATAATTCAAAAAATATCAGCATGACTAGATCGACGAGTTGCATATGACTTAGTGACGAGGGTGCTCCTCGGCAATGCCCACCTTTTGGGGCTTAGGGTAGACGGAATCCTACAGGCTGACATGAGACATCGGATACCAAACAAACGGGGAGAGATATTTACCCAGGTTCGGGGCCCTCGGCGAGGTAAAACCCTTACTTCCTTCTTGTCTGATCTTGATTATTGAAACTATCCGGTTACAATGGGGTAGCCGAAGGCTTTGACTATGATCTCATCGAGAGACTAAGTTTTCTGATGACCTAGCTCTGGACTTGCGGTGGTTATGGCTACGGTGATTGTGTGTCCCTCAGCAGACCCTCTCCTTGCCCTTATATTGTGAGACAGGTCTCAAGAGTTCTATCCGAATTCGACTGGGTTGCAAAGAATCCTACATCTAAACTTTCCTTGTTTCTTCGTCTTCTTGCCTTGTTCGTCAAGATTCCTTATTTGAAACCGACATAATGGCCCACCTTGGTCGGTGGATGATCTTCATGGGCCCCTGATTGGGCCGTAGGAGGTAGCGTAATATTAGTTACCCGAAGGGTAATGCCCATATCAGTAGCCCCCGAGTGATTGGCCGAAGAAGCTTCGGGCAGGGACTAAAATTGTCTTATGTGGAACATTCATAATTGTCGGAAGATCTTGACTCCTTTGAAACAGAAATGACTTTTGTATCGGGTGCGCGTTCAGCGCTCCCGATGGGAGTAGCCCCCCGAGTCTAGGCACGGATGCTTCAACCGTGTGTAGACTCAAGTTGTACTACTCGAATGTTTTTATGTTGCCAATGTTTTTTCTGCAAACTACCGTGGTTATCCGATACTTTTTTTATATCGGGTCTTCAATATCTTCGAGTAAAGTCATGCATGTTGGTAGTACATAAATGATTTCGAGTAACATGCCCAGTTTTACTCGATAAACGGATGCTGGTTAATTGCCGATGGCAAAACATCGTTACTCTACTCAGAATCAAGTCCCCGGGCATGATCCTGGATAATAAAAAATCTTTGAGTCCTTAGTTTCTATCGGGAGCGCGTCCAGCGCTCCCGATGGGAGTAGCCCCCGTGTCTAGGCACGGATGCTTGCAACCGTGTGTAGACTCAAGTCAAGCAACTCAATATTTTTAATTTCCTTCGGATGCCTTCCTTCGGACGCTTTCCTTTGGATGCTTCATGTTGAGTCGATACTTCTTATGACATCATCAATGACGTTGCCACTGCGGCGGTTCGATTGACAGGACGTGATATGGCAAAGGTGGCCGATCTTTCGATGAGACGTGGATAGATCGATTTGTTGGTGGAGTTCGTGCTTGACGATCCGACTACACGTGCAAAGCTCGTGCGCCAATGCAATCGCTAGGACAATCTCCGGGAGTTACTGATCTTGCGGATGCACGATCAGCCTGACCAACGAGGGTCTTAATTCCTACATGAAATCGAGAACAAGTAAGAACTAATGATGCAATCAGAATATTGCGGATGAATGATGAAAGCTTTATTGAAAAAGGTGGGATTCCGAATAGTCGGTCTTGTTCTGGGCGTTGGCCTCAAAAGAAGTACACGAGAGTTGCAGCGATGGCTAACTTTTAATCTAATCAAAATCCGAGTCTATACGTGACGGCTATGGGGGTATTTAAAGGAGGAAAAGGTGGGGTTTCGGCCAGCCATACATGTGGTGGCTGAACCAAACCCTAGAAGGCCTTTTCCCCTTCAATACGGACTCTAAAAAGTGGCTGACTTAATTCCAGCGAAAATGACATGGGCCTGGCCCAAAACTAAAGGTGACGCAGCACCATATTATGCTATGGACGAAATTATGAAGTGGAGAACTCTATATTTCGTCCATGTCTTCATCTCTTCTTATGGTGGCTTCAAAGTTCTGAAATCTCCACTTGTGGCGTCATCTTCTATCCTCAAGTGCTTGCTGCCATCTCTTCCATGTGTGATCATGCTCCAATGCTTGTCCTCCTCATCCATGCTAGGTCCATCATTCCTAAGAGTAACAAACATATCTGATTTAGGCAGCATCATATTCTCAAGTATATGAGGAATAGTTCCAAGAAACAAAAGTACCTGATAGTTAAGTTGTTTGGCACGAGCTCGAGTGATTGGTCCTTGTATATGTGTGGCTGTAGGTACAGCGGTTGTATCAATAGATGGGATGTCCTCATCATGCCCCCCTTCTTGAATTGAAGTCGTCCTCGACGCAAGCTCATCTTCTTCACCAAAGTAAGGCTTCAAATCTGCAATGTTAAATGTAGGACTTACCGGACCCAATTCCGCAGAAGCTCAAGTTTATATGCATTATCATTTATTTTCTCTAACACCTTAAAAGGACCAGCTGGCACGTGGCATTAGCTTAGACTTGCGCAATGCAGGAAAACGATCTTTGCGCAAATGCAACCAAACAAGATCACCAACATCAAACACAACATGCTTTCTTCCTCTATCCCCAGCAATTTTATACTTAGCATTCATGCGTTCTATGTTGTCTTTAGTAGTCTCATGCAATTTTAATATCAATTCAGCACGTTGTGTAGCATCCAAATCATTTTGCACCGAAGATGGTAAAGGCAACAAATCAATAGGTGCACGTGGTACAAAACCATACACAATCTCAAAAGGGCACATCTTAGTGGTAGAATGCAGCGAACGATTGTAAGCAAATTCAATATGAGGTAAACAGTCTTCCAACAATTTTAAGTTCTTCTTCAAAACAGCCCGCAGCATAGTAGACAAAGTTCTATTTACTACTTCAGTTTGTCCATCAGTTTGGGGATGACATGTAGTACTAAACAGCAATTTAGTCCCCAACTTAGCCCATAAACATCGCCAAAAGTGGCTAAGAAATTTAGTATCACGATCAGAAACAATAGTATTTGGCACACCATGTAAACGCACAATTTCACGAAAGAACAAATCAGCAACATGTGTAGCATCATCAGTTTTGTGACATGGAATAAAGTGTGCCATCTTAGAAAACCTATCCACAACAACAAATATACTATCCCTCCCCTTCTGTGTACGAGGCAAACCCAAAACGAAATCCATAGAAATATCCTCCCAAGGTACACTAGGAACAGGAAGAGGCATATATAAACCATGTGGATTAAGTCGAGACTTAGCTTTTTGACATGTAGTGCAGCGTGCCACAAATCTCTCAACATCTCGACGCATACATGGCCAAAAGAAATGTGCAGCAAGTACATCCTCCGTCTTCTTCACACCAAAGTGACCCATCAATCCTCCTCCATGCGCCTCCTGCAACTACAAAAGACGAACGGAACTATCTGGGATGCATAGCTTGTTAGCACGGAACACAAATCCATCGTTGAGGACGAATTTGTTCCATGTTCTACCATCTTTACAATTCAGCAACACATCTTTAAAATCAGCATCATGCAAGTATTGTTCCTTTATGGTTTCTAATCCAAAAATCTTGAAGTCAAGTTGAGATAGCATAGTATAACGGCGCGAGAAAGCATCAGCAATAACATTATCTTTACCCTTTTTATGTTTGATAACATAAGGAAAAGACTCAATAAACTCAACCCACTTTGCATGGCGGCGATTCAACTTAGCTTGACTACGAATATGCTTCAAAGATTCATGATCAGAATGTATAACAAATTCTTTAGGCCATAAATAATGTTGCCAAGTTTCTAATGTCCGAACCAGACGCATATAATTCTTTATCATAAGTAGAATAGTTCAGACTAGGCCCACTCAATTTTTCACTAAAATATGCAACAGGTTTGCCCTCTTGTAATAACACACCTCCCAAACCAATTCCACTAGCATCACATTCAAGCTCAAAAGTCTTATTGAAATCAGGAAGTTGGAGTAATGGAGCATGAGTTAACTTATCTTTTAGTATCATGAAGGCTTCTTGTTGTGCATCGCCCCACACAAAGGGCACATCCTTCTTTGTAAGCTCATTCAGCGGCGCAGCAATGGATCCAAAATCTTTCACAAAGCGCCTATAGAAACCAGCGAGGCCAAGAAAACTCCTCACTTGTGTGACCGTCTTTGGCTGCGGCCAACTCTCAATTGCCTCAATCTTGGCTGGATCAACTTCAATTCCATGCGCAGTAACAACATAGCCAAGAAACGCAACTCGATTGGTGCAAAAGGTGCACTTCTCAAGATTACCATACAAACGTGCATCACGTAAAGCATTGAAAACAGCACGTAAATGATCCAAATGTTCCTCCAAAGATTTGCTATAAATCAGAATATCATCAAAGTATACCACCACAAAACGTCCAATAAAAGCACGTAAAACTTCGTTCATCAGTCTCATGAAAGTACTAGGTGCATTAGTTAAACCAAAAGGCATTACTAACCACTCATATAAACCAAACTTAGTTTTAAACGTTGTTTTCCATTCATCTCCTAATTGCATACGAATCTGGTGGTAACCACTACGCAAATCAACTTTAGAGAACATAATAGAACCACTCAACTCATCAAGCATATCATCCAAACGTGGTATAGGGTGACGGTATCGAATGGTAATATTATTAATAGCTCGACAATCAGTACACATGCGCGAAGAACCATCTTTCTTAGGTACTAAAATAATAGGAACATCACATGGACTAAGAGACTCACGAATGTAACCTTTATCTTGGAGAACCTGAATTTGTCGCTGAATCTCTTTCGTCTCTTCAGGATTGGTACGATATGGCGCACGGTTGGGCAGCGAAGCACCTGGAATCAAGTCAATCTCGTGCTATCCCACGGATAGGTGGTAGTCCAGGTGGTACATCTTGTGGAAACACATCAATGAATTCCTGCAAAAGGTTAGCAACCGCAGGTGGCAAAGAAGGAGGCATATCCTCAAATGAAAACAGAACTTCTTTGCAAATAATAGCATAGCATTGAGTAGTGTTTACATCAAGTTCAGCAATATCAGATTTGCTAGCAAGCAAACAAGGATTTTTCAAACGAATTTCAGTAGCATGGTTTGAATCAGATTTAGTATTAGTCTTATGTGGCACAAAATCTGCAGCAACAATCTGATTCTCACTCGATGTTTCTCCTCGTTTTTTACTCTACTAGCTCTAGCAAGATCATCTTTTACTATTTGTTCAGGAGTCATAGGTTTGAGACCAATTTTCTTTCCATCATGCATAAGAGAATACTGATTAGTTCTACCATTATGAACAGATTCTCTATCAAATTGCCAAGGTCTACCAAGTAACAAAGAACAAGCTTGCATAGGTACAACATCACAATCAACAAAATCAGAATATGTACCAATAGTAAAATGCACACGTGTAGTTCTTGTTACCTTGAGCTTCCGAGAGCTCTCAAACCATTGAATGTAGTATGGATGTGTGCGCTGTCTTGTAGGGAGAGAAAGCTTCTCCACCATGTCAACGCTAGCCAGATTATTGCAGCTTCCTCCATCAATGATGATCCTTATAGCTCGCTCTTTTACAACGCCTCTTGTTTGGAACAGATTGTGGCGTTGATCATGCTCAGCTTTGCTCAATTGCACGCTCAACACACGCTGTGCAACTAAGCTCCTGTACTGATCAGCAGTGTCAGCTTCCATTACCTCCATCTCTCTCTCAGAATCAGAATTGGCACCATCACGTGCAGCAATAAGGGCCAATGTATCTTCATCAAAGTCACTTGCAGAATCATATTCTCCATCTTCACGAACCAACATCACACGCTTGGTTCTGCATTCTCTCTCTATGTGACCAAATCCCAAGCATTTGCGACATTGAATGTCGCGCGTCTTCCCCGTGGAGGCCATGGAAGATGAACTCCGAGGAGGACCAGCAGATGGTGGTGGAGCAGCAGCAGATGGTGCTCGTGATGCAGGCGCGGTGTACTTGGAGGTAGTAGGTGCTGGTGCAATCCCACGAGATGGTGGCGCTGATTGTCGCGGAGACCACGACGATGTACGACCTGCAGAAACATTAGCTTTTCTCCATGGTGGTTGACGATCCTGCACTTCACGTTCAGCTTTGCAAGCAAGATGAAACAAGCGAGTAATAGTGTTGTACTCCTTATAATCTAAAATATGTTGAATCTCTTTATTCAAACCACCAAAGAAACGAGCAAGCATAGCCTCATTATCCTCTACAATACCACAACGAATCATGCCAGTTTGCAATTCTTGATAATAGTCTTCTACAGAATTTTTTCCTTGTTCTAAGCAAGACAATTTTTTCAGCAAATCACGTTGATAATGTGGAGGAACAAAACGAGTACGCATAGAAAGTTTTAAACCAATCCATGTAGTAGGAATATTAGCATGATGTACTCTACAATGCTCAGACCACCAAATAGATGCAAAATCTGTGAACTCACAAGTAGCAGCACTAACACGCAAATGATCAGGGTATTTTAAACATGCAAAGCGTTGTTCTACTTCCAATTCCCATGTAAGATATGCATCAGGATTATATCTACCCTCAAATGGCGGAATATTCAGTTTCAGTTTAGCAATATGATCATCATCATTACGTACCGGACGTGGAGGTGGTCGAGCATGGCGGTTCAGCTGCCGTGGACGACCAGGTGCAGGTTGTTGGACTTCCTCGCCGTCCAGTATGTTCTCCTCTACCTGCTCGCCCGCATCCCCTTCATAATCTCCGTAGCCTTCATCCGAAGGCGCGTCATGTGCGGCTGCTGCAGCAGGAGCGGTACCCGCAGGAATGTCCGCACGAGGAACGCGGCGTGCGCGGCGTTGCACGGTGGCGCGAGGCGGCGGTAACCGAGTCAACAACTCCTAAAACTTGGCGTCGAGCTTGGAGTTGAAAGCTGCTGATACGTCTCCAACGTATCGATAATTTCTTATGTTCCATGCCACATTATTGATGATATCTACATGTTTTATACACATTATATGTCATATTTATGCGTTTTCCGGAACTAACCTATTGACGATATGCCGAAGTGCCAGTTCCTGTTTTCTGCTGTTTTTGGTTTCAGAAATCCTAGTAAGGAAATATTCTCGGAAATGGACGAAATCAACGCCCAGGGGCCTATTTTTACACGAAGCTTCCAGAAGACCGGAGGACTTACGAAGTGGGGCCACGAGGTGGCCAGACACCAGGGCGGCGCGGCCTGGGCCTTGGCCGCGCCGACCTGTCGTGTGGGGCCCTCGTGTGGCCCCCTGACCTACCCTTCCGCCTACTTAAGGTCTCCGTCGCGAAAACCCTATTAAGTTCGACGAAACCAGAGAAAACCTTCCAGAGCCGCCGCCATCGCGAAGCCAAGATCTGGGGGACAGGAGTCTCAATTCCGGCACGCCGCCGGGACGGGGAAGTGCCCTCGGAAGGCTTCTCCATCGACACCACCACCATCTTCATCAACGCTGATGTCTCCCATGAGGAGGGAGTAGTTCTCCATCGAGGCTCGGGGCTGTACCGGTAGCTATGTGGCTCATCTCTCTCCTATGTACTTCAATACAATAATCTCATGAGCTGCCTTACATGATTGAGATTCATATGATGATGCTTGTAATCTAGATGTCATTATGCTAGTCAAGTGGGTTTTACTTATGTGATCTCCGGAGACTCCTTGTCCCACGTGTGTAAAGGTGACGAGTGTGTGCACCGTGTGGGTCTCTTAGGCTATATTTCACGGAATACTTATTCACCGTTATGAATGGCATAGTGAAGTGCTTATTTATATCTCTTTATGATTGCAATGTGTTTTGTATCACAATTTATCTGTGTGCTACTCTAGTGATGTTATTAAAGTAGTTTATTCCTCCTGCACGGTGTAATGGTGATAGTGTGTGCATCGTGTAGTACTTGGCGTAGGCTATGATTGTGATCTCTTGTAGATTATGAAGTTAACTATTGCTATGATAGTATTGATGTGATCTATTCCTCCTTTTGTAGTGTGAAGGTGACGAGTGTGCATGCTATGTTAGTACTTGGTTTGGTTATGTTGATCTGTCATGCACTCTAAGGTTACTTAAATATGAACATTGAATATTGTGGAGCTTGTTAACTCCGGCATTGAGGGTTCGTGTAATCCTACACAGTTAGTGGTGTTCATCATCCAACAAGAGGGTGTAGAGTCTAGCATCTATCTATTTATTCTGTTATGTGATCAATGTTGAGAGTGTCCACTAGTGAAAGTATGATCCCTAGGCCTTGTTCCTAAATACTGCAATCATCGCTTGTTTACTGTTTTACTGCTTGTTTACTTCCTGCAATATTACTACCATCAACTGCACGCCAGCAAGCACTTTTCTGGCACCGTACTACTGCTCATATTCATTCATACCACTTGTATTTCACTATCTCTTCGCCGAACTAGTGCACCTATTAGGTGTGTTGGGGACACAAGAGACTTCTTGCTTTGTGGTTGCAGGGTTGCATGAGAGGGATATCTTTGACCTCTTCCTCCCTGAGTTCGATAAACCTTGGGTGATCCACTTAAGGGAAACTTGTTGCTGTTCTACAAACCTCTGCTCTTGGAGGCCCAACATTGTCTACAAGAATAGAAGCACCCGTAGACATCAGCTGCCTCGAGGCCATCCAGCTTGTCCAGCGCGTCGGTGAGTTTGGCATCCACGTCACCAATGCGCGCTTCGGTGTCGCGTGCATGCCCGCCCAAAAGGTGGGTGAAGTGAGCATGCAACTCCTCAATCGTCATCTTTGCCGGGTCAACTCCCGGTGTAGGTCCTGTCATGGTTAGTACTCAAAAAGCACAAATGTCTATGCCTACAAACTACGGAATATGGTGGTTCACGCGCAATTCGTCAAGCAAAATACAAAGCTCTTACAAGTTCTTACCAAACAGGAGGAAGGTGATGTAACAACCAGCAAGAATCAGCGTCTCCAAGGATTGCCAAAGCGATTACCAGGGTCGACACCAAGCACGTGGAGACAATATGTAGAGCTGTAGGAAGGCTAATATGGTAGCAAACAGCAAATGTCAAAACAGCAATGCAATATTGAAAGTATGCTCAACAACGGTACTGTGCTGGTCCTAGGCTAGACCGTACTAGAGACGCGAGCCTAGTTCACCAACGACGTCACGGCACGGCACACAAGCAAAGAGCAGCGATGAAGTGACATATGGTGGCGAATGGCTCCAAGAAGCACAAACGAATAGCTCAAAAGCAAGATACAAGTGAAGAACACAGAAATTTCCGGGTAGTAAACTTAAAGGTCAAAAATCTCAACCTTCCCGACGTTTTTTGGCAATTCTGAGAGTTCGGAAAAGCGCACAACGGTGAAGGCTGGATAGAACTTTTTCTCCCGGTGATTTTGAGTGGTCAAACGTCCAAAACGGAGTTCGTATGCAAAAGTTATGGCCAGTCAAAGTTTGCTGTCCAAAACTGCCCAATTCGGACTAAAATCGACCTGACTAGTGGAAATCGTGGTCAACCCGACTTGGATGCGGATTTGACTTTTTTTTTGCAATTTTTTTTTTTGCAATTTTTTTTTTCAAATTTTTTTTTTCAAATTTTTTTTTTACAAGTCTTTACCCGCGGCCAGACCTATCTCACGGACAACTTCATTGTACAAGGACTCTGTCGCGGCAGAGAAACAACACGAATCTGTGTCGCGGTAGGAGACAGGGTATATGGCAGATGTATATGACTGTGGCGGAAACGATCTGGTGGGTGTATATGGTGGGTGTATATGGAATTGGCGGAAGTATATGGTGGTTGTATATGGCAGTGGCGGAAGTATATGGTGGGTGTATATGGCGGTGATCTGCGTATGGTGCGAGCGGGCGGCGGCGGCGTGACTAATATGACCAGAACTCGAAACTCTAAAGGAACTAGACACTAAGACCAGCAACTCGACACGAAGATGCAGACACAAATTCAACTATGCAAAACTGAAAAGACAATGCAAGGCGTGGCAGGGGTTTATGGGATGATGATCTAAAACCCTAACAGTATTTTTGGCTTTTTCGTGGTTTATGGGTATGATGGCAGATGCAATCTACACTAGAAAAACTGTAAAATCTCACCGAGCAACCTGAAATCTGATACCACTTGATATGGCAAAGGTGGCCGATCTTTCGATGAGACGTGGATAGATCGATTTGTTGGTGGAGTTCGTGCTTGACGGTCCGACTACACGTGCAAAGCTCGTGCGCCAACGCAATCGCTAGGACAATCTCCGGGAGTTACTGATCTTGCGGATGCACGATCAGCCTGACCAGCGAGGGTCTTAATTCCTACCTGAAATCAAGAACAAGTAAGAACTAATGATGCAATCAGAATATTGCGGATGAATGATGAAAGCTTTATTGAAAAAGGTGGGATTCCGAATAGTCGGTCTTGTTCTGGGCGTTGGCCTCAAAAGAAGTACACGAGAGTTGCAGCGATGGCTAACTTTTAATCTAATCAAAATCCGAGTCTATACGTGACGGCTATGGGGGTATTTAAAGGAGGAAAAGGTGGGGTTTCGGCCAGCCATACATGTGGTGGCCGAACCAAACCCTAGAAGGCCTTTTCCCCTTCAATACGGACTCTAAAAAGTGGCTGACTTAATTCCAGACGAAAATGACATGGGCCTGGCCCAAAACTAAAGGTGACGCAGCACCATATTATGCTATGGACGAAATTATGAAGTGGAGAACTCTATATTTCGTTCATGTCTTCATCTCTTCTTATGGTGGCTTCAAAGTTCTGAAATCTCCACTTGTGGCGTCATCTTCTATCCTCAAGTGCTTGCTGCCATCTCCTCCATGTGTGATCATGCTCCAATGCTTGTCCTCCTCATCCATGCTAGGTCCATCATTCCTAAGAGTAACAAACATATCTGATTTAGGCAGCATCATATTCTCAAGTATATGAGGAATAGTTCCAAGAAACGAAAGTACCTGATAGTTAAGTTGTTTGGCACGAGCTCGAGTGATTGGTCCTTGTACATGTGTGGCTGTAGGTACAGCGGCTGTATCAATAGATGGGATGTCCTCATCACGACGTGACCTGACGGGCCCACCCTACTTCTGCGCGGTCAGTTAGGAAATGACTAGTCCTTGTGCATTGACCGAGGTGCCTCCTCGATTTCCGCGCGTAGTGGGAGTAATGGGCCGCCGGTTTTAACTCTCCTTCCGGACACGTGTACGACTGGATCCTCGCCCATCTTCCCATGATCACCAAAGTAACGGCCATGATCTCCAAGCATTCCCTGTTATAAATAGGGAACTTTTTCCTGCTTTCAGTTTTTACGCCTCCATACTGCTCATCTTCTTCCTTGCCTCCTCCTTGCCATTGCTTCTGCCTTCAAGAACTCAGCGACCATGGGCAAGAAGAAGGGAACCGCCGGCTCGAGCGCTACTGCAGGCACGGCCAAGGTCGGTCTCGACTGGTCTGCCTCCACCATCTCCAAGCGTGAGGAGAACAAGATGAGGTCGCTTGGCCTCATCTCATCTGTCGAATCTGACTTTCTTCATCCAGGTTCTGCCTCCCGCCCAAGGCCTCCAAAAGGCTTTACTGTTATGTTTGCCGCTTTTCTGTTTCGCGGGCTTTCTCTCCCTGCCCATGAATTTCTTTGTTCTCTCCTCTTCTTCTACGAGATTCAACTTTGGCAGCTGACTCCCAATTCCATTCTCCATCTCTCAATCTTCATCACTCTGTGTGAGGCATTCCTCGGCATTGACCCCCACTGGGGCTTGTGGAGTAAGATTTTCTACGTCAAACGCCACAATGGCAATGACGGTCCTCCTGTCGTTGGTGGCGTCGGCTTCATCGTCAGGAAGGAGGTCAACTACTTCGACTACCGATGAAGGAGTTAGTTCAGGGTTGGCGATGGAAGTGGCTTTATCTCAAGGACATCCCAGCATTAGGACGGCGCTCCAATCTGCCTCCACTCGAAGATGTCCTCTCTGCTGTGCCGAAGAAATCCTGGCAAAACAATTTGACTGCCGAAGAAAGCGCCCTAGCTGATCAACTGTATGAAAAGGTCCTGGACCTGAAGAATGCAGAAGGTCAAACGATGTGTGGCACTGAAGTGGTCTCAGTGTTCCTGAAGCGTCGGGTGCAGCCGCCGATGTCAAGGGCTCATCAGTTATGGATCTACACCGGCGTGACGGATAAATCAAGGATCAGTTCAACTGATTTGTCCGAAGAGGATCTTCGAGATGAGGTGCGGCGCCTGACTCGCCTCAGCCAGAAGGACAACATTGTCATGACTTCGGCTCGCCCTCCTCTTGACCTTAAGTACCTTCCCGCTGAGGTAATTTCACTTGTATTTGCATCAGATGTTGTTTTTATTTGCGAATCTGAGTCCCATTCCTTTTTCTATCGACAGGCTTCCACCGTTGCTCAATGTTATCCTTCTACACCCGAAAGTGGGGTAGCTCCACAGGATGATGATGCTTCGGAAGAAACTGAAGAAGAACAACACATTTTCGAGGACATCGATGTTCCGGGTGATGAAGCCCCCGAGGATGACGCTTTCGTCAAGTCTATGCGACGCATGAAGATAAATGAAGATTTGATGGCGACAGCAGAGTCGAGTCCCAGCGGACAAGATGATGATGTTGACGCAACAGCTTCTCCTGCTCCTTCTCGAGAAACGTCGACACCTCAAGTCACAAAGGGATCAGCTAGACTCTTTGCCGAAGAAGATGACTTGGAGTCAATATTGTAAGTTTTTTCCCTTGCATTTAAATTCTTTTTTACTTGTACTTTAATCCTTTCGGTTTGGCTGAAATTCGTGTCTATTCTTGTCGCTTCGAGGATGATGACGACGTCCATCTCTCAAAGAGGGCTAAAATATTGTCTAGAAAGGCAGAGTCTGCAAAGGAGCCAATGCCTTCGACTGCTGAGCTTACTTTACCACCAAGAACAAGTGTGGCCAAGGTTCCTCTGTTGACAGTTAATCCTTCTGCAAGCGCCTCCGCTCCTCCAGTTTCGCGTGATCATATAATTATTTATTGAACATAATATCTGGCGTAGTATCCATTTAGCCCCCGAGCCGATCTTTGACTCTTCGAAACAGATCAATCATAGGCTAAAATTCATCTGCTATTTTGCCTGACATAATCTTTTCAATTTTCTTGTTGTAGCCAATTTTTGCCACAATTGACGCTGTGGCAGATTTTGCTGATCAATTTACTCGCCTAGAATCAGAGAATGTCCAACTTCGCAATGTTTTTAAGGCTTCGGCTGATCAAGTGCTAGAAGCCAACAAACTTACAGCCGAAGCTCAAAATGAAAACACAATCCTGAAGGACGAGCTGAAGAGGTTGAAGAAGAAGTAATGAAGGACGAGCAGGAGGCTAGGCGCAAAGCTTTTATTGAAGTTGAGGAAAAGTAAGGTGCCCTTCAAGAGTCTATCACGAGCTTGCTAAGTAAGTATTCCTCTGTACTTGTATGTTACTTCTCCAGTAATATCTTTCTGATTGCTTTTGCGTAATTTTTCTAGGTACTGCCGATATGCCTATCGACCGTATGAACAAGCTTCGGGTGGACTCAATGTCGGACGGTCTTTCGTTTGCTACTGAATCCAGCAACCAGCTCCAAGATCTTTTGAAGAAGACCAAGGGAGCTTTGTCGAAACTATTTTCGATGATGTTCCCAAAGTTAGACCAGAACAAGACCCTTGGGGAAATGGCGGATACTTTCTTCGTCGACTCTTCGGAAGCCATAGAGTTATTGAAGCGACGCTCTCGTCTTTACGGAGCAGTCCTTACTTTCCAGCTTTTGATGGGGCACGGACTTGGTTCTGACCTGGAGAAGCTATCCAAGGCGTTGCCAGTAGATGCCAATAAATGTCTTGTCAACCTTGAACCTTTCAAGCAATCCTCAGTGTTGTGTGCTAATTGACTCCTCAAACTAGTTGAAGAGGACAAAAACAAGACTACATCTGAAGCCGCTCCTGTTTCATCATCAGCACAAGCTTGATTAAGCCTGGCTTCCTTGTTTCTAGTTGTAACCCAGATACATTTTATTCTTAACCTGTACTGAATTAAACTGGCTCTGTTACTAGTATTTAACAATCTTTTGAATGTAATATATTTGTGCGCTCCTGATGGGAGTTTTCCACCTTTTATCGACGTCCTTTGGAAAGTGAAAATTAAAATTTTTGATGCAGATTCCTTCGACTTCTTCTCGTGTCGAAGCTTCTTTGAATTCTTCAGCTGTTGACAAATCAGAGCTTGTACGCCGCTTGCGTGATCAAATTTCTCGACTGAACAAAGACATAACTGGTCTTCATACCATGGCAACTTTGGTGAAGAAAAAGAGCGAAATTGCTACTGCGGTCGAACAACATGCTTTGGATCGTCTTCGTGTGGCTACTGAGAGCTTAAGTTGTAAGCAATCAACCACTTTTCCTTTGTTTTCAGCTGCTACTTTTTGTTGAATAACTTTCTGTTGTCCTGTTCTTTGTCTTCAAAAGTCATCGCTTTTGATGAATCAGAAGAAAATAGGCGAATCCATGAGAAGATTGCAGCGATGACCGATATTACTCACCCAAAGTGTGAGTTATGGTCCAATCAGTCGAAGGATGTAATCTTGGCTAAATTCGAGTATCGAGTCGAGAAGGTTCATTATTACTTCGACAAGTATCATGCTCATCTCTCCATGGTATGGAAGACTATGTTTCCATTGGATCAAGCACCCGAAACTCTGTCTGCTTTATTCAATCGATTCAGGACTCTTGCCAGAATTCGATCTTTGGTGCACAAAGAACTTCTTGCTGGAGTCGAGCTTGCACTTGCTTCAGTTTTAGCACCAAACCATAGATTTGGAATTTATAGCGAATTCTAATGTAAGATTAGATCAATATTATCCCATAGTCAGGCATCCTGCTTACATTATTGTTTCTAGGATGGAAGCAGGTACTGAAAGGGATTTGAAGAAACAGGGACCTTGCCATGATACATAATAAAGTTTTGTAAAGATCTTCTCTCTTTTATGATAACCTTGCGTTGCAAGGAGTAATCCCGTATGTATCTGATGTTCTTTTTTAAACATTATTATGAATTATTGAACTTGTAAGTTCAGCTAAAATATTTTGTCGAAGGCAACTGAGTGATCAAGTCAGTTTGCTCACTCGACGACCCTGTTGTAATAACAATTTTTGTAGAGTCGTTTTGTAAGTTCTGTAAGAGCAACACCCTTCGAGTAAACGAGGAATTTAGGCGCTTTTTTGTTTGGCTTCGTAACACGGTGCACTGGTATGAGCCTTTTGTAAGTAGTATTGCTTCCATCAACTGCAGCACTCCTAAATTTATTTGAGGCTTGGATGGGTTTTAGTGTATCGATAACCATAGCTCCCGATGGGAGTATTAATTAATTATCAATATTGTAGTAATTCCTTGCAGCCCCCGAGTATTGTCAGGTAAGCTTATGACGCGTAATTTAGCCGAAGCTCCCAATGGGAGTAGTAGTCGATAAAAGAGCCTAAACATTTGTTCGAGTGAAGAAACAACAATGTAAGCCGAACCAGAATTTTTATTCATAATATGTAACAGGCTAAGAAGCCTCCATGTAGTGAAGAAAAAGGTCGAATTCTATGTGTAAAATCATCGCAAGTGTGCAACGTTCCATGGGTTCCCAACATCTTTTCCCGAAGCAGGATTCTTGAGGTGATAAGCTCCTCCTGGTATTACTTCAGTGACGATGAACGGTCCTTCCCATGGAGATTCGAGTTTCAAAGATCTTTCTTGCTTCAGCCGTAGCACTAGATCACCAACGCTAAAGCTTCGGTTGCGAACTCTTCGACTGTGGTAATTCCGTATTGCCTGCTGATATACTGCTGTTCTGGCTAAGGCGATATCTCGAGCCTCATCAAGAAGATCCACATCATCTTGTAGTTCGTGGACGGAGGTTGTCTCTGTATATGCAGCCACCCGAGGTGCTTCAAAGTGAACATCGGATGCAAAACTGCTTCTTCTTCGTAAACAAGGAAGAATGGAGTATACTGTGTTGACCTATTTGGTGTAGTTCACAAACTCCAGAGTACGGATGGTAATTCCTCGACCCAAGCTCCGGCTGCACCTGTGAGGCGCTTTTTAATGCCATCGCATATTAGGCCATTGATCATTTCTACTTGCCCATTGGTTTGAGGTTGTGCAACCTAAGCGAATTTGAGCTTGATACCATTGCTGTCGCAGAATTGATGGAATTCCTTAGAATCAAAATTAGTTCCATTGTCTGTAATGATGCTATGAGGCACACCGAAACGGCAAGTTATTCCTTCGAAGAATTTGACAGCAGTTTTGGCTGTTTGATTTGTGACTGGTATTGTGAGGCCCCGGACTAGCTGTCCGAAACACCTGTTATGCATACACATTCACGATCCCATGATCAGTGTGTCGTGAAAGCATAACCGAACTGGTATCAAATACATCATCCATTACAGTACCGAATAAAAAGATTACAACAGGTCACATGACCAATACTTACACAAGAGTCGCAATGGCAGGAGATCAACAATCACACTGCGGAAATACTTCAGACGAAAGCGTTCACATGGCCCAAGTCATGCCATAACCCTACAGGCAACTGACTTGGAGGACGTTCCTAGCTCGCATAGACGTCGTCGACTCCTTTTTCATCGGTCGGATTCCACCAAGTCTGGCCAAGTAAATAGCCAGGGACAAAGCCATGAGTACATTATGAATTGTACTCGCAAACCACCTTAGAGAGAAGTAAAGGATATGCATATTTGGCAGTAGCAAGGATCAGACACTAAACTAGGGCAACAAGGAGCGAGAGGTGGTTCCTCTCGAGAGTATGACATCTTTATATCTTTGTTGAAAACCTTTTTGTAAACCATTTTGTTTGCAGACTAATAGGCAAGGGTGACCCATTTTCCTTCCCGGCCATCTCATATGGCCAAAACAACTTTTCCAACTTTCCACCGTACCTCCCAGGTACGTTTCCACCAGTCCCACTGGCATCATTTTCCCGAAACATTTTTGAGAAAACACTTTTATAAACCAAAAACTCCTTTTGATACTCAGCACTTCCTTTCCCACGTCCATTGACGCGGACACGGCTATTCGAATAGATTTACACTCTGCAGAGGTTGTACACTTTCCCCACAAGATCCGAATACTCATCGTGTGGGCATCATCCCCGCATAACAACATATGCCACGACAAGTACCCGGTCGTAGTTTTTCGCCTGCTCGCCATAGCCTAAGACATGCCGCCTAGAGTTGTACCTCCCAACACCAGAGTCCGAGGGGTCGTTTACCCAGGAGTAGCAAATTCCCCGACCAGCTCGACTGATGAGGACATCGCTATGATAGATACAACCAATACTCCTACAACCACATCTTAGGTAACTTCGTTACTAGGAATCCTTCCTGATAACGATGAGAATATGATGCTGCCTAAATCAAATGTATTATATTATTTAGGAATGGATCTAGCATGGACGTCAAGCATTGGATTAGGAACGTGCATGGAGATGGCAGCAGACCTGCAAGAATTCAGGATGGCATTGCAAGTGAGGATTTCAGAACATTGAAGCCACCATAGTGAAGCAATGATGCTTGGATGAATTATACAAGTTACTCCATCATAAAATTCGTCCAAAGAGTTATTTTTGGTGCTGCGTCACCTTATTTAATGGGCCAGACCCATGTATTTTCGGATTAGGTATTTTAGGGGATTTTAAGAGGCCATATAAGTGGAGGAAGGCCCATGTAGGGGTGTTTTTTGCCAACCCTAGCTGGTTGGACGAAAATCCCTTGACTTCCCCCATATATATCCCTCTGTAGCCGTCATTAGAACTGAGATTTTGATTAGATTAAAAGTTAGCCATTGCTGCAACTCTCGTGTACTTCTTTTGAGGCCAACGCCCAGAACAAGACCGACTATTCGGAATCCCACCTTTTCAATAAAGCTTTCATCTATATCCGCAATATTCTGATTGCATTATTAGTTCTTACTTGTTCTCGATTTCAGGTAGGAATTAAGACCCTCGCTGGTTAGGCTGATCGTGCATCCGCAAGATCAGTAACTCCCGGAGATTGTCCTAGCGATTGCATTGGCGCACGAGCTTTGCACGTGTAGTCGGATCATCAAGCACGAACTCCACCAACAAATCGACGCTATCTTACTCTCATCGAAAGATCGGCCACCTTTGCCCTATCAAGTGGTATCAGATTTCAGGTTGCTCGGTGAGATTTACAGTTTTCCTAGTGTAGATTTATTTTTACCTATAACCAAGGAAAAAAATAGCGGGCTATTTGATTTAGCGGACACCTCGTCCAGAAGCTATTGAAGCTATAGCGGTGCTATAGCGGAAGCTAAACCATTTAGCGGTTTGCTCTATAAATGCAATATATGTCATAGAAACAAAAAAAATTGCAGCATACATATCATGGGAAATAATATTTTGCTTTGTCTTCATGATTATTGCATTGCTTATAATGTGCTACAGACCTAAGCTAGATATGCCAATTCTATATATCTACAATCCTTATTTCTAAAAAAAAATTACATGGAATGGAATGAATGGAATTGAATAGGGGAAGGAAAGACGTAACAGTTCTAGTGTTTGAACTTGTATATACAAATTATTTTTGGCGATTATAATGTCTGATAGCTGAAACAATTCAGCGTCGAACAAAGAGTAAATGAAAAAGGTGTAGAAATAATCTAGCCTGGGTTTCGGACGTGGTCGGTCGTCTCGATTCAGCCTGTGACTCCCAAGCCAAGGCGTCGTGTCCTTGGCGTAGCAGCCCAACAAAAACATGTATTGGGCTTCAAATTCTAGTGGCATGGGACAATTATGTTAGCGGCGCTATAGCTCCTCTAGCGGCTACACTATTTAGCAGTAATTAGCGGCGCTTTAGCGGACGTAGCGCCTATAGCGGAAAAAACAGGCTTAGCGTCGCGGAAGGATGTCTGAGAAGCTATAGCGGTGCTATAGCGAAGCTATAGCCAGCTATTTTTTTCCTTGCCTATAACCCAGAAAAAAGCCTCACAAAAAGAAGTTAGATTAGTTCATCCTCGCCTAAAACCAGTCTTAGCCTTTTCGCTACCACCACTTTGTTTTTGTTTTATTGAATTTTCATTGCATCGTGTTTCGAGTTGCTGGTATCTAGTGTCTAGTCTTTTAGAGTTTCGAGTTCTAGTCGCTCTCAGTCACGTCGCTGAATTTTTGTTTTCCTTCACCTTTTGTTTCCGCATCACCACCACTTCCGCCATTGCATCCGCCTTCTTACTTTCCGCTACCATAACCGTATTTTCCGGTGCTACACTCCGACGAAAATAAAGTCTAGATCGTTGTGATCCACTTCATCGGCGAGTCCGCTCTCCGTTCGTAAATAACAAAGGGGGGCAGGATGCAAGGATAGAAATAATCAAATACAGAGTACTTTTGTGTGGTCAAATTACAGCAGGTCACTTCGTGGGTTTCAGTTCCGAAAAAAGAAAGATAGACGTGTACGGATTTGTTTTGGAAAGAGTAATTGCCATCAGATCGGGAGAACGGGAGAAAGCAGAGAAATAAAAAGAAGAAACAAAGTGCGATTTGTTCTCGTGTTGTCTCTTCAGGAAAAGTTTAGATATCTGCTGATCCGGTTCAACTTCCAAGAAAAGAGATCCGTGTAGTAGTTTCCTGGAAAGTTTAGATCGGGTGGAAAAAAAATAGTGAAAAAAAAATAGTGAAAAAAATAGTGAAAAGCCAGAGAAAGAGAGAAAGAAAAAGAGCCGACAAAGCACGTCGGTCAGTTTGGATGTTGTCTTTGCATCCCACCTTGGAATCGCGATCTAATACACATGAAATTTGAAAAGCTTGATCGGTTTGTGTACTTGTTGCAAGACAGATCTTTCTTTTGCATTTGCAGAATTACGGAGGAGCACGTTACGTACTTTGACCGGCTGTTGCGCGTCGCCTCAAAAACATATTGATCAGTGCACTCTGCCATCCGCACTACCTGTCTGCTATTCTTCGCCTGTGTTTCCAAGCGCCACCGCTCTTTCCACGCTGCTGCTTATCAACACGATCCCCGAGATCCAGGCGCATGATTAGTTAAGTTCAGTCTCGCGCCGTTGTGTTTCTAGTTGGCCGGGCTTTTCTTCCAGCACCGTATCAGAGTTTCGGGATACAGTATCATCGCTCCGAGCTACATCTTATATCACCCGGTGTTTCGCTGCTGCCTTGAATATTTGTTCAGTGAATACGTGATCATCTGTGTCATAGGCTCGCGTCTCCAGCTTTACATTGATTATTGTGGTTGTAGTTCCACATATATTAAGCCTACCTACAGCTCTACATATTTCTACATCGTGCGGTACGGTATACGTGTGCTTGGCAATCGCTTCGCTCAATCTTTGGAGTTACTTGATACTGTTGGTTGCCGATCGCCGCCTCCTGTTTGGTAAGAACTTGTAAGAGCTTTGTATTTTGCTTGACGAATTGCGCGTGATACCACCATATTTGCGTAGCTTGTAGGAATATACACTTGCGATTTTTTGGTACTAACCATGCCAGGAATTGAGGACCAATCCGCCGACCCGAAGACCATGACGAACATGGAGATGCACGTGCGACCATTTATCGGAGATCATGATCAGGTTATTTCTTTACCAGTTTATGCGGGTAGATATAATACTGATACTTATTTTGGTTGGGAGTTTGAGGTCAACCATATTTTTGGATTCCATGATTTTACTGAACATGAGAAAGTAAGAACTGCTGCTAGAGTTTTTACAGATTTTGCTTCCATTTGGTGGGATATGACTTATAAAGAACATATTGATAATATACCTACTACTTGGGGAGATTTAAAATCTGCTTTGCGACATAGATTTGTGCCTCTTTCTCATCAACGTGAAATGATTCGCAAACTTAAACGGTTAGAACAAGGTAGTAACACCGTGCATGTTTACTATCAGGAATTTAAATTTTACATGTACCGTTGTGATATAACAGAATTTGAGGACAATACTAGAAACATGTTTTTCAACGGCTTGAACCCTGATATTAAGGTTATGTTTAAGTATATTCCTCGTTCTACTATTGTATATATGTTCGCGCTTGTGCTTTTGAGAAACACATACAAGAGAAAACTTTGGACCATTTCAACCCCATCAATTCATGCACACTAGCACCGGTTGTTTCTTCCAGCGTTCCTCGCATGAATATTGTTGTGCGAGTCGCCCAACCGCAAACTTGTGACACGTCGCTGCGAACATCTTCTAAGTCGGATTCACAAGGTAAAAATAAAGGTACTGATTTTATCCCTCCACATGAGATTGATGAATGCAATGTTGACTTAAATATATCATGTGCTGAGATAGAAAATGAGTTGGTCACTCCGTCTGTATTAGAGGATCTAGCTATTGGTTTGCATGTACCATGTGATCAAGCAACTGCGATAGATTCTGTTATGAGTGCATATATTGCTCAGTTTAATTCCTCTTTACATCTGAGTACATGCACTGAAATAGTTGTTGATACACATGGCTTAGAGAATTGTGTATCTGAGATACATACTATTTTGAATGCTCCTGAAATTGGTTCTTCTACTGATTTTCCTATATCTATTGAGCTACATATAGTGAATGAGCCTTCCGATTTGTTAGTGGCATCTGATTTGGTTCACATAAAACTGGTTAGACATGATGAAGTGATAACTGAAATTTCCAGTGATATTTGTTTATGGTCTATTAAGATGGATCCTCCTATGTCTTTATCACATGCTAGAAATAAGATTGCTGAACTCAAATATTTGAAGCGTGTTTATGCCCATGGTTATACTTAGAGTATGGCGTAGACAATGAATTTTTGGTGAATAAAATTTCCATTACATGTGTTGATGTTCCATATACTATTGGTTTGATGGGAAGTAAAATTCCACCTATGTTCAATCATTTTGATATGACCTCCAATAATGGTATAGACTTTATGCCAAATATCTTGTTGCATGATCGTTTCTTTAAGCTAGTTGTAGCATGTAATTTGGAAATACTGAATTTTGGTTTACCACTATTGGGATGGTTTAATGATGAGCATTACAATTTGAAAGGAGTTAATATGTGCTTCACTTATATCTACAAACTGAGTTGTGATAAATGTTTACTGGGAACTAATGATCTTCTAAGCTACTACAATACTGGAATATGTACAAACTTAAATGGGAAACATGAGAGATCTGTTAAAACGGATGACATATACATATACCATGCATATACCTTGTCTCTTTTGTTAGCATGTTTACAGAATAAACATCGCCGAGGACGGCTTTTCTTTCAAGAAAGGGAGGATGATGAGGACATGATTACCTGCGATTTGAAGGCATATTTTGGTGAAAAAGATGAGACTACGTCGAGGACGACTTCAATTCAAATAGGGGAGGATGATGAGGACATCGCTATGATAGATACAACCAATACTCCTACAACCACATCTCAGGTAACTTCGTTACTAGGAATCCTTCCTGATAACGATGAGAATATGATGCTGCCTAAATCAAATGTATTTATATTATTTAGGAATGGATCTAGCATGGACGTCAAGCATTGGATTAGGAATGTGCATGGAGATGGCAGCAGACCTGCAAGGATTCAGGATGGCATTGCAAGCGAGAATTTCAGAACATTGAAGCCACCATAGTGAAGCAATGATGCTTGGATGAATTATACAAGTTACTCCATCATAAAATTCGTCCAAAGAGTTATTTTTGGTGCTGCGTCACCTTATTTAATGGGCCAGACCCATGTATTTTCGGATTAGGTATTTTAGGGGATTTTAAGAGGCCATATAAGTGGAGGAAGGCCCATGTAGGGGTGTTTTTTTGCCAACCCTAGCTGGTTGGACGAAAATCCCTTGACTTCCCCCATATATATCCCTCTGTAGCCGTCATTAGAACTGGGATTTTGATTAGATTAAAAGTTATCCATTGCTGCAACTCTCGTGTACTTCTTTTGAGGCCAACGCCCAGAACAAGACCGACTATTCGGAATCCCACCTTTTCAATAAAACTTTCATCTATATCCGCAATATTATGATTGCATTATTAGTTCTTACTTATTCTCGATTTCAGGTAGGAATTAAGACCCTTGCTGGTCAGGCTGATCGTGCATCCGCAAGATCAGTAACTCCCGGAGATTGTCCTAGCGATTGCATTGGCGCACGAGCTTTGCACGTGTAGTCGGATCGTCAAGCACGAACTCCACCAACAAATCGACGCTATCTTACTCTCATCGAAAGATCGGCCACCTTTGCCCTATCATCGACCCTCCGGAATGCCGCGACCAACTGCGAGGCATTATTCAATGGGAGCTCATAGGTTGTACCCCTACCATCTGTCCGAGACGGAAAGGCGTTCCCAGTTCGTCGGGAAGGCCACGGTCGATAGGTGTCCATGCTCGGACTACCCCTTACATTTGCAGGACCCAGACTAAGGCGAGACAAACTACTACGCCACGCCCCGTCTCACTAAAGGGTAATGTGGTTGTACTGGCTAGGTCCGGTGATGTACTCAGTCAACAAAAGGTTTTCGAAAACAATTTTCTTCACTTCCCTTGCTCCAAGCAAGTCCTTTCTGCCCAAAAACATTTAATCAAAACCACACTTGGGTAGGGCTACCCCATTCCAAGGTTTTCGAAAAACTTCTTTTCAGGAAAACATTTTCATAACCATTTTTCCAGGGCTCCCGACCTATAGTCCAATTCTTCTTTGAATAATGGTGACAAGGATGACAAGGTGATAAGCACCATATCAATAATAGAGGTGTGATTAGTAGGTACCAATGAGGCTGCACCATAAGGGTGGATTAATAAAACTCTGGGTGGTGTTAACCACCAAAATAATAAATAAAAGACATGCACTTTATAAAACCTGTAATAATGCAAAAGCAAGATATATAGGATCAGAGATGCATCAAGAGATGGCTTGCCTTGGTTGGCTATTTGTCCCTGAACTTCATCTTCACGAACCATCAGCTCTTCCTTCCTCTCCAAAATCCTCACCAAGATCCTCTCCTTCTCCGATAGCGTTCGCATTCTAGCGTCGCAAAATAAAAGGTAAACAATCAACACACAACCATAGCATCAACCACACACACTCAATCTAATAGCGAACCACTCAATCAGAGGCACTAAACAAATCAATTAATTAAATAGCACCTATGGCAAGATGGTCATCTTACTTATAAAGGGGCTGATTTTACCGCTACTCAAAAAGGCCTTAACATAACACCCATTAACTAAAAAGGTTCTGCCTCGCAAAAAATTATAACCTTCACAAACAAAGGTGGCTAATGACCTTTGGAAACCACCAGCAGGGGTCTGGTGCCAAGGTTCATTAAAAAGCATTTTAAACAAAAACAACACAATTTTCCTATGGATAAAATAAGCACTAGCATCAATTTAACAAGCCACTCCAGAACAATGCACACAAAAATTTGGTTAAATCACAAAGAGTAAAGCTTGACATTATAAAGCTACAGAAATTGGATTCACTCAATTTGGGTTTTTAAAACAAAAGATAAGATTTTCATAAAACCAGAAATGGCTTAGGGACTAAATAAATGACCGAAATATTTTGGTGGCTCACAAAAATGCATGCAACATATCTAATGGAAGCTATTAACATGTAGAACACACATGCAATAGAATCATACACAAACAAGTTTTCAAATATTTTTAAACATTTAAACAATGCAGAAACTAGGGCAATCCATTTTTAAAACAAACAAACATCAAAGCATAGAAAACCAGTACAAAATATACCAACAGATAGGTACTGAGATATGTAATCCACCAAAACTGGTTTGGCATTTTTTATGAGCTATAAAATAATTATCACAATTTTTATACTGAAAAGGTACCCGGTTTTGGATATAATTTTTTCAGAAATAAACTATAGGACAAAAAAATATTTCCTCTGACCTAGATGTATTAAAAAAAAATATCAAACTAAGGGACTTGGTTTTGCTTCAAAAAGTTACTTATTTTTCAAACTAAAAATCCAAAAAGGGGCCACTGGACAAATATAGTTTTATTTGCCAAACAAGTTTCAGGAAGAATCTGCAAGCGAGACCTTGACTAAAATAAAGCTATAGACCTCCTCTTTACAGCAAAATTAGTTTCATACAAAATAGGGTTTTAAATCTACCATGAATAAATAAATACCCCTACTGCACCATCTTAGCAAAATTAATATCAGCACAAATCTGCAAGGGAAAACCACATGCATGCAACTAGATGTGTTCAGGAATTTGTTTATAAACCTGTATAAATTTGAATCGTGCCATTTGAGTATCTGACGAATATTTGGTGAATTAAAAACTACAGCAATCAATCAGATAGGATTATACAGGAAAAATAACAGGAAAAAATAAAAAGGGGCCGAAACTCGCCGGCTTGGGCCAGATCCGGCCCAGACCGGGACGACCACACGTGGGAGGTTGCGGTTCAATCGGCCATGGCGGGCCCCGCCGGCCTGCTGGCATGCAGGTGACCGGGCTGCATGCGAGCTTCGGATGCAAATCCGACAGCCTCCGACGCGCTTGTCCGCGTCGACCAGAAACGGGAGGCGCCGCCGTGAGCGGGCGACGGAGCGGAGAGGGGGCCCACCGTGGGAGGGCCTGGAGTCGTCGGCACACAAGCTGAGAGGCGGCGGTGCTGGGCTGGCCTGCCAGAGCCCGCATGCGCGAGGAGGGCGTGCATGCATGCGAGACCGGCCATCCTCGACGCGTTGGCTCGCGACGACACTGAACGGCGGCGCGGCGGTTTCTACGCGACGGAGGGAAATCGAGGAGGGAAGAGGGCTCACCAAGGGGCTCGAGATCGACGGCGCGGAGGAGCTGAGGAAGAGGCGGAGAGGCGTGGAGGCCGAGTTGACGTGGTGGCTTGGCAAGGACGCGAACGAGGCTGTGCTCCTCGTCGGGGACAGCGACCGAGCTCAACGATAGCGACGGCATGGCGGGTCCCCGGGGCCTGGTGGTGACTGAGGGAACGTGAGGGGCGGCACGGTGAACTGCGGAGGCTCGCATCGCTCGACGGGGACGACGCGCAGGCTCCAAGGCAACGACACGGTCAGGGGGAGTTTCGCGACGGAACCCGACCACCACGGACGAACTCGACGCCTCGACGGCGAGGCTCCCTTGGCGCTTTTTGGCAAGAAAAGGGGCGAGGTGAGGCATCCAGGGAGAGGAACGAGTCGAGAACAGGAGAGCAGAGAGAGAGAGACGGAGGGCGAGGTGACGGCTGCGGCGCGGGCGACAAAGTGCAGCACGGCCGGCCCAGCTCGGCCTCTACTCCGGCGAGAAGGAGCAGATGAGGGCTCCGTCTCGGCTACCTCTGAGGGGCTCAGAGAGGAGAGTGGGGCGCTGCCAGGGTTTGGAGGGGCTCGGGTCTTCTTGTATATAGCAACGACGCCGGTGTATGGTGGACCGTGAGCTGGGCGGACGGTGCACGAGCGCACGGCCACTCCATTGGTCACCTGGGCAGCGAGGGGAGCGTCTGCATGCGCGTGAGAGGGTTTTGGAGGGCTGTGCTTGTCCTGGCGTCGAGAGCTAGCTGCAGCGGCCCGGATTTCTCCATGCATGCACGAAGGTGTTCGATGAGTCTCGCGAGACAAATAGTGAACATGGGTGGCTTAGGGCATCTCCAGCGGCGCGATGCAAACGGTCGCTCAGCGACCGTTTTCGTCCGCCGTGACCAGAAATGCGTCTGGCACCACCTCCAGCGGGGCGATGCAAAGTGACCGGGCCGTCCGCGGAGACGCAAACCTGGCCCAAATATGCGCATGGGATGCGTCTCTAGCGGACACTCGGCGGACGCGGAAAGTGTGCGCCCGCGTCTGGCGGACGTTTCGTCGGGCCCGCCTGGCAGCGACCCTGCGTCGATGCGTCTTCTCAAACGCGCCAGCGACTGGCGCCGCTGTGTCGCTTCGGCAGTCTACGCCACGTTAATGGCGATGCCTCGGCTGCCGAGCGGTCGCCCACCTCCGCCAACCACGTTAATGGCAACACCACGCGTCCCGCGGCCACTGCATGCCGCCGGCCTATATAAAAGGGGGCGCGCGTTCTTCTTCCTCATCCACTCCTCCAAAGAAACCCTAGCCGCCACAAAGCTCGACCGTAGCGCCGCCTAGGTGTTCCTGCAACGCAGCCAGGCCCGCGAGGAACTCCATGGCCGGTCCTGGTGGCCGGCAAGGCGGTCGAGGCCGCGGCCCTGGGAGCCCCCGTGGCCGGGGCAGAGGCCGCCGTGGTGGAGCAGCTACGGCCCCACGCTCGCCGTTGCACGCGCCCTCCTCGTCCTCGCAGGACGAGCGCTGCTTCGAGTTCCTCCTCCGCATCGACGACGAACCACTCGCCATCAAGCGGCTCCCGGACAAGTTCGCCGAGTTCGTCGACGGCGTCGAGCCGGCGCAGTTGCAGCTACGGTAGGCCGCTGGTCCGTGGAGGTCTTGTTTGACGGGCAGGGCAAGATGTACCTGCACACGGGGTGGGACAAGTTCGCCCGTGACCTCGCGCTCGAGCCCGGCTGCCAGCTCACATTCCTCTACGATGGGGACGGCGAGATGATCGTCAAGGTGTTCGACGACATAGCCTGCCGCAGGCACTACCACACCGGCAAATCCGGCTCGTACACCGATAGTTAGAACGTCGAGTTTTCTTTCTTTGCAGCGAATCTGGCTACGGGCCAGACGAAACCAGTAGTGGAAGTTTCTGGATGTTCGTCTCATCGGTAGAACCAACAAGGGCACCATCTCCTCCCGTAGGATTTTCCAGTTTGGGTGATTGGGTGTGCTCGAATGTTCTATCTTGGCAGCGAACATACGGAAATCAACACAAATGGTTTCTTTTTTTAAAATTTTTATATTTGTGTCGACCATGGTTCAAACTATGTGTTACTTTGTGTAAACCATGTTCCAAACTATGTGTTAGTTGTAGGGATTCGTTGCATAGAAAACAAAAATTTTCCTACCGCGAGAACGCAATCCAAGCCAAGATGCAATCTAGAAGACGGGAGCAACGAGGAGATGATCGAGACTCACCCTTGAAGATTTCCAAAGCCTACAAGATGAGGCTCTTGTTGCTGCGGTAGACGATCACTTGCCGATTGCAAAAGCGTGTAGAAGATCTTGATCACGGTGCCACGATCGGGCAGCACCTCCGTACTCGGTCACACGTTCGGTGTTGATGAAGACGACGTCCTTCTCCCCGTTCCAGCGGGCAGCGGAAGTAGTAGCTCCTCCTTGAATCCGGCAGCACGACGGCGTGGTGGCGGTGGCGATGGAGATCTCCGGCGGAGCTTCGCTAAGCGTTGCGGGAGAGGTGGAGGAGAGGGGGCGGCTAGGGTTTGGGAGAGGGGGAGGTGGCCGACCACTATGAGGGGTGCGGCCACAATGGCTTTTGTGTGTCCGGCCCCCTCCCCTTGCTCCTCATTATATAGGTGGAACACCCAAGAGTTGGTCTACAAGTCTTTGAATAAGACCCCAAACCAAAACCTTCCATATGACATGAAACCTACCCAAGGTGGGATTCCCACTTGAGGTGGGATTCCCACCTTTCCTTGGGAGGGGGTGGCCGGCCACCTTAGGTGGAGTCCACCTGGGTCTCCACCCCCTAGGGTTGGCCGGCCATGGGTGGTGGAGTCCCTCCGGGACTCCGCCTTCCAAAGTGATTTCTTCCGGACTTTTCTAGAACCTTCTACAACCTTCCATAAATGCACCGGATCATTTTCAAACTTATAAAATGACTTCCTATATATGAATCTTATTCTCTGGACCATTCCGGAACTCCTCGTGATGTCCGGGATCCCATCCGAGACTTCGAACAATACTTCGAACTCCATTCCATATTCAAGTTCTACTATTACAACATCAAACCTTAAGTGTGTCACCCTACGGTTCGCGAACTATGTAGACATGTTTGAGAACTCTCTCCGACCAATAACCAATAGCGGGATCTGGAGATCCATAATGGCTCCCACATATTCAACGATGACTTAGTGATCGAATGAACCATTCACATACGATACCAATTCCCTTTGTCACGCGATATTTTACTTGTCCGAGGTTTGATCATCGGTATCACTCTATACCTTGTTCAACCTCGTCTCCTGACAAGTACTCTTTACTTGTACCGTGGTATGTGGTCTCTTATGAACTTATTCATATGCTTGCAAGACATTAGACGACATTCCACCGAGAGGGCCCAGAGTATATCTATCCGTCATCGGAATGGACAAACCCCACTGTTGATCCATATGCCTCAACTCATACTTTCCGGATACTTAATCCCACCTTTATAACCACCCATTTACGCACTGGCGTTTGATGTAATCAAAGTACCTTTCCAGTATAAGTGATTTACATGATCTGATGGTCATAAGGACTAGGTAACTATGTATCGAAAGCTTATAGCAAATAACTTAATGACGTGATCTTATGCTACGCTTAATTGGGTGTGTCCATTACATCATTCACATAATGATATAACCTTGTTATTAATAACATCCAATGTTCATGATTATGAAACTAATCATCTATTAATCAACAAGCTAGTTAAGAGGCTTACTAGGGACTCATTGTTTGTTTACATAACACACATGTATCAATGTTTCGGTTAATACAATTATAGCATGGTATATAAACATTTATCATAAACATAAAGATATATAATAACCACTTTTATTATTGCCTCTTGGGCATATCTCCAACGAGTCTCCCACTTGCACTAGAGTCAATAATCTAGATTACATTGTAAGGTACCTAACACCCATGGCATTCTGGTGTTGGTCATGCTTTGCCCTAGGGAGAGCTTTAGTCAACGGATCTGCTACATTCAGATCAGTGTGTACTTTGCAAATCTTTACTTCTCCATCTTCAATGTACTCGCGAATCGAATGATAACGCAGCTTTATATGCTTCAGCCTCTTGTGTGACCTTGGTTCTTGTGCATTGGCGATGGCACCCATGTTGTCACAGTAGATGACTAGTGGGTCCAATGCACTAGGAACCACACCGAGCTCTACAATGAACCTCTTCATCCATACCGCTTTTGATGAAGCCTCTGAAGCCGCTATGTACTCCGATTCTGTTGAAGACTTCGCCACCGTGTACTGCTTCGAGCTTGCCCAGCTTACTGCAGCACCATTCAACATAAACACGTACCCAGATTGTGACTTAGAATCATCAGGATCAGTGTTCAAACTTGCATCGGTGTAACTTGTTACAACGAGCTCTTGGTCACCTCCATAACAAAGAAACATATCCTTAGTTCTTTTCAAGTACTTCAGGATATTCTTGACCGCTGTCCACTGTTCCATTCCTGGATCACTTTGATATGTGCTAGTCAAACTAACGAGCATGTGCTATATCCGGTCTAGTACATAGCATGGCATACATGATAGAGCCTACTGCCGAGGCATAGGGGATCTGACTCATCCTTTCTCTTTCTTCTGCCGTAGCCGGACCTTGAGTCTTACTCAAGACCTTGCCTGGTAACATAGGTAAGAATCCTTTCTTACTTTCGTCCATTCTAAACTTCTTTAGAATCTTGTCTAGGTATGTACTCTGTGATAGCCCTATTAGACGTCTTGATCTATCTCTATAAATCTTGATGCCTAATATATACGATGCTTCACCAAGGTCTTTCATTGAAAAACTATTATTCAAATAACCTTTTACACTGCTTAATAGTTCTATATCATTCCCAATCAATAATATGTCATCTACATATAATATCAGGAATGCTACTGAGCTCCCACTCACTTTCTTGTAAATACAGGCCTCTCCATGACACTGTATAAACCCGAAGTCTTTGATCACCTTATCAAAGCGTCGGTTCCAACTTCTTGATGCTTGCTTCGATCCATAAATTGAACGCTGAAGTTTGCATACTTTGTCAGCATTTTTAGGATCGACAAAACCTTTGGGTTGTACCATATACAACTCTTCCTCAATATCTCCATTAAGGAACGCCGTTTTGACATCCATCCGCCAAATCTCATAATCGAAAAATGCAGCTATTGCTAACAAAATCCTCACAGATTTTAGCTTCGCTACAGGTGAGAAAGTCTCATCGTAGTCAACACCTTGAATTTGTCGGAAACCCTTTGCGACAAGTCGAGCTTTATAGACAGTAAATATTACCATCAGCATCTGTTTTTCTCTTGAAGATCCATTTATTCTCGACAGCCTTGCGGCTATCAGGTAAGTCTACCAAAGTCCACACTTTGTTATCATACATGGATCCCATTTTTGATTTCATGGCTTCTTGCCATTTGTTGGAATCTGGGCTCATCATCGCTTCTTCATACGTCGCAGGGTCTTCATCATTGTTGTCCACAATCATGACATTTAGACAAGGATCATACCAATCAGGAGTGGCACGTTCCCTTGTCGATCCGCGAGGTTCGGTAGCTATCTCGTTTGAAGTTTCATGATCATTATCATTAGCTTCCTCTCGTTGCCGGTGTAGGCGGCACAGGAACATCTTCCGTGCATTGCGCTACTCTGATCAACGAGCAAAGATTCTTCAATCTCATCGAGTTCTACTTTTCTTCCAGTCACTTCTTTAGTGAGAAATTCTTTCTCAAGAAAGGTTCCGTTCTTAGCAACAAAGATCTTGCCTTCGGATCTGTGATAGAAAGTGTACCCTATAGTTTCCTTAGGGTATCCTATGAAGACGCATTTTTCCGCTTTGGGTTCTAGCTTGTCCGGTTGTAACTTTTTTACATAGGATTCGCAACCCCAAACTTTAAGGAACGACAGCTTAGGTTTCTTATTAAACCATAATTCATACGGTGTCGTTTCAACGGACTTTGATGGTGCTCTATTTAAAGTGAATGCGGCTGTCTCTAATGCATAACTCCAAAATGATAACGGTAAATCAGTAAGAGACATCATAGAACGAACCATATCTAAGAGAGTTCGATTACGATGTTCGGACACACCGTTTCGTTGTGGTGTTCCCGGCGGTGTCAATTGTGAAAGTATTCCGCATTTCTTTAAATGCATGCCAAACTCATAACTCAGATATTCACCTCCGCGATCAGATCGTAGAAATTTAATCTTCTTGTTACGTTGATTTTCTACTTCACTTTGAAATTCCTTAAACTTCTCGAAAGTTTCGGATTTATGTTTCATTAAATAGATATACCCATATCTACTCAAATCATCTGTGAAGGTTAGAATATAACGATAACCACCGCGCGAGGCTACACTCATTGGTCCGCACACATCGGTATGTATGATTTCCAATAAGTCTGTAGCTCGCTCCATAATACCAGAGAATGGAGTCTTAGTCATTTTTCCCATTAGACATGCTTCGCATCTATCAAGTGACTCAAAGTCAAGTGATTCAAGTAATCCATCGGTATGGAGTTTCTTCATGCGTTTCACTCCAATATGACCAAGACGACAATGCCACATATAAGTAGAATTATCATTCAATTTAATTCGCTTAGCATCAATGTTATGAATATGTGTATCACTACTATCGAGATCTAACAGAAATAAACCATTCTTTTGTGGTGCTCGACCATAAAAGATATTATTCATAAAAATAGAACAACTATTATTCTCAGACTTGAATGAATAACCGTCTTGCATTAAACAAGATCCAGATATAATGTTCATGCTCAACGCGGGTACAAAATAACAATTATTGAGGTTTAAAACTAATCCCGAAGGTAGATGTAGAGGAAGTGTGCCGACAGCGATCACATCGACTTTGGATCCATTTCCAACGCGCATCGTCACTTCATCCTTTAGTAGTCTTCGTTTATTCTTTAGTTCCTGTTTCGAGTTACAAATATGAGCAACCGAACCGATATCAAATACCCGGATACTAGTACGAGAACCGAGTAAGATAAACATCTATAACATGTATATCAGATATACCTTCTTTCTTCTTCTTGACAAGGCTGCTCTTCAGATCCGCCAAATACTTGGAGCAATTACGCTTCCAGTGTCCCTTCTCCTTGCAGTAATAGCACTCAGCATCAGGCTTAGGGCCAGCCTTAGGTTTCACAGGAGGCGTGGCAGCTTTCTTGCCACTCTTCTTGTTTTTGCCTTTAGACTTGCCCTGTTTCTTGAAACTGGTGGTCTTGTTGACCATCAACACTTGGTGCTCTTTCTTAATCTCAATCTCAGCAGATTTTAGCATGGCGAAGAGTTCAGGTAACTCTTTGTTCATGTTCTGCATATTGTAATTCATCACAAAGTTCTTGTAACTAGGTGGCGGTGATTGAAGGACACGATTAATCCCCGATCCGTTAGGAATCACTATTCCCAAGTCACTGAGTTTCTTCGCATGCCCGGTCATGGCGAGCATGTGCTCACTAACGGAGCTGCCTTCTTCCATCATGCAACTGAAGAAGTGTTTCGATGCTTCATAGCATTCCACGGCCGCATGAGTTTCAAATATAGTTTTCAACTCATTGACCAACTCATGTGGATCGTGGTGCTCAAAACGTTTTTAAAGATCGGCTTCCAGACTGCATGGGATGGCACACTGAACTTGAGAGTACCGAGTTTTCTGAGTCGCGTAAACATTCTTTACTTCATCGGTTTCAGTTTCTGCAGGAGGGTCACCTAGCGGTGCATCAAGCACATATTGCAGATTTCCGCCAGCGAGGAAAATCCTCACATGACGGAACCAGATCGGTGAAGTTGCTACCGTTGCTCTTAAGCTTTTCTTTCTCTAGGAACTGGTTAAAATTGATTGGGGACGCCATATCTACAACATATATTTGCAATAGTTTAGACTAAGTTTATGACAAATTGAGTTCAAATTTTAATTCAACAAAATTAAAAACTAGGTGAACTCCCACTCAAAACAATACCCCTCGAATTGTCTTAGTGATCACACGAACCAAATCCACCACACCAAGTCCGATCATCACGAGACAAGATGTAGTTTCAATGGCGAACACTCAAAGTGTTCATCATTTCAATCATATGATTCATGCTCTACCTTTCGGTATCATGTGTTCCGAGACCATGTCTGTACATGCTAGGCTCGTCAAGGCCACCTTAGTATCCGCATGTGCAAAGCGGCTTGCACCCGTTGTATGCACTTGTTGATTCTATCACACCCGATCATCACGAGATGCTTCGAAACGACAAGTCTTGGCAACGGTGCTACTAAGGATGAACACTTTATTATCTTGATATTTTAGTGAGAGGGATCATCTTATAATGCTACCGTCGCGATCTAAGCAAAATAAGATGCATAAAAGGATTAACATCACATGCAGTTCATATGTGATATGATATGGCCCTTTTGTCTTTGCCCCTTTGATCTTCATCTCCAAAGCACGGACATGATCTTCATCATCAACGGGCATGATCTCCATCATCGTCGGCGTAGCGTCAAGGTCAATGGCGCCGTCTTCATGATTGTTCTCCCATGTAGCAACTATTACAACTTCTTTGAAATACTACTCAACATGAAATTTAAAGACAACCATAAGGCTCCTGCCGGTTGCCACAATACAATAATGATCATCTCATACATATTCATCATCACATTATGGCCATATCACATCACCAAACCCTGCAAAAACAAGTTAGACGTTCTCTAATTTGGTTTGCATATTTTACGTGGTTTAGGGTTTTCGAGTGAGATCCAATCTACCTACGAACATGAACCACAACGGTGATACTAGTGTTGTCAATAGAAGAGTAAATTGAATCTTCACTATAGTAGGAGAGACGAGACAGCCGCAAAGCCACTTATGCAATACAAGTTGCATGTCGAGCGTGGAGCAAATCTCATGAACGCGGTCATGTAAAGTTAGCCCGAGCCGCTTCATCCCACTATGCCACAAAGATGCAAAGTACTCAAACTAAAGACAACATAAGCATCAACGCCCACAAAACCATTGTGTTCTACTCGTGCAACCATCTATGCATAGACACGGCTCTGATACCACTGTAGGGATTCGTTGCATAGAAAACAAAAAAATTCCTACCGCGAGAACGCAATCCAAGCCAAGATGCAATCTAGAAGACGGGAGCAACGAGGAGATGATCGAGACTCACCCTTGAAGATTTCCAAAGCCTACAAGATGAGGCTCTTGTTGCTGCGGTAGACGATCACTTGCCGCTTGCAAAAGCGTGTAGAAGATCTTGATCACGGTGCCACGATCGGGCAGCACCTCCGTACTCGGTCACACGTTCGGTGTTGATGAAGATGACGTCCTTCTCCCCGTTCCAGCGGGCAGCGGAAGTAGTAGCTCCTCCTTGAATCCGGCAGCACGACGGCGTGGTGGCGGTGGCGATGGAGATCTCCGGCAGAGCTTCGCTAAGCGTTGCGGGAGAGGTGGAGGAGAGGGGGCGGCTAGGGTTTGGGAGAGGGGGAGGTGGCCGGCCACTATGAGGGGTGCGGCCACAATGGCTTTTGTGTGTCCGGCCCCCTCCCCTTGCTCCTCATTATATAGGTGGAACACCCAAGAGTTGGTCTACAAGTCTTCGAATAAGACCCCAAACCAAAACCTTCCATATGACATGAAACCTACCCAAGGTGGGATTCCCACTTGAGGTGGGATTCCCACCTTTCCTTGGGAGGGGGTGGCTGGCCACCTTAGGTGGAGTCCACCTGGGACTCCACCCCCTAGGGTTGGCCGGCCATGGGTGGTGGAGTCCCTCCGGGAATCCGCCTTCCAAAGTGATTTCTTCCGGACTTTTCTAGAACCTTCTAGAACCTTCCATAAATGCACCGGATCATTTTCAAACTTATAAAATGACTTCCTATATATGAATCTTATTCTCCGGACCATTCCGGAACTCCTCGTGATGTCCGGGATCCCATCCGAGACTTCGAACAATACTTCGAACTCCATTCTATATTCAAGTTCTACTATTACAACATCAAACCTTAAGTGTGTCACCCTACGGTTCACGAACTATGTAGACATGGTTGAGAACTCTCTCTGACCAATAACCAATAGCGGGATCTGGAGATCCATAATGGCTCCCACATATTCAACGATGACTTAGTGATCGAATGAACCATTCACATACGATACCAATTCCCTTTGTCACGCGATATTTTACTTGTCCGAGGTTTGATCATCGGTATCACTCTATACCTTGTTCAACCTCGTCTCCTGACAAGTACTCTTTACTCGTACCGTGGTATGTGGTCTCTTATGAACTTATTCATATGCTTGCAAGACATTACACGACATTCCACCGAGAGGGCCCAGAGTATATCTATCCGTCATCGGAATGGACAAATCCCACTGCTGATCCATATGCCTCAACTCATACTTTCCGGATACTTAATCCCACCTTTATAACCACCCATTTACGCAGTGGCGTTTGATGTAATCAAAGTACCTTTCCAGTATAAGTGATTTACATGATCTCATGGTCATAAGGACTAGGTAACTATGTATCGAAAGCTTATAGCAAATAACTTAATGACGTGATCTTATGCTACGCTTAATTGGGTGTGTCCATTACATCATTCATATAATGATATAACCTTGTTTTTAATAACATCCAATGTTCATGATTATGAAACTAATCATCTATTAATCAACAAGCTAGTTAAGAGGCTTACTAGGGACTCATTGTTTGTTTACATAACACACATGTATCAATGTTTCGGTTAATACAATTATAACATGGTATATAAACATTTATCATAAACATAAAGATATATAATAACCACTTTTATTATTGCCTCTTGGGCATATCTCCAACATTAGTTTGTGTAAAATCATGTTTCAATATGTAATATTTGGAACTATGTTTAAATGGAGAAGAGGAAAAAAATGTGTCGCCCCGCTGGAGATGCCCTTATGGTGATTTAGATGTGACCCTGGAACAATGCCAAAGCTGTCTTGCGCTAGGTTCCGACATAGGTGCGTCTCTGGGAACGAATCGGCATGCCCAGACGTGGTGACCATGGGCAAGTCGAGCACCAACAAGAGGGCTATGGGTCAGGGGCGTCCTCGGGAGCATGTGCGTCGCATAGAGCATGGACAGGACAGTGCTATGGCGAATCCTAAGGATCAGGTAAGGTCGCATCCTTGCTGACCAAGATTTGGGTGCCCACCGGAGAGAGAAATGAGAGAGAGGACAAGAGAGGGGCTAGGGCTTGCTTCCAGGATGATACCTAGGGCGAGTGGGGGTACTGTTACTCGTGCTAGCACTGGCTGGAAAGAAAAGAGTGGTTGCAGCAAAAGCTTGGTTCACTTCTTGCCGTCAGCCATGAATCTCCCTTCTTCCTTCTCTCCAAGAGCAATCAGACAAAAGAGGCACATGCAGCATCGTCTAGGGTCGACCAAGGTGGGAAAGGTAGGGTGCCGGGGGTGGTGCAGGCTAGTGTCTGTCCAAAGGCTAGGCTAGAGGGGAGTGAGAGAGATGGAGACGCCACCATGGCATCGGATGCCCATGCATGGCATTGCCAACTTCTTCCCGTGCCAAGAAAAAGTGGACAAGAGGTGGTACTAATTTGGTCATGCACGACAAACAAGACCAAGGGTGGAGGTGGTTTAGTGCTTTGCATGATTGTTAGGCAAGAAAAAAAATGGGAGAGAAAGATTGCATAGCCACATGCTAGAATGATCCAAATGCAAGTTTTGAATTAAAGCTTTGGTCCAAAAAGGTTGAGAGTTCAATATGGATCAGACAGATAGGCTTTGATGATTTGAGAAAGCCATTTAAATTTGAATTTATTTGGTAAAAAGTTAGAATCACCTTCTATGCCTAAGGCCAAGTCTGAATGAAATTCATTAGAAAATATTTTGAAGTTTTTGAAAGTAGGAGGATGATATTTTGAATTCAAGTATTCTCTACTTGCATAACAATGCATGGTAGGTTTTTCTCACATTTTTAGGATACCCAGTAATGCAAGAAGTGGTGTATGTACCATTACATGCATTTTTAGGTATAGAAAAGAGATTGAGAAAAGTCAGAGAAAATAAACAATAGAAATATATAGAGAGAAAGGAAAATGCTTGATAAAACAAATCAAGGGTGTTTCATAATTTTATTTGAGAAAATATTTTGAAAAGGTTTAATAAAAACTAGGAACAATGTTGTAGTAAAAATAGAGAAGAAATTAAATAGGGCGGGGTCATTTGGAGGGAAACCATATTGGAAAATTTGGAGCATCGCCATAGGGCATAGTACTGATTTTATAAGATGATATTTTGTTTTAGCCTCTTAAGGATAAGTCTCAAAAAATGGGATCTAGATAAGATGTTAAAAAAAGAAGGTGTGCAAGACATAAGATGGTTAGGTCAAGAATCTCGTTTTCTAACATAGAGTTTGATCTTTCACCAAAAAAACATAGAGTTTGATGATCTTAGAGAGGTTGAGATACAATTGAAGATTAATCATTTGTTGGCCAAATGATCATCTAACAAGATCATGACTAGACGAAGTGGGGATGTTATTAAAAGATAGATGAATGAGACATATTAGTGGCAAGGAGAATGTTAAGGATATTTGATCACAAATCAAATAGTCCTCTAACTATTTTGGTGTCTATGGCCCTTATTTGATTTAAAATGGATAATAATAATAATTAAAACCTTTGAGATGAGAGAGGGTTTTTTAGAAGAGTAGTATGATCCAAAGCCGAATTAGAATGAATTATGGATCGCTCCATTTTACTTTTGGAAATCAAAACTACATATAAAATCTTTTATAAAAATTTAAAGTCACACAAAGTAGGGGCATGTCATTTGGCAAATACTTTGTGTCAACAACAATTTTAGAAACTCATATTGGGATACTATGATCTAATTGACCATAGCCAATTTTAAAGAAAATATTTTTGTCAAGACCTTTTGAATTAAGACTTTGAGTCAAACGACAAAACAGATGAGGTTTTGTGTTGTGTCAAAAAGTTCAAATACTTTTGAAGAGGGTAGATTAGAGTAATACAAGAGGGGCCATAGCATGAGTGTTTTTCTTGAGACTAGAAGATGTGGGTTTAGGTACTTCTATTAGCACTAGCAATCATCACTCAATAAACAAAGCCAGATAAGCATTGCAAACAAAACATGTTAACACTAGAAAAGAAGAAGTTTTTTCCCCCTGATTTTTGCACTCTAGACACTTAACAAGGTTGCAAAAGTTGGGGTGTTACAGGTATGGCCTCGATCCATTTGGTGAATTTATCAACTGCTACCAATAGATGAGTATGTCCACCAGGCGATGATCTCGGCAGTGGACCAACTTGATCGAGCCCCCATTGTGCAAAGGGCTAGGCCAAAGGTATTGTTATTAGATTCGTCGCATGTGCATGTGGCTTTGGTGCGAAACGTTGACAAGGGTCGCACTTCCGAACTAAGTCTCTTGCATCGGCTGCTGCTGTTGGCCAATAAAACCCAACTATGAAAGCTTTGGCTACAAGAGCCCTGCTACTTGTGTGATGACCACAAGTTCCTTCGTGTATTTCTCGCAACAGAGCTTTTCCATCGTCAATGGCGATACATCGTTGGAAGATGCCAGAGATGCTTCGCTTATAAAGTTCACCATCCACTATGGCAAAGGTATTAGATCGACACACGATGTGTTTAGCTTCCATCGGATCATCTGGTAATTGTTGTTCCATCAAATATGCTAAAAAAGGTTCAGTCCATAAGGGCTCGAGGAGAAGAACTTGCTCTTTAGATTTTATCCGTGAGATCTTCGACAGCTTCCTGAAGCACAGCCCCCGAGTCAGTAGCCGATACTTCTGGGGGTGCCAAAGTTTTTTCTTTAATGGACCTTTGAGTAATTACTTCGTAGAAAACTCCATATGGAATAGAGGAACATGTGGATCCTATATTATCCAAAGTGTCGACTTCTTCGTTGCTGGCTCTGCTGATGTGTTTTAGCTCGCAGCCTTCAAACTTGGCTTCCATCGATTGATATAACTGATGATAAGCAATCATGTTGTCGCTGACGGTGTCGCATAAATTCATCGATTGCTGGACTACGAGATTTGAATCTCCATAGATATCCAGACGAGTTGCTCCACATGCTTTGGCCATACGCATCCCATGTAAAAGTGCTTCATACTCTACTTCATTATTTGTTGGTAGCGGAAAGTTCATCCTTAAAATATATCTCATTTTGTCTCCTTGTGGCGAGATTAGCACTACTACGGCCCCTGCACCTGTCCTCCGCTTTGATCCATCGAAATACATTGTCCAGGATCCGAACATGTCGGGTGCTGCCGGGATTTGTGACTGGATCCAATCAACCAAGAAATCGGGAAGGACCTGAGACTTGATTGCTGTCCGGTTAACGTAACAAATATCATGCGGTGCTAACTCGATAGCCCATTGAGATACTCTGCTTGTGGCCTCTGGGTTGGTAAGTATGTTCTTCAACGGTGCTTCGGTTACAACGATGATCGGATGCTCTGCAAAGTAATGCCGTAGTTTGCGCGTTGTCCTCCATACGGCATATGCCAACTTCTGGTGATGAGGATATCGCTGTTTTGCCGGTGTAAGCACCTCACTAAGGTAGTAAACGGGACGTTGCACGCCATGGAATTTTCCCGCCTCTGCTCGTTCGACGACGAGTACAGTGCCAAAAACTTGCGCGGTCGTAGCTATGTAGAGTAGCATTGGTTCCTTTTCCTGCGGGGTCACGAGGACTAGAGAGGTCGACCTTCTTTAAGTTGTCAAAAGATTCTTGTGCCTCTGTTGTCCATTCGAACTTTTCAGATTTCTTCATCAGCTGGTAAAATGGCAAGGCCTTTTCTCCCAGTTTTGCGGTAAATCTGATAAGCGCTGCCAATCATCCTTCTAACTGTTGCACTTGCTGCAAACTCTTTGGCGGGGTTCCATATCGAGAACAGCTTTAATTTTCAAAGGGTTAGCTTCTATCCCTCTAGCTGAAATAAAGTACCCGAGTACTTGGCCTCCTGGTACCCCAAAGATGCATTTCTTCGGGTTCAACTTGATTTTGTATCTGTCGAGGTTGTCGAAAGTTTCTCTCAAGTCGTTGATGAGAGTATCTGCATTTGTGGTTTTGACGACGATGTCGTCGATGTAAACCTCAATGTTTCGGCCAATTTGTTCTCTGAGACAAGCTTGCATGCACCGCTGATAGGTTGCACCGGCGTTTTTTAGTCCAAAAGTCATGGCATTGTAACAGTAAACGCCATGCGGAGTTATAAATGCAGTTAACTCTTGATCTTCTTTTTTGAGCTTGATCTGATTATACCCTGAGTAAGCGTCGAGGAAGGAGAGACGATCGCAGCCTATTGTGGAGTCGACTATTTGGTCGACGCGAGCAGTGGAAAATGATCCTTTGGGCAATGCTTATTGAGGCTTGTGTAATCGATACACATACGAAGAACTGTCGTATCTTTCTTTGGCAGCATGACTGGGTTAGCTACCCATTCGACTTCTTTGAGCTCCCGAATAAAACCAGCCTTGCGGAGCCGATTAACTTCTTCGCCAATAGCTTTTCTTTTTGGTTCTGAGAAACGACGTAACATCTGTTGTACAGGTTTAGCTTTGGGGTCAACATTAAGGGCGTGCTCAGCGAGTTCCCTGGGAATACCTGGCATGTCGGATGGTTCCCATGCAAATATTTCCCAGCGCTCACGGAGGAACTCGATGAGCGCGCTTTCCTATGCGACAGCAAGATCTGCCGATGTGTTGACCGTTTTCTTCGGATCAGAGGGATGCACTTGATGCTTCTTGGCTTCGTTGGCGACGTCAGATTCATTAGATTTTACGTTCTGATTATCGGCAGGTGGCTGTGTATGATCAGTGACAACGTCGAGTGCGTTAAGTTCTTCCCTGACTCCAAACTTTGAAGAGATCTTCTGAAAATCCCTATCGCAGTTATCAGAACGAGAAAAACTTCCGTGAACGGTTATTGTTGTCCCAGTATTGCCTGGCATCTTCAACTTCAAGTATGCATAATGAGGTACCGCCATGAATTTGGCAAACGCTGGCCTGCCGAGGATGGCGTGGTACTATGATTCCCAGTCGACCACTTCGAACTCAAGCTTCTCCTTCCTAAAGTTGCTATGTGTGCCGAAGACTACATCTAGTGAAATTTTGCCAAGGGGATAAGCGGGTTGGGTTGGGATGATACCATGGAAGCCTGTATGAGATTTGTTCAGCATATCGACCGTTAGTCCCATTGCCCTCATCGTGCTGGCGAATAACAGGTTCAGACCACTTCCTCCATCCATAAACACCTTGCTCATGTTGTATCCCCCAATCTGTGCTTCAAGAACTAAGGCGGCATGCCCGGGCCTTGGAACAGCTATCGGGTGATCCGCTTTGCTGAACAGGATGCTTTGATCTGGCCAATCGATATAATTGGGTACTTCCGCCATAGCCACCTATGCGAATTTTATCTCCCGCGAGAACTTCTTGGCTTCTCTCTTCGAAAAGCTAGTTTTATGAATCATGTTGACCTGTCCTCGAGACGCAGGATAAACTTCGGTTGGTATGTAAATATCTTCTTCTAGCGAATATTGCTGCTTCTTTGGGTAATTGTAAGTTACCGCCCTTTTTTCTGCCGAACGAGTTTCCGCCTCTGTCTCAGACCTTAGCTCATCACAGAACTTCTGAATGTCGAGTAACTGCCGACAATTTTTGAGTAAATGGGTGGCCTTCTCGATGTTATCCTTTGGATCGATATAGGAGTGCAAGTAACATGACGCTTCAAGCTGCTCCGTGGCCGATAAGTAAGGTGTACGAAGGCGGTTCTTGCTCGATTGCGTGTTATAGCATCCTCTTCCACACTGACGAAGGCAACTTGCGGCTTGTTCCTCCTCTTCACGACGTAGATCCCTTCGTCTCTTCCGTTGCTCCTCTCTACTACCAAAGCGGCTTCGGTTGCTCTCACTGTTATTTCCAGGCAATATTATGGAAGTTGTTGGCGAAACAATGTTTTCTGGAACCGAAGTCCTTGGGATTGACGCGTTTGAACTGGGAAGTCGAAAAAATCCTCTGGAATCGATGATGAAGTGGACACCACCGAAAGTTGTATCCATACTGCCGCGCAACTCCGAAGAGATTGGACACGAGGCCTCAGCGCGTGGTGTGAACTCGAAGGATCCACAATGAACCGAGTTTCTTGGACTTGATGGCATTGGTGAATCCAACACGAACGCTGCTGACATGACTGGAGCTGTCAATGACATGCCTTGTACCGACAGGCTTCCCACAGACGGCACCAATTGACGAGGGTGCTCCTCGGCAATGCCCACCTTTTGGGGCTTAGGGTAGACAGAATCCTGCAGGCTGACACGAGACATCGGATACCAAATAAACAGGGAGAGAGATTTACCCAGGTTCAGGGCCCTCGGTGAGGTAAAACCCTTACTTCCTCCTTGTCTGATCTTGATTATTGAAACTATCCGGTTACAATGGGGTAGCCGAAGGCTTCGACTATGATCTCGTTGAGAGACTAAGTTTTCTGATGACCTAGCTCTGGACTTGCGGTGGATATGGCTATGGTGATTGTGTGTCCCTCGGCAGACCCTCTCCTGACTCTTATATTGTGAGCCAGGTCTCAAGAGTTCTATCCGAATTCGACTAGGTTACAAAGAATCCTACATCTAAACTTTCCTTGTTTCTTCGTCTTCTTGCCTTGTTCGTCAAGATTCCTTCTTTGGAACCGACATATCGGCCCACCTTGGTTGGTGGATGATCTTCATGGGCCTCTGATTGGGCCGTAGGAGGTACCGTAATATTAGTTACCCGAAGGGTAATGCCCACATCACTTAGTCTTACCTTACATCCTTGCTGCGATGAAACTCGCGAGATAACTGCTACCGATCACTATCAGATCAGTAGAAAGGCTAGTCAAGCCAACGGCATCAAAAGGGCTCGATCTGCTGCATCAGCTCCCTGGCTCGTTGATCGATTTGCTGGTAAGGACCAGGAAAGAACTTGAGACCAAGAAGGAAAAGGAATCGGCAGCAGCGGCCGGTGGCACGCGACTCGCGAGCGAAGGGCGGAAACTGACGAAGCAACACGAGGCTCCATCGATTCATCGATCCGCGTCGGGTTCCCGATGGTGATCAACACGAGTGAAACAACATGCTGAACCTGGGCCGCACGATCTAAGTATCTAACGTAGCAGGAATTTGGGGGCCCCAGAAATTTAGGGGCCCTGTTCGGTCGAGATGATCGATCATGGCCATCGACGGGGCCGGACGACATGCATAGCCGACATTAGCTAGGCAGAACTTACCCTTAGGGACCTTGAGGTGATCAGCTCTCTCCAAGCTATCAGCCAGAATGGTAGCATCATGGGCCGACCCTTCCCACCCAACAAGCACATATGTGAACTTCATATCAAAGTCCACAACGGCAAGTACATTCTGGCTGGTGTAGTGCTTCCTCACTCTGTAAGCAAGGGAGTTGCTTCTTGACACTTTCGCTGTGATATGAATACCATCAATGGCACCAACACAATCTTGACATGAACATGAACAAATGGTAAGCCATTTCTGATGTACAACATTGAAGAGATGAAAGTTCTCAATAATGTACATCTATACCTAATAATAAAGGGAAAAGGGTTTCTTGTTGGTCCGTCTTTGTTACCCCTGATTTTTGTCCGAATTACATGCTCTGCCACCGCCAAGTAAATAAAACGATTCGCCTCGCTGTCTATCCTATGGCTTGGCACCGCCTCGAGCGAAGCTCCCTAGCGCAGTTGGGTGATGCAAGCTCATCGGCAGGGGCAAGGGGCGTCGTGCCGCTTGCTCGGCTACCGCTCGAGCGGAGACGGCGTGTCGACCTCTGCCTCGGCCTTCTCGCTTGATGGGTGTTGTCCATGTAGTTTCGGAGGAGCGGGGGACGCAAAAGAGTAGGCGGCGGTGCCAACGTGGGTGGCTGGGCGCTGGCCGGAGCAGTGCCACACGGACTGAGGCAGCGGCGATGGCGCAATCGGATGCTGCTTCTATGAGGGGGAAACAAGAGCAGCGAGCCAGGCCAGCGACAAAGAAGGCGTTGCAGTTTGCTTCTGGCGGCGGAGTAGGAAGAAACGATTGAACGCAGGGTCTCACGTCCAGACTTGGTGTCGCTAGGGTTGTCTCCTGCTGGGCTGGCGGTTGTAGGCCTCTTGGGCCGCAGATGTGAGGAGAAAGGTAGCATAAGAGGGAAAGGAGAAGGAAGAGTGCGGAAGGGCCATGTGGGCCGGAAGAAGAAGTAGACTAGAAGGTTGCTCCCGTAAAAAAAGTTGCTGCAGTCTCAGTCAAGTTTCTGAAAAACAATAAGGAGAGTGGATTTTGTACACCCTCCCCTGAAAAACAAGAATCAGAGGTATCATTTGTTTGGCCTAAGAGATCTAATTATGAGGAAGGAAATTAAATTTCCTATGTGATGGATCCATGGGCCAACGCCATACAGCGCAGGGAGAGGGGAACAACATGAAGAGTTCCACGCAAACTACAGTATGGAACAAGCCTATGAATTATGGTTCGAGCTCACCGATGATATTTGCTGCTAGCTAACGTTGTGGTTCGCAAAATTATATTTTTAACCAAATCTAGCTACAGTAATCTTTAATTTGTAGATGGATTCACTTTTAGCTTTTAATTTATATCAATTTGTAATATGCAAATTATACTTTTTGTTGTTGCACCATTATTATTTTTAACGGTCACACCAAAATTCAGTTGTCGCCGTTCTATCGCCGACGTGCTATGGAGACAAGGTCTCAGTGTGCTCCACTTCGACTTGTCTTCGTCGACGCGTCATTCATCAACCGTCAATTAAAAGCTTTCGCAGCCACGATAACACGAAGAGGTATGCACGACCACATGCGCAACAAAGGCTATGTCTACTTCATCAACCAGTTCAAGATGGTGGCAGCGGCTACCGACAAGAAGTACGAGCACAGTGTCATGGTGGCAATGCTCACGCACATTATCACCGTCGGACGGCCTGCATAAGTGGTACATATCCTGTTTTCTTTTACCCCGATGCAACGCACAGGCACATTTCCTAGTAAACACTAAAAAATAATGCACAAATATGTAAATCAGTTGTACAAAATGTTACTCACCTTAAAATATGGAAAGCATCGGTCAACGATTTTGGTGGAGGTGGTGGAAGATTGCATGCTTGATCATCTCTCCTGTCAGTCAGTTCTCCAATAGGATAGATGACTTGAAAGCTCCAAACGGCCTTCCCACCAACCAAACTGGCCCTCAGTCAGTTCTCCAATAGAATACTAGATGACTTGAAAGCTCGAAACGGCCTTCCCACCAACCAAACAGTCAATTCCCGCCCTTGCTCTTCCGGCCGGCCGAATGAGGCTCCCGCCCCACCTCCTCCACCACCTCGACGGCCGCACCCTCTCCACGGCGCTGCTCGACCCCCTCATCCGCACGACCTCTTCCTCGCCCTCCACCCCGCACCTCTCCTTCTCCCTCTTCCTCCTTCTCCTCCGCTCCGCACTGCGGCCCTCCCACCTCACCTTCCCCTTCCTCGGCCGTGCCGCCGCTCGCCTCGCCTCCCCCCGCCTGGCGCTCTCTCTTCACGCGCACCCGCTCCGCCTCGGACTCCTCCCCTGCGACCTCCACGTCGCAAATTCCCTCGTCCACATGTACGCGGCCTGCGCGCTCCCGGACCTAGCCCGCCGCCTGTTCGACGAAATACCGCAGCCTAACTGCGTCTCCTGGAACGCCCTCCTCGATGGTTACGCCAAGTGCCACGACCTCCTATCTGCCCGCTGGGTGTTCGACCGGATGCCCCAGCGGGATGTTGTCTCATGGAGCGCCATGATCAACGGGTGCGTCAAGTGCGGGGAGCACCGTGAGGCTCTCGCGTTGTTCGAGATGATGGAGACAGCTGCGGGTTCTGACCAGGGCGTAATGGCAAACGATGTCACAATGGTCAGTGTGCTTGGTGCGTGCGCGCACCTGGGGGACCTCGGACGGGGGAGGCAGATGCACCGGCACCTTCAGGAGCGCGGCTTCCTGCTGAACCTCAGACTCGCCACCTCGCTTGTGGACATGTACGCCAAGTGTGGGGCGATCAGTGAGGCGCTCGAGGTGTTCCGTGCTGTGCCAGTGGCCAGCACTGATGTTCTGATATGGAACGCCATGATTGGTGGATTTGCAGTGCATGGGATGGGCATGGAGACAGCGGAGATTTTCCGAGAGATGCAGCACTCTGGGGTAGTGCCAGATGAGATCACATACCTTGGTTTGTTAAGTGCCTGCGTACATGGTGGTCTGGTGGATGAGGCCTGGAGGTTCTTTCGCTCACTTGAAGCTCAAGGGCTCAGACCACATGTCGAGCACTATGCTTGTCTTGTAGATGTGCTTGGTCGAGCAGGCCGCTTGGAGGAAGCATATGGTGTTGTTAAGAGCATGCCAATGGAACCCAGTGTCTCTGTACTTGGTGCTCTCTTGAATGCATGCCATCTGCATGGATGGGTAGAGTTGGGGGAGGTAGTCGGCAGACAGCTTGTCCAATTGCAGCCAGACCATGATGGCAGGTACATTGGGTTGTCCAATATCTATGCTGCTGCTAGGCGGTGGCAAGAGGCAAAGAAAGCAAGAAAGGTGATGGAGGAGAGAGGAGTGAGAAAGATCCCTGGGTTTAGCGAGATTGATGTCGGTGGAAGGCTCCGCAGGTTTATTGCCCATGACAAGACTCATTCTCGATCAACAGAGATTTATGCCTTGCTTAATCTTATAGCCGTGGAGATGAAAATGAAGGATGCTGTTGCTGTTCCAGAGTACTTCTGTACAGATTGATAGGAGGATGGTTGCCTGGTGGATCTATCAAAACAAAATCCTTGTGAAACATTTTGATTCTGCTTTCTGCCACTCATGCACTGACTACCAAATATTACCTAGTTGCGAGCAGATCCCTCAAGAGCATGGGATGCTCAAGAGGTAGGCATTTGAAGTTGAGACAGAATGCATTTATGTGCTACTGGAGGCAGAGCCATAGAAGCATGAGGTGTGCAGATAGTCTTGAGATTTTTTTTAGCTGCTTTTGTATATCTAGTCAGGCAGGATATTTTAGGAAACAGTGGCAATGACAAAAACCGCATTCTGTTACTGGAACAGCAATCAGACAGTATTAAACATATGGTTAAGCTTTGTTTAATAACAGTTCCACCTCTGGATTCTGCTTTTATGGATGGTTGATCTAGGCACAAGAACAAAGACCACAGATAATGTATGGTAAATGGTGCTTAACTATGAGATTATCCAGACTTGGAAACTTTATCTCAAAGATTTTATCAATATAAATTGTAAATATGCTTCACATATTATGAATGCAAATTTATACACCGGCTACAGTTTTCTGAAGAATCTGCAATCGTTGGATGTGCCAATTGGTAGGACAATGTGCAAGAACAGCTCATGCAGCCTGTGGTGAGCTTTTGCCATTAACGAGATTTCTGCTTGTGTATCGCACTCAAAGGTGAAATCACACTACGCTTACTCATATGACTGTATTGCAACCTTTGTTCACAAAACTAATACTCCTATAATATTTCTTACCTTTGTATTTGTACCATGCCAAGCATCTAGAGCAGGCTATATTAGACTGCCATCTGTATTTTCTGCTGTCAGAATGAAATTACTTTCATGAAAGGTCATATGGTATTCTTTACTCTTATAAAGATTTGAATTGATGGTGTTCCATTCACTTTAATTGTGATTATGTCTTAAGTTGCCAAGAGTAACCGTAATTATTATCTATCTTATGTAGCCGACATATATATCACCATCTTTTGATTAGTTGATCAATATTCTGAAATATTATTTTGTTCGGTACAAAGTTTTTAGAGAACTCATGCAGTAAGAAACTGTCGTAGCAACGCATGAGCACTCTAGCAGTTAGCTACTCCCTCCGGACGGATTTAATTGACGCTAGAGGTACATACGACGCGGGAGCTAGGCTGAGAGTGCGTCGATTAAATCAGTCCTGAGGTAGTAGTTTACTAAAGAAACAGTATTTTGCTTTCAGAGAAAAAACACAAAGAGCAGTTATCAAACAACATGACCTGTTTGTCCACCCTTTTCTTCACATTTATCCTTATGTTACGTCTTCTATAACCTCTCTTCACATTTTAATAATGATTCTATTTACATGGACATAAGGACGATAATTCTGCCCCTCCATTGATCTAGTGCAGAAGAAAACAAATTTGCTGTCAACCATGTCAGACTGTCATTGCAGATAAGTAGTAATAAAATTATGCGGAGGTATCCATACAGGGTGCAAAGCTAGCAAATTCAGGAACCAATGAGCTGCATGTACTGCCTGAAAATCCTTATTTGGCACTTGATACAAGTACAACTCAAAACTCACTGAGCAATAGCCAAAAACCAATTTAAACTGTAGAATAAGATTTCTACTCTCAAAAATTACTGCTTGAGTTGGTTTTCCAACTCTTATGAAAACATGGAATCTCAGCTATGTGAAGGCTGCCTGGGTGCAACCCCACAAATCCAGGAATAGCCGTTATTCAGCGGTGATAGCATCAGGCTCCGCCAAATCATTTGTTTTCAGTTACCATGCTCTCTGGTTTTATGATAAATAACAACTCAAGTGGCATTTCTGCCGTTGCTGTTTTGTTAAAATCTATGGATGTTAAAGTCATCAAGGAAACATGTCCCTTCGATAATGTGAGTCAGTGTGTTCTCACAAGCTTGGGTGTCCACTTCTGCCATGTAAACCATCTCCCGTCTCCAGCTTTAATATCAGCTATTCTCCTCTTCAGATCGAGACCTTTCCTTTTCTTCTCATCACTTGCCAATTCTTTTGAATGGCTTACCAGAGGATGCTCTGGTGTTCCGAGTTCACTACTATCGATGATCTTCTGGACCATCTCCAGCACCTCGCTCATCTTAGGCCTATATCTGGCATGGCGCACCAGGCACTTGTTTGCCAGTGAGGCAATCCTGGCTGCGGACTTCAAGTTGTAGTTCCCCTCGAGCCTCGGATCCATTATGGTCTCAAACTTCTTGGTGTCCGAAGAGTAAGGCTTCACCCATTCTACAAGGTTCTGCTCACCCCTTGGCCTGTTCCGGTCCAGAGGTCGCCGGCCTGTGAGGAGCTCGTAGAGCACTACACCATAGCTCCATATGTCATTCTTGCTGCTGAGGCGTCCTGTATGGATATACTCAGGAGCTGCATACCCGATAGTCCCCACCACCTGTTTAATATGTCAAATAAACTTGATTTTTCACATTTTATACGTAAAAAATGTCATGTATTTACAGTTAAGCTACAATCAGCTGTGAGGATTTTCAGCTTTCAAGATCACGTGATCTCTCTTTGCCAGAAAATTCAAAAACTGGGCTCAAATGATTAAAAAATCCATAGAAAAACCTGTTGCATAGATATTAGTGAGTCATGTACATTCAGCTTGAATAGCATATTTAAGTTGTGAAAGAAGGCTTGGGTTTTATTGACACATTTCAAAAATCAGTTGCACTTTTTACGAAACTTGAAATCTGGAAACAACATACTAGATTTTTTTTTGGATCTTTTAGATGAAGGCAATTATTGTTTTTTAAAACAGATCATGTAATCCCGAGACACATTAGTGGTTTTAAGTGCAGTCTACTTTATTGCGAATTTGATCACAATATATGATAAAATGCTACAGTTGGAAATCTGCCAGAAAGTTTTAGCTCATTTGAACCAACCAGTAAGGTTTGATGGCTTTTCTGACCGGTCTTTTTGCACTACCATGTTGACTAACCGAAAATGCCTAACTGCCCACCCTATGTTTTTCTAGGATAATGGTGCTGATAGCTTCTTATTCAAAAGGCCACTGTGAAGTGCTTGCTAATTGCGTTCTAAGTGTCCAACTACATGGAGAAGTTTCTTGACCAGATCAGACTGACAGAAGGATGAATTTGAATTTTCTAACCGTTCCATGTTTGGGTTTGCTGCTTGTTTGATGAAGAATACACAATAGGAACTATTCTTTCTACTGAGACCTAGTAACTACTGATCATACTATTTGAACTCATAAAGTTGTCTTTAAAAGTCACAGCATGCTACTAAAATTTTCAGCATTGCACAGTGAAACTGAGAACAGTGTTATCAGGTGCTAGACAAAGTAAATCTGTTATGGGCTGCTTGTTGCATACCGCTGTGGAAACATGGCTTCCCTCTTGTGGTCCCAGTCTAGCCAAGCCGAAGTCTGACAATTTTGCGTTCCAGTTCTCGTCGAGCAGAATGTTTGAAGGCTTCAGATCACGAAATATTATCTGGAAGAAAATTTCATTGAATACATTGCGAGGACAGGGAAAAAGGTAAGAGGGGGGAAAAAGCTCAGGTTCTTGCAGTCTTATCTTTCAGCAATTAAAACATTTGATTGAGTTGCTTAGAATCCGCATTCCTATGACTAGGCGTACCTTGAACTCAGAATCTTCGTGCAGGTACTTGAGACCACGAGCAGTGTCGAGTGCTACTCTTAGCCTCATTGCCCACGAAACTGGCTTGGGCGACCTCGTTGATAGGTGATCAGCTAGGCTCCCATGAGGCATGTACTCGTACACGAGCAGCAGCTGAATCCCCCTCTCGTCATCCTCGGCGCAGTACCCAACGAGCTTCACCAGGTTAGGATGATCTACCACCCCCAGAAAATTCACCTCGGTCACCCATTCCTTATGCCCCTGCACGACGAATAAAAAGGTTGATCATCACCTGCATCCAGCCATCCATTACCAGATCCTCGATGATTGTTCTGGTTGATGATCAGCGAGCTCTGATAGTATGTTGCGTTATTTGAAGCTCTTGCATAGGGAGAAGAGGAGAATGGTACCTGGAGGCCCTTGCGTCCGAGCTGCTTAATGGCAACATCAAGGCTTCGACGCGGCTCAAGGACACTCCGGATGGTGCCACGGTAGACACAGCCAAAGCCGCCCTCGCCGATCATGAGTGTGCGGCTGAAGTTCCGGGTAGCATTCTTGAGCTCCTGGAAGGTAAAGATACGGAGATTGTTGGGCCGCTGCGGCAGCGAAAGCTGCCGGTACCGACCAAACGACTCGACGCTCATCTCTGATGACATGTTGAGCGAGCAGCACTCTGACCCAGACCGCCGTGCGTCATGATCTGTGGACATGCTGCTGTTGGAAAGTGCCGACTGCGATCGTGTTGGCCCCTGCAGGTCCTTCTCCCGCTCCTTCTCCCAGCCCACGAACCGGAAGCACTGCATCGCCCTTCTGCCCCGTTGAGGCGACTCCCCAGCTCTGCAACAACATGCCAGCGTCGAAGATACAACCTAAACAAGTCATTTTCAGATGGCGCTAAAAGCAAGCTCTGTTATCTTGGAAGCAAGATGGTTGAGAACAGAAGACTAGGCGTTATTCAACGAGAAATTAAACTTTGAAGGCATCGAACGAAGAAGACTATGCCTCTCCATTTGGCAATAGAGTTAAAACACTTTCGGAAGAATCAAGAGATTTGCACTTTTCAGAGGAAGAGGAAAACCTTTCAGCGACAAAGGATCAACCAGATAATCATCAGCAATATAAAACCCCACCAAACCTGAAGGATGGCCGATCTGAGGAAGCCAAAATAAATGGATTCTCCTAGCTGGGATACGATCAACCATGACAGAGATCTCAAGCAACCCCCAACCAACCGTACCAACCTCGAATCATTGTGAATGGAGGTACCTCCCCTCCAATCCCCTGTATCCCTTTTGTCAGCACTCAACCCCAACAAACGAACCCCATAACACCCCCGATATTTGAAGACACGGAGCTTTCTTCACCTGTGTGGGCTTCCACAGATCACCTAGTTGAGCCACCACATGGGATGAAGGAGACGACGGGGCTGCTTCTGGCTCTTGGCACGGATCAGTGGAGTACGGGATTAGGATTGGATGGATTGCGTAGTTAGCAGGTCAATGGCTGCTTCGAGCTGTCTTTTTCTGCTTGGTTGGTCGCTTGCTTGCTTTGGGAAGAGGGGACGCGAGAGAAACGTGAGGGATTGGATGGCGAGAGGTTTGAATGCTGCTGGGGGGAAGGGAGGACGAGTATGGTGATGGGTGCATGCGTTGAAACCAAGAGGGAAGAAGACGGTGGGAGGGGGAAATGGCAACTGACAAATGGCAGCGACAAGAACTTTCGTCACGGGCTCATGGCTGTGGGGTAAAATTGGAGTTATCACCTTCAACAAAATACTAGAGTAATCACGAGTACCGTACCTGCTGCACTTTCTGTACAGATCTCACATATAGCAACTTTTGTAGTACTACTATATAGTTTCAGCAAGAGCATCTTCACCTGTAGCACCTAAATAGGCGCCGACGCTCCGTTTGAGGACACCAGCACAGCATCCTCCATTTTGGGGAGCTGCTCCCACACCGGCGGCCCCAAACAGGCACCCCCGATAGATAATTTGAATTTGAAATCTCAAACACAACCATCGAAATTCGAAGAAGTCTACGAATATGAAGTTTGGGCCAACACACGGCCACCAAATACGAATAAGTTTTGGAATAAGAAGTTTGGGCCAACACACGGCCACCAGATCGCCGTTTCCGGCGCAAAAAAAGGGCTTCCAAGCTAGATCATCACATGATCAAATGGAGGTCACAGGCGGCGCAACCTCGACGACTTCCTCATCGGCGGCAGCTCCGTCGCTGCAGCAGGATCCACGGTCGCCGGGGGAGGCATGAACGTCGACGGTGCCGGGGCAGCCATGAACGGGGACGGTGCCAGGGCAGACATGAACGGGGACGGTGCCGGGGTAGACATGAACGTGGACGGGGACGGTGCCGGGGTAGACATGAACGTGGACGGTGCCGGGGCAGACATGAACGGGGATGGTGCCGGGGTAGACATGAACGTGGACGGTGCCGGGGGAGACGCCGACGCAGCTCGCGCCGCCATCACCTCTTGGCCGATGCGCTCGCGGTACATCTCGTGCCACGCCCGCGCCAAGGGGTCCATCTTCTCCATGTCGGCCATCAAGATCTTCGATTCTTGAGACATTTTGGCCAACGATAGCTGCGTCGCTTCGTTGGTGGCCTTCATGGCAGCGGCGTGAGCTTCCATCTTCGCCGCCTCCACCCTCTCCCTCTCCAACTCGATCTTGGCATCTTGCTTGTCGAGGATTGCCTTCCACACGACGGTGGCTCTATCGGCAGCTTCCTTGTTCTCCACCTAGAACGAGGTGATCATCTTCTCGATGGAGGCGTCCATGGCTGCCAATACCGGCGCCGCATTCCTGTCGGCCTTGGCCTTCTTGCTGCCAATATATGATGCAAAACAATGAAAAACAAGTTGGATCATCAATTCATATGCAACAACATCAATTCATATGTAACAACATTGATCATCAATTCATATGCAACAACAATTCATATGCAACAACATTGATCATCAATTCATATGCAAATAAGATAGGCGTAGATCATACCCAATCCACCATTATCTTGCCGCTCTCCTTCCGTGCCTTGATCTTCTCGTAGTAGCCGTGGAACTTGCTACACGCCGCCTTGATCAAGTTCGAACGGTGAGAGAGGGCGCCCTCGTTCCGGTTCATCTCTATGGTGGCGTAATCACCATAGTTCTTCTTCTCGTTGAAACAATCGAGGATGCGCTTGTAGTACTTGCCCCAGGTTTGGTTTGCGCCGGTGATCGGGCAAAAACTCACTTGCTTCCACGCCTCGACGAGGCATTCATCCTCCAAGGACCTCCACCTCGGACCACGAGTGCCGGCGGAGCGCGTGCGCGTCCTCCTCATGCTCGCGCCGGTCTCGGCGTCGATCAGCTCCTCCTGGACTTCCTCCTCACCTTCGTCCTCGTCGGCCTCTTCTTCGTAGTCGTCGACCGGGGGTTCGTAGGCATGGCCGCGTATGATGCCGTTCAGGATCTCCTCCCCGCCGGCAATCTATGCGTAAAGTTACAAACTTTCAGTCGCCGACGGTGTCTACGGTGCACACAAAACATAGAAAGAAAGGAAACGCACCTCGTCCTGCCCCATGGACACGCCGGACGTGGTCGGGGAAGAGGTCGCGGGGAAGGCCGGTGTCGTCCGTCACGTGGCCCTGGGTGTGGCGCAGATCAGGCGAATCGTTCAGGTCGGGGAAGCGGAAGGCGCCGCTGCCCCGAGCCGTTGAACCCGGCGAGAACGGGCCGTTGTTGTCGACGGTCATGTCGCTGTCCCCGAACTCGGGGGAGTACTGGGCGCGGCCGTCCAACTGCGACAGCCGCATCTGCGAGATCGACGGCGCGTCCGCGGTGTACCCCGCGTAGTAACCCGACGACGACGGAGAGCTTGAGATGCTGTTCAGGCCGCCGCCCAAGCTCAGGCACGCTTCCGCAGAGGCCACCGCTTTCGCTGCTTCGAGGGCGGCGATGCGGCGCCTCCTGCGGTCGGCCCTGCGAAGGCGCGGCGGTCCATCTTCGTCTCCCAGTCCTCCTGCAACATGGTTGCCGGCTTCTCCTTCGGCGCGATGGTGCGCGTCTTCGGCGGAGCCTTCGTCGGCGGCCTCGCTGCCTTAACCGGAGCCTTTCTCTTTGGTGCCATGGCGCGGCGGCGAGGGTTTTTCGGGTTGGAGGCTGGATGGGAGATGGAGCGGCTGGCGGGAGAAATGAGCGGCAGAGGGGACGGGGTTTTGAGGGAGAAGATGTATATTTTGTTGGTGTGTGGCTGACAGGCGGCTCCCACGCCTAAAATTTTCAGCCTCGCGAGGCGTCGGCGCGCCCGATTCGCGCCCTTAGCGAAGGGGCTGGCAAGGGGTTGCCGGCGCTTCTATTGGGCTCCAAAAATCGCCGGCACCGTTTGGGGCGCGCCTGTGCGAGCCCATTTTCGCTCCCTTCCCCGAAAAATCTATCGGGACCGCTATCGGGGACGCTGGTGGAGATGCTCTAGCCTACTGATTTTCTCCACTTGGTCATTTTTATCTTCATGGCTTGTAGTTTTCATTTTCTTTGCCGGAGGATTGATGGCTTGTATACTTGAGTAGTACTCAGCTTGTGGTGGCATAACCAAAACGAGAACTTCGAAAAGGTCGGCACAGTGGTCTGGTCTGACTTGGCTTCTTGTTGGAAGCTGCAACATAAGTCTGGACAACGATTACGACTAATGGAGTTTTTTTTTTTTTTTTTTTTTGAGAGAATGTTGCCCTTTATTCATTCCAAACCATCCATACACAGAGTTTGCTTAATACATTCTGGAGCAGAGTAGGAAATCACACGAGAAACAGCAAACTCACACGACCTAGCTAGTATGTGTGCAGCAACATTCAACGAACGCCTGACATGACAAAAAGAAACTGACGAAAAGCTAGCCGCCAACATCTTGATATCAGACACCACTACACCCACTTCAGACCTGTCATTGGTAGATGAATTGATTCGCTGAACCAGCGAGAGACAGTCTGAAGCGAAAATCACATAGGCAAGTCCTTCATTGCGGGCGAGAGATACAGCACAACGGAGCGCCCAGCTTTCAGCAAGCTCTGGCGATACAACCCCGTTGAGTGGCTCGCTGCAAGCAACCAAGCAATCCCCGTTGTGGTTCCGAATCAGGATGCCAACTCCCACTTTGTGTAAATTTGAAAATATAGCTGCGTCAACATTAACTAGGACTGTACCGAGCGGCGGCGGAGACCATCTAACCAATGAACAAGATGGCGTCTCTCGACTATGTACGGCAACAGTCTTAAAAAGATGCAGCAGAACCAAGTCAATGTATCACATTTGGCCTCCGTGACATTTGCACTTGTGGTTTTGCCCGCCTTCGTTGACTTTTCCGGTTTGAGTCTGGAACATTTGCTGTTCCTCCTACTTTAGTTGCGCATCATTATGTTTATTTACAAAATTGCTAAGTAGTCTTATTGTCACCGAAGACTTATTTTTTCCTCGAGAAACTAAAGAGTAACTCTGCTTATATTCAGTGGGAAGTTTTACACTTTGTGGGCAGACGGGAAAAATCTGTTATACGATACAACCTTTGTTCCCTAATACTTCCTCCGTCTCATAAAAGTTATCTTAATTTTATTAAAAATTAGATGTATGTAGTTACATTTATTGTCTAGATAAATCTAAATTGTAACAAAGTTAAAACATGCTTCATGATAAGGAGGGAGTACAAAATATTTTAGCAAGCTAATTTAACTCGCCAAAACGTCTTGCATTGGAGAATAGGGAAAGTATTTTACTCCCTTCGATTATAATAAGTGTTGTTGATTTTGTATGAACTTTGACCTGAGGAAGTATTATTTCTTGGTAAGAGTCGGAAATTCATCTTTGCTCCCGGGAGCATTTGCTCCCGGATTTTTGGGGAGCAAATTTTGTTTTTCAAAACTTTTCAAAAAATTCTGAAAAAAATCATGCACGTACCTGACCATGGCACGTACCACCTTGTGAAATGTTGCGCGAAATATCATCGTATGCGTCCTGGGCAAAAATGACAAATTTCCAGATCCAGGGCGCATACAATGACATTTTGCAACGAAATTTTACACGGTGGTGCATGCCATGGTCAGGTACATGCATGATTTTTTCCGGAATTTTTTGACAAGTTTTCGATTTGTTTTAATTTTTCGAAAAAACCGGGAGCAAATGCTCCCGGGAGCCAAAACGCCGCTCCAGGTAAGAGTGGATCACTTAAATTATCATCCCAGATAATAGAGAGAAAAAACAGGCCTTCAAGCAATGCAGTGGCCTAGATTAATCTGACCATCATTGTACACTGTTTTGGCGTATCTGGAAAAGTAATTTGTTTATACAAGTGGTATACAGCTTAGATAGACTAGTTTTCTATAGTAGGAGTAGCAGAAGTAGACTAACTGGTATAATTTGTTTTTTCGAATAACAGCAGAGCGGTACAAGTGCAACAATATAGAAAATGCTAGAGACGGCTGTGTTTTCCCCATTGGCAGCGTATGCCATGTAGCTGGTGAGAGCGGTTTACCAACTAACACAAGGGCGCGTTTGGTAGCCTGCATCAGATTTCTGCACCACTGACGCAGTGAGAAGAAGTCCTTTGGGCGTCGCAGACGGGCCATGAGCCATAAAAGCCACGTTGTTTGATGGTATGCACAGAGTTTTTTTTAGCCCCGTGGAGATTTGGGCTCTACCCGTTTGGTAAGTTGGATTTCAGGCTTGTAGCAGCTCAGACCGACGCCCTTGTTGTTTGGTTGCAAGCCAGAATCCGCTTCTGCTTACCTCTTACCTTCGGTAGTGAGTTTACCAGCGATCAACAACACAAGCAACAACACAATCACAATTCAGGCAAACATAGCACTGATCATAGTTCAAACACGGTCATAGTTCACGACATGGGATGATCATTGTTCACGACACACCATAGACGATCATAGTTTAACAGACGATAGGAACAAAAACTAGACACAAACATGGTAGCGGTGACACAGAACCAGGTAAGCTTCAAACATGACTTTGGAAGACGACACACCTGGTGGCGTCGCCATGGTAACGGCACCTGGTCATCACCTCAGTGCAGGTGTGGTCGAAGATGACCACACTGTACTCGAAGGTGGACACCTTCTTAAAGATGAGGAACTGGCCTATCTGCAGCTGATGAGCGACGGCGAAGCCCGCCCACCCCTGGTCGATGTATGCGTCATCGCCTTCTCTCACCGTAGTCATCCTTCAGTTGCAGCCGGTGTTGGCGGTGACAATGATGTTCGAAGGGATTTCTCCGAACCACCTGACGAAATCTTGATGGATCCGTAGTCGGTTGAAGGTGGACCTGAAGACGATGCACATGAACTGGTCCGGCCCTACGTCCGGCTGGAAGTGGCCGACGTTAGCTGCCCTTCGCTTCTTGGATGGTCCCTCCTCGGGGGTCTCAGTTGACCCAAGCTTGAGCTTCTCAGTCTGCCACAAGAACACATGCCATTAGAGATGTGCCTGCTCACAAGTATATAGATGAAAATGAACATTGAAAACATGTGATGCCTCATACATTGGAACACACGGCAGCTCAAGGGACTGCCCTCAAACTAAGTCTAGTGTGCAAGTAATCAAACACACACGACTACGTTTGAGGGCGGCACCTTGCCTTCCAGTGTTCCATTGTTGGATCATTGGCCAATGCAGTAGACAAATAAAATGAGGCCTCATAAATTGGATCACACGGCAGGCAAAGGGACTGTCCGCGAACTAAGTCTAGTGTGCAAGAAATATGGCACACATGACTAAGTTTGAGGGCAGCACCCTGCCTTCCGTTGTGCCATAGTTAAATCATTGGCCATTGCACAATTGAAGAAGTACAAACATGGAAAGCAAGGTAGCATAGACCTCTGTTAAAGTAGGTCTAGATGTATTATACCTGTCATGTATACGTGTACGTTCTATTATGTACACAACTGATATATATATAAAGAGATACGTGGAGAGGCATTGTTCCCACGCAAAACCCTAAACACTCTCGTTTTTTAACTTGGTATCAGGGCCACCTAGGGCTTCCGCCACCGCGCCGTCTTCCGCTAGCGCGCGCCGCCTCTCCGATCCGCCGCAGTCGCCGCGCCTCCTCGCCCCGCGTCTGCCGCGATGACAAGCTCTGCCCTCACGCTGTCTACCGTGGGGAGTCTCTCCAGGATGGTCGTCGGACCCGTCATCGAGCCGCCATCTGCAACGGCAGCTGCACCGGTTCTTCCCGCCATCGCCGTGCGGTTAAACGGCGACAACTTCATGCTTTGGAGGGCTCACGCTCTTCCCAACTTCGCCGGTGCCTGTCTCCATGGCTTTCTCGACGAATCGGCACGGGCTCCACCCCAGACCGTAAGGGAAGGGACCGGAGCCGATGCGCGCGACGTCGTCAACCCCGACTACGCGCAGTGGTGGACGCTGGACCAGAAGGTCCTCGGCCATCTCCTCAGCTCGATGCATGAGGACATTTCAGCCCAACTCATCGGCTGCACCTCGGCTGCGGCGGCTTGGAGTGTCGTCCACGCCATGTTTTCCGCCGAGAATCGAGCCGGCGTTCGTGCTCTTCGCCGCCAGATCCAAGGGCCCCGGAAGGGCGACAAATCGGCCAGCGAGTACATGCAGAAGGTGAAGGCACTTGCCGATGCCATGACCACTAGTAGGAAAAGCCTCATCAGTGGCGCACGAAAAATGGATTCTGTGGCGCATGGGAGGTGCGCCACAGAAACGTCGCCACAAAAATAAGGTTTCTGTGGCGCACCCGCTCATGCGCCACAGAATTAAGGTTTCGTGGCGCACGTGTTCTTAGGTGCGCCACGGAAAAGCGTGCGCCACGGAATTGGTTTTTAGTGCGCCACGGAATTTGCTTGTATTATACACGATTTTGTGCTGCCTGCTATACACATACACATGCGGTTTATAGACAGCAATACGGATACACGGATACACGGGTTATATACGGCAACATTCAGATATAATATAAATATCATGTACATTGCACGGATATAACATAGACATCATCATCACATTACTTAGAGCCCGATCGAGATACATATATAGTGGCAAGTGTCAAATGTTTTGCATACAACTCTTAATTCATACAAAATTCACAATTTCGAGATACAAAGTAGTCTTCATCCGGTTCCTCCTTTGCTCCGTCATCTCTACCCACCGGGCTCGCTTGCATCGGGGTCCTTCATCCAGTTCCTACTATGATGAAAATGGAAGAAAGTGAGACCAACAAGTCCGATGCACAAGAGAAATGGAATAAATGCCTCATACATTGTTGGTCAACACAAATATTAACATTCAGGGACGGTGTAAGTGAGACCAAGTCCGATGCACAAGAGATTGATATTTGTGCTATCTTACCGAGCTCACTTACGCCGCCCCGAGTGTACGGTGACCAAACATTTTAATCATCGGCATTTTGAAAATGTCAAAGCAAATGGAATGACAAAATGGAATAAGTGCCTCATACATTGTTGGTCAACACAAATATTAACATTTAGGGATGGCGTAAGTGAGACCAAGTCCGATGCACAAGAGATTGATATTTGTGCTATCTTACCGAGGCTCACTTACGCCACCCCCAAGTGTACGGTGACCAACATTTTAATCATCGGCATTTTGAAAATACCAAAGCAAATGGAATGACAAGGGCCTCATACTTTGTTGGTCGAAACAAATATTAACATTCCGGGACGGAGTTAGCGAGCCAGGTAGGATGCACAAGAGATTGATATTTGTGCAATCACACGAGGCTCACTAACACCGCCCCGAGTGTACGGTGACCAAGCATTTTAATCATCGGCATTTTGAAAATCTCAAAGCAAATGGAATGACAAAATGGAATAAGTGCCTCATACATTGTTGGTCAACACAAATATTAACATTTAGGGATGGTGTAAGCGAGGCCGGGTAGGATGCACAAGAGATTGATATTTGTGCTATCTTACCAGGCTCACTTACGCCACCCCCGAGTGTACGGTGACCAAACATTTTAATCATCGGCATTTTGAAAATCTCAAAGCAAATGGAATGACAAAATAGAATATGTGCCTCATACATTGTTGGTCAACACAAATACTTTGCGAAGGGCCCCCTTTCCCCGGTCGGCGTTCCGTCAACGGGTGCTTGACGACACAACAACGCCGATCTGCATCTCCGGCGCGGAACCACGCCGGTCCCTCGCTGTCCGGTGAACGAGTCCTTGATGCAAAGACCGTGCCGGCCTGCCCGGCATTATGCCGGGCCGTGTTGCCGCGCTTCAAGCCGTGTGTCCCGCGCCTGCACTCGTTCGCCTTCTTGCCCGGTGAACCAATAGGCTGATCGTTGGAATAAGGAAACCGATGACAGCCGGTCGCAAGATTAAATTGCGATCGGCCGTCATCGGCTTCCTTATTCCAACGATTAGTCTATTCGTTCACCGGGCAAAAGGCGAAGAGTGCGGGCGCATGATCGACACGGCCCGAAGCGCGACAACGAGGGTCGGCATGATGCTAGGGAGGCCGGCACCGTCTTGGCATTAAGGACTCGTTCACGTACTGGACGGCGAGAGAAGAAAAGTGGTGCTGCACCGGAGAGGCATGTCGGCGTTGTTGTCTCATCAAGGACTCGTTCACGGAACGGCGGCCGGGAAAGGGGGCTCGTCTACAAAGTATATTGCGGCGTATAGGTGACCAAACAATTTAATCATCGGCACTAAAATGGAAGAAAGGCTAATGCAATTAAGAAGTAGCTAGTATGAACTAAATGGAATGCCTCATACTTTGTTGGTCGAAACAAATATGAACATCCCGGGATGGCGTTAGTGAGGCCAGGTAGGATGCACAAGAGATTGATATTTGTGCCATCACACCGGGCTCACTAGCGACACCCGGAGTGTACAGATTGACCGAACATTCTAATCATCGGCACTAAAATGGAAGAAAGAGCCAAGTGGTATCAACTAAATGGAATGCCTCATACTTTGTTGGTCGAAACAAATATTAACATCCAGGGATGGAGTAAGTGAGGCCAGGTAGGATGCACAAGATATTGATATTTGTGCCATCACACCAAGCCTCACTTGCTCCACCCCCGAGTGTACGAGTGATCGACCAACCATCTAATCATCGACAAGTAAATCACTTGGGGTAATGTTAAAATGTTTGTCTCCATATTTGGGAGACATTTTTAATATTGGAGTCTAGCTAATGGAAATCAAGAACTAGTCTTGATCTCCAAATGGTGATTAGAGGGAATTTATTCATCTTAAGCAACATTAGGGACAAATGGGATCATGCAAGGGACTTGGGTCATTTGGATCATAAGGCATCAATTAAGGAGGCAACCGGGGACAAAGGGAAACATTTGATGATCCATTATCATAGGCAACAAAGCAGCAACTTTTCCCCCTCTAATCTAGCTAGAGTCCTTAAAAGAAATCCATCATAAGCATGGTCAAATACACATATATAGCATGGGGCGGGTGCTCCAAAGGGATTATATATTCATCACTTGGTAATTTGGAGAGCAAACAAGCAGTAGCCATATCACTCAATCCAATAATATAGTAATTTGGATCATAAGGCATCAATTAAGGAGGCAACCGGGGACAAAGGGAAACATTTGATGATCCGAGTAAGTGCATGACACTTTGAGCTACCCAAGAATAAAGGCCAACGAGTGGATAAACATCTGCTCAACCATTTCTTGCACTAGAGGAAAAGTAACCAACATTGAAACTTGAATAGTCAAGTGACACTACAAGCAGCTCACACACACATGCAAACACATGTGTTGACGAGTAACTAAACGACGAGAAGAACACCACCAGATATTCATGGGTACTTAGGATCAGTAGGGAATTGATAAAGTACAGTGAGGAGCAAGCATACCATCAGAAACTGTCAATTTGAGAGAAATAACATTGGGGTAATGTTTGTCTCCATATTTGGGAGACATTTTTAATATTGGAGTCTAGCTAATGGATATCAAGAACTAGTCTTGATCTCCAAATGGTGATTAGAGGGAATTTATTCATCTTAATTAAGCAACATTAGGGACAAATGGGATCATGCAAGGGACTTGGATCATTTGGATCATAAGGCATCAATTAAGGAGGCAACCGGGGACAAAGGGAAACATTTGATGATCCATTATCATAGGCAACAAATCAGCAATCTTTTTCCCCTCTAATCTAGCTAGAGTCCTTAAAAGAAATTCTACTTAAAATGAAGTAGCTCTCTGTTGGTATTGGTTACCAACATGAACTCAAGCCACTACTTGATCTTACTAATTCAAAGCAGGACCAATGCGGGACCGGTCGTCGATGTTGCCATCATCTCCGCCCCCAAGAACTCTCTCATGCTCTCTCTCACATGCCATGCCAGCTGCTTGCTCCAAAACACAAGCATCACAGGCAGAGCATAGAAAAAATATATAGCTAACAGCACAGTAAAACAAAAAGAATGTTTGACTGTTTTTATTCATGATGACCACAACAGCAGCACAACAGCATCCAGATCGAGCACAACATCATCCTCTCCGTAATTTTGTCCGGAGCAGCATCAACATCCGGAGAACAACGAGCAGCACAAGAGCATCCGGATCGAGCACAACATCAACACATCCGGAGCGGGGGTAGGGGAAGGGGGGGGGGGGGGGAGAGGTGGAGCTCACCGACGCTAGGGGTGGATCGAGGAGGAGGTTGACGACGACGGCAGGGGTGGAGGAGGAGGGAGGGGAGGGGAGAGGTGGAGCTCACCGACGATAGGGGTGGAGGAGGAGGTTGACGACGACGGCGGGGGTGGAGGAGGAGGAAGACGCGGCGGCTCCTCCTCCTTGACGCGGCGGCCCCTCCTCCTCCATGCGGCGGCCCCTCCTCCTCCACGCCGCGGCGGCTTGTGCTGCGAGTGGCGGGGATGGGTGGAGCGTGGCGGCATGCGGCCCTCGCGGAGGAAGGAGGCGGCGGCGGCGACGGCCGGTGCGACGACCATGGCGGCGGCGGCGGGGAGAGGGGAGGGGAGGTGAACGTACGGGCGTGGGGAGGGGAGGGGAGGGGTACGGGGATGATATAACTTACACTAATTCCGTGGCGCACCGGCACAAGTGCGCCACGAAATAACTACTCACGTGGCGCACCGAGCCGGTGCGCCACGAAATAACTACTTACGTGGCGCACCGAGCCGGTGCGCCACGAAATAGTTATTTCTATGGCGCGAAAGCATTGTGCGCCACGGAAATACCTACCCTAATAATTCGTGGTGGCAGAATGTGGGCCCCACATAATTTACGTGGCGCACGGTTCAGCCTTGCGCCACAAAAATAAGCTATTTTTGTGGCGCACACTTCCTGGTGCGCCACAAAATAAGTTTCTGTGGCGCACTCAAAACGGTGCGCCACAGAACTAAGCTTTGCCTATAAGGGTTTTCCTACTAGTGGACTGCCGCTAGATCTCCTCTTCACGATGACGAGATCATCACATGCTAGCAGGGCTCGGCTCTGCATACAACCACATCGCCGCCTCCATGGACTTTGCGACGGTCCCCGTCACCCTCGCAATGTTCTATAAGAATGTGCTGAACTTCGAAGGCCTTCAGAAGCAGCAGGCGGAAAGCGAGGACTGGTCGTCCTCAGCCAATCTCGCGTCGCGCCCGGTCCACCCCAACAATCCCGGGCGCCCGTATGACTCCAACCGCCCAAGTGGCGGTCGTCCCGCTGGCCAGGGAGCTCAGTAGGGGCAGGTCAGCTATGGCCAAGGTGGCCAAGGTGGCCAGGAGCGCCGCCGCAATGACGGCAATGGCGGCAATGGCCGCAACAATGGAGGAGGAGGAGGGAACGGTGGCAGCAACGGCCGCAACCGTCGCTGGCGCCCCCAGTGCCAGATTTGTAAAAATTGGGGGCACGAGGTAGGTGACTGCCTCCGCGTTACGATCAGGACCAGCGCTCCGGCAACGGAGCCTCGACCTCCTCCAACGACCACGAGAAGTATTGGCACCTTCATACAGGTGCCACCGACCACCTGACGAGTGATCTTGAGCGCCTTCATGTCCATGAGCGCTATGGCGGGAAGGATCAAGTGCAAGTGGCCAACGGTGCAGGTTTGTCTATTTCGCATATTGGTCACTCTAAATTAACCGGTTCATCCCTTCGCTTGAAAAATATCCTTCATGTTCCGCACATTAGCAAGCACCTTCTTTCTGTTTATCGCCTTGTTTGTGATAACAATTTCTTTGTGGAATTTCATGAGTTCTTTTTCCTTGTTAAGGACAAGGCCACCAAGAAGGTCCTGCTCCACGGTAGGAGTCACAGCGGTCTCTACCCGGTGCCGTTCAGCCGTGCCTCCTCGTCGTCATCACGTCAAGCGTCTTCCAGTGTTCGTGCTTTTGCTTCACAGTGGCACCATCGCCTTGGTCACCCCACCAATAATGTCGTTCAACACATTGTTAGGAATAATGATTTAGTGTGATCTCCCAATAATCAGACTTCAGTTTGTGATGCTTGTCATTGTGCTAAAAGTCGACAATTGCCTTATAATGCTTCTCATCGTGCTTCTACCATGCCTCTTGAGTTAATTCACTCCGATGTCTGGGGTCCTGCAATTTCTTCCTCGGGAGGGTATAAGTATTATGTGAGTTTTGTCGATGATTATTCTCGTTTTGTGTGGATCTATCTCCTCAAGCACAAGTCCGATGTCGAGTAAGTGTTTTATGCCTTTCAGGCTCATCACTACAAGAAAAGTTGCCATGGCCGACGAAGTTGAAGTCGCGCCGTGGTTGCTGGTGTACCATGGCCGACGATTTTGGGTCCCTCCGTGGTGCATGTCAAAACTTTTGGCCTCAAGAGCGAGAGGTTTGTAGAACGGCGGCAAGTTTCCCTTAAGTGGATCACCCAAGGTTTATCGAACTCGGGGAGGGAGAGGTCAAAGATATCCCTCTCTCATGCAACCACTTGCAACCACAAAGCAAGAAGTCTCTTGTGTCCCCAACACACCTAATAGGTGCACTAGTTCGGCGAAGAGATAGTGAAATACGAAGTGGTATGAATAAATATGAGCGATAGTAACGGCGCCGGAAAAGTGCTTGCTTTGGCGTGCGGTTGATGGTATTAATATTGCGGGAAGTAAAGATGCGGTAAAACGAGTAAACAAGCGGCGATAGCGATATTTAGGAACAAGGCCTAGGGATCATACTTTCACTAGTGGACACTCTCAATCATTGATCACATAACAGAATAAATAGATAAATGCTAGACTCTACACCCTCTTGTTGGATGATGAACACCACTAAGCTGTGTAGGATTACACGAACCCTCAATGCCGGAGTTAACAAGCTCCACAATATTCAATGTTCATATTTAAATAACCTTAGAGTGCATGACGAGATCAACATAACCAAACCAAGTACTAACATAGCATGCACTGCTGTCACCTTCACACTACGAAAGGAGGCATAGATCACATCAATACCATCATAGCAATAGTTAACTTCATAATCTACAAGAGATCACAATCATAGCCTACGCCAAGTACTACACGATGCACACACTTGTCACCATTACACCGTGCGGGAGGAATAAACTACTTTAATAACATCACTAGAGTAGCACACAGATAAATTGTGATACAAAACACATTGCAATCATAAAGAGATATAAATAAGCACTTCACTATGCCATTCATAACGAGTGAATAAGTATTACGTGAAATATAGCCTAAGAGACCCACACGGTGCACACACTGTCACCTTTACACACGTGGGACAAGGAGTCTCCGGAGATCACATAAGTAAAACCCACTTGACTAGCATAATGACATCTAGATTACAAGCATCATCATATGAATCTCAATCATGTAAGGCAGCTCATGAGATTATTGTATTGAAGTACATAGGAGAGAGATGAACCACATAGCTACCGGTACAGACCCTTAGCCTCGATGGAGAACTACTCCCTCCTCATGGGAGACGGCGGCGTTGATGAAGATGGCGGTGGTGTCGATGGAGGAGCCTTCAGGGGCACTTCCCCGTCCCGGCGGCGTGCGGAACGAGAGACTCCTGTCCCC